>NW_005842384.1:1176782-1191233 GCF_000455745.1 Alligator sinensis | reverse complement strand
AGCAACAGAGACAATAACAGTTTTACAAGCTAGTTTCTAAGAGCAGGAATCAGAGGCATAGCATGTAGCTTTTGCACTCTGGCCAGTGGCAGCGGGTGGGACAGCAGCAGTTATGACTAATATCGTACCCTAAGTTGTTTGCCGAGGCTGGTGCCCCACTCAACCACCTGTTGTGACAAAAAGTGACAATGACCTTGTAGTTTAAGTACTGGACCAGGACTTTAGGGCTCAAAGCTTGGCTTTATCAGACATAGGCTGCATAGATGCATTCAACTGATGTGCAAAAATTGTCCCAGGTTTGTTCTTCTAGTAAAAAAAACCAACTTACCTGGAGGTACCTGAACAGGCAATAGAAGCCCCAGAAGAGCAGAGCTTGTAGTGCTGATGCTGTACAGCCAGGAATCCCCTGGACACTCATCCCAGCCTACTCTCCAGGCTCTCTCAGTGTGCCTAGTGACAGATGACAGCAATGCACAGAGCAGCCCTGATTGGCTGACCCAGGTTGCTCAGAGTCAGTCAGCATGTTCTGCTCTCCACTCAACTGGACCAGTAGAGTCAAGTCAGCAATACATTGTCTCCCTGGGGGGAAGGGAGGGGCAGGAACAAAGCATCCTGGGATAGATCATGATGTGACTTCTCTCAGAAAAGAACATGTAGAAGACTACTCTCAGTAGAAGACTAATATTCTCCCAGGTAGCTATTTTTGCTCTGTGAGAAAAATTCTGAACTTCTGTATGATCATGGTTTCTCCTGGGAGAGCAGCAACTCTCCTAGGAGAAGCTTAATGTCTGTACATGGTCTTAGGCCTTGTACAGGCATTGTTTCTCCAGGGAGAGTAACTTCTCTGGGTTTATTTTGTGACAGTGAATGCCCAAACATGCCACGGATGTGTGACATTGAACCAATTTATCCAGGTGTGGCTGGTGAACTCTGACTGGTGGGGTGATGGAGCATCCCCCCCCTCCCAGCCGGCTACAAACCCGCCTCCCCCTGCCACTGCCGGCTCACTGCAACACCCCCCCACCTGCTCCCATGGGATGTTCCACCACCCCACCAGTCTGAGTTCACCAGCTGTGCCTGTATTTATGCCATCTTGCTTTTCTAATACTTCCCTGCCTCACAGGTGTTTTGGGGAGACCAATCCTTCAACAGTGGTGGGTATATCACATCCTAGTATGTTCTTGTGCTGAAACATACCCTTGCTCCATATGAGCTGCCTCCTGAATTTGAGTTAGTGCTGCCTCCCTAGTTTGGCTTAGTGACTTTGGGAAGTACTGAGTGAGTGCTGTGACTGGAGAGCAGGTGAGGTGGGGGTTAGCACGATGCTCTCGGGCACTTTGAACAGGCTGTACAAATAAAACCTGTGAGGCATTACAACTTTAGTAGTATAGAACATAAAAGAAGGCCAATAAAGTACAACTACACTTAAAATTATCCCAAGGTTATGTTTACCTCCGGATGAATGCAAACAGCTCATATCAACCTTGATGTAAATTATATGCATGTATAGAACTTGTACTGCAGAAGACATTTCTGATGAAAGGGGATAATTGGAAATATCTGGCATCTTCCTCTTCTGCGGTACATACAGAGGGAGGAAAGCATTTGGATAGGCTAGGCTTGACAATGCTGCAAACTCAACAACACAAAATAAAATTTTCTTCATAAGGATAATAATTTATTTACAACTTTCATCTTGCCAGGATGAAAATGAATGTGGTAGTCCGATGTTGAAAGTAAAAAAAAAAACAACCCTATAATTCCAACTTGCTTCTTTATGTAAATGCTATCTATATATTAATATGCAAATGAACAAAATAAACCTCTTTTTTTTCTCTAAAGCAGATATATCTTTCCCAGCACTGCTTATTCTGTTCCTTGTCATCTTACATTTTTCATTCCCATTTATTGTGCTTACAAAGCAATGAGAAATTCTTTGCCACTGGAGTTTATAGCTTTCAAAACATCATAAAAATGTCATGGGACAAGTTTTGTGTTTTAACCATAAGACTTTGTCCCCCAAGAAAATTAAGAAATAAAAAGATAGCAGCAGAATATTTTCCCTTCACCCCTATTCTATTTTAAGTTCAGGAACAGTGCTATCATCTCTCTATTTCTCTCTGTTCCCCACTCTTGCTCTTCTTCACACTGTTGGAACATTCCTCTAATCCAGAACCATGAAATAAACAAATACACATATCCTTATGCCAACATATGACTGAAGTAATACCATAGCTCTTCCAAATTAAGCCTTTCATCCTGCACATACTTCTGTAAGTCCATAATAGTAATTGTGAGTAGGTTAATTGATTACAATAGTATTAATCATATTAATACAACTCAGAGACTTGCATGTTTGGAGGTCCAGCCTGAAAGATTCCAATCTGGACACTTGTTCTGATGTCACACAGGACATAAAGGATTATGAACAGACCACAGGAATCCACACAAAGCACCTCGAATTCAGGCACAGTCCAGATCACCTCACAGGACTGAATATATGTTTCTCAGCCCAGGCCAGGGCTAAGCTAAACACTTGTCTATAGTTGACAATGTTCCCTACTTATATTTGCACATATGCTTCAAGGAGTTGTTAAAGCCAAGTAATCTGCACATTTAAGAAAGCAATATTTAATCAGTTTAAAAAGGTTCTCACCATTGAAGGCAATGGAGCTGCTCAGATTTATGCCAGGTGACTGGGATAAATGATTGTAACAAGGATTAAAAAATTGGGTATGTCCCAATTTATTTTTAAAATTTTTGGTTACCCTGATCACTTGGTCCATACCACATACAGACTCAGAGAGAGAGGGTTGCCCAGCCTGCATCCAAGCTGGTTCCTGGGCTGAGAGTTGTGCCTGGAAAACAGAAAGGTGGGTGGTGAGGTTTGCCAGTGGTCTGTCTGGGAATAAATACCCACTCTCAGGTGAGAAAAGTTGTTTTGTTTTTTTTTTGGGGGGGGGGGGGATGATGGGGAGACAGGGTTGTCTGTTTGGTTTTTCTTTCCTCCAATCCCCTGAGCCCAACTGATTAGTAGCAGGGCTCCAGGGAACAAAGCTCAGCATGCCAGGCCGAAACCCCTTCAGGGGTTCAGTCCAGTGTGCTGAGTCCCTGATTCTGGCTTGTGCTTCACTCCAAGCACTGCAAGTATCTATGAGGATGGCTCAGCCAAAATGTGACCAGGACACTGAGAACCACCTGAGGTTTGTTCCCTTTCCCTGCAAGGCTGCCAGGCTAACAAGGGAGGGGACATGAAGAAAAGAGACATGCCTGATGTGGTAGTCTGGTGGTTAACTTTCCAAACCCTAGTTCCAGGGTTCAGAACTCCAGGCTGCCTTGCCCAGGGCCCTCTCAGCCATTAATCCAATTACTTTGTCTTTTCTGTATTTGTTTAGATATTAAGCTATATGTTGTTGCTAAAAGCCTAATTAAAGTTTAAGATGTAGTGAGGCCTTGTATAAAGTAAGGCTTAGTAAATTTAGCAAAGCCTTGAAGTAGTAAGGCCCTGTAGCGTAGTTAAAATTACATTATCAAAGGAATGCAAGGCTTGTACTGCTATTAGTCAGTCTAAAGACAGTTAAAGTAAAAGGAATCTGAGTAGTTGTACGTTATCAAAACCATTCAGAAGCTATAAATTAGCTGGAATATCTAGAAACCATTCAGAAGGAAGATACAGCTCTGTGAAAAGGATTAGTTAGCTGTTGCCTGGATCAGTGGGCCTGTGGATCTCGAGGAGCCCAAGAACTGCATTCCAGGATCCTTCCCAGTACCCCTCAGACAGTGCTGATTAGGGACGCCTGACTTCACTGAACTTTGTGGAAAGAGAAACTTGCTGTGTATCAGGGCTTCAGAGGGGACTGCCGATAAGTTGCTGATGCGAATTGCTTTTGTCTGTCATTGTTTGTCTTATTACTACATGTAGTTGTGTTTTTGTTAAGTCAGTAAACCTTTCTTACCTTTCTACCCCTGACCATACTCTCGATCCCAAACCCTCTGCAGGTGGCTGGAACATAAACTGGCATCACGAACAGGATTGAGAGGCTCTGGTCTGGAGAGAAAGGGCAGAATGGAGGGAGTTGTGTGGGCCCCGTTAGTGGCTTTGCTTAAGGAGGTGACAGGGATGGAGAATCCCGGCTGGGATAAGGACAGGTTGAGACCAGCCTGGAATGACCCGGGAACTGTACCTGATCATTGGGCTAGGTTTGCTGCTGCTGTCCAGAAGGGAAGAAGGGATGCCTGTCATGGCTGTGTAACAGGGGGCCTGCTCAGGGCCGATCTCCATGGCCCACCCACCTGTTCTTGGGCCAACCACCCACCTTCTCGCCCACCATGCCTTGATGTTAATTGATTCATTAATTGATGTCAATTAAACAGGAGGCTGCCCATTTTGCTGCCCCGATGCCAGGGGGTGCTCTCTGTGGCTCCTTTCCTCCCCTATACAGCAGCCCAAGCCTCATAGATGGCATCTTGATGTTCACATAATCACCAGCCCCCCACACTGGGCCCCAGAATCCTCCTAACAGGACCCCTCCATGATCCCTCCATTCAGGCGGCCTCTCCACCTTCATTCAGGCTACCTAGACCCCTGAAACTATTTTCCCCTCTCGGGTGTGGTCCCCCCGGGACCTCTGGCTACCAGCCCTGGCTCACCTCCAGGCCAGTCGGGACCCCAGGCCCCTGGCTCTTGGGCATCCCTCGTGGTGGGCCCCTGGCCCTTTTGACCTTCCTGGTCCTGGCCCCAGCATTGGCCAGTTGAGGGTACTCTCTCGTTCGGGTCGGTTCTGGCCCCTCACTCTCTCCAGGGGTTTGCCCTCTGGGCCATTCACACAAACACAGGGGTTATCCACCCGGTAGTGGGGGCTAGGGGTTAAGGCACCCCAACCCGCCTTTCACCAGGGTGGTAACTGGCCTGGCATTTTCCTGGGGACTCCCGCACCACTGAGAACCCCACCAGGCCACCCACTCCCAGCAGGGTGCAGTTTTAGGTCATGACCAGGAGCCTCCTGACCATCCCCTACAGCTCATCCCTTACCTCCAGATGATCTCAGCAGCCCTCTGGCTAGGCAATGTTGTTGCCTGCCCTCCAGCAGCCAATATGGGCTCCCAGACCTCTAAAATGGCCGCTGCAATTAAGCACCTGCTGCCTTCTTGGCCCCAGGTCTTAAAGTGGCAGGCACAAGCAGTGCCCTGCCACAGGCTGCTAGCAACATGCCTGTGGTTAGGAGCTGAAGAAGTCGCCCAGCTCCAGGAAAAGGTCACCTGGCTGAGTAAGGAGATAAAAGATGTGAGAGATTCCAACAACATGGCATGTGAGGCGGTGCAAGCCACTCAGAGCCACTTGGAGGCTTTAGAATGAAGGGAGGGAAAAATTATGATTGCTTACATGGCCACTTCCCTTTAGAAGAGGGCACAGTTAGCATAGGCTGTGGAGCCATTCTCCCACGAGATCAAGCAGTGTCTTATGGAGTGTGGCCCAGAGGCAAAGTAGAATAGGCGAGCTGATCAGCTAACAAGAGAAAAGAGTGCTGAAACCTTGTATGTTAAAGAAAAAAATAAAGCAGCTAGTCCATCGTTACCCAATTCCTCCTCTCACTGTACACCTGGGGAACAAGCCACAGAATGGCTATATCAACAACATGGACACCCCAGGCATGATGGAACCGCCCGCCTGGCCACATCTTAGGGCATTGATGTAACTAAGAAAGAAGCACAAGAAATAGTCGACACATGCATCACTTACCGTGAGGTAAAAACGCGACTAAAACCCTGCCTGACTATCCCATTGTCATTACATGAAAGAAAAGTAGCGTGTCAAGTATGGCAATATGATTTCATAAGCTCCCTCCCTCAAACTTCCCAAAAGCAACAGTATGTGCTTGTAGCTGTAGAAGATGTCACAAGAATGATGTTTGCCCATGGCTCAGAAAGAGCTACCGCCCAAGACACTTGTGCAGCACTGGAAGCTTTGCTAGCTTTGTATCCATGACCTATAGAACTACAAAGCAATAATGGCCCTTACTTCCACAACCATCTTGTGTATGACTAGACCACGAAACATAGCATGTTATGGACATATCACATCCCATACCATCCACAGTCTAACAAATTAGTAGAGTGAGGCAATAGCATCCTCAAATGCAATTTACAGTTAGCCGCTGGCCTGGCTCTTAAAAACTGGAACTTGCACCTAGATCAAGCTATCAATTGGGCCAATAACCGACCCCATCCAGGAGGAAGCCCCATGCAACAGGCCTTTAGATTGGGTGGTCCCTGCAAGCCAGCAGTAGAGTGACCTAGGGGTGGTGACCCAAAAAAGCTCCAAGCAGGAGATCAAGTAGTAGTGAGGCATCCTCAAGGAAATAAATGGGAGGGGACACTATTAGCAAAAAGTATGCATAATACATAGCAAGCATTTAAGTCAGATTTGTCTAATGGGAGCCAAGCTCCTTGTTGTCTTGTTCCTACAGATTGGATCTTTCCACGAGTGCAACCATAACCATTTCTAATTGAGCCTGCCACTGAAGACGAGTCCTGCTCTGCTACCTGTCAGTCTAAATTGACTAGCACCATGAATTGGTGGACTGTTATGAACGTACTCTTTTTATTAATGCCTTATTGTGTTTCCTAGGTAGAGCGTGTCCACTATCCTTCTTATTACCCAAATATTAATGAACTTGCTCCTGAAAACCTCAAGGAGTGGCCTGACCCTGAAGAGCATCCCCAGAAATGCATTCAGATGGCCTTCACATGGTCCAGTTGCAGTATCCACACTGGAAGAAACCCACCACCCCGGAGCAAGTGAAATCCTAGTTTCTAAGTAAAAGAAACAGGATAGTTGACTTGCAAGGTAGTAACTGTCAGTGCACCTGTGGCACCAGTTATTATCTTAGGTTCATTCCCTACCTGAAGGCTGGAATAGCTAACTGTGGGAGGGGAGGGGATTGTTGTAGCTCTGCTCATTTAGGAATTTGTTGTTACATACTTCCTGAAGAGAACCCTGTTGATCTCAACACCCCTGAGTTTGTGTCCCCAATAGTGCATTCTGCATCTGTTCAGCCTCTCGAGCCACTGCATTTATGAGAGAATCTGCCTCTCTCATTCCTATTGCTGACAACACTCTCCAATGATGGTGTGAGGCCCACCAAGTAAGAGAGCGCATTACAAGTTGGAACAAAGTTATTACATAGTTTGAGAATCATACCTATACAGAGGTGTGGTGGAATGGTACCCACTTTAATACAACTAAAAGGAGACTGTATCCGCAAGTCTCCACCACTTATCCTCATCCTTTTATACCAGTAGGGTTTTTAAAGCAAATTAGTGCTACGATTCTGCCAGGGCAATGCTGTTTCATTAACCCGATATAGCATCATCCCCATGAGCGACAGTGAGAGCTCTTTCGCTCTCTGGGAAGTGAAGCATGGTTACAGGCTCCCAAAGAAAGAAAGATAAATGTGATCTGTGAGAAAATTAGGTGTTCACTATTATCTCTGGCTGTTTCCCCATGGGAGGCCCTGACACCACCCGTGTATAACTCCACACCCTGGTGAAGGTCACAACTTAAAATCCCAACCCTCCTAAATGCTTCATTGTTCACTGCCCGAGTATTGTTCAAACCAGAACAATAGTATGTTTGAGCTACTTTTCCAAACTGTTCAGCAAGAGCCCAGGTAGCTGAAGGGTTGCTTAGATGGGAATGGTCAGTCATTTTCCGTTCCATAAGTGCACTTAAGTCCCACAAATGAAGAAATACTCCAAGTTATCTTTGGGACAGACTTAACTCAGCTATGAATGTGTGGAACTTAGATAAATCCCAGAAAAACACTGAAGGAATAACCAATCTCCGAGAGGCAGTAGGGCTACTCACTAGGGGAGGCATGCTTGAAAGAAAAATGTTAGAGCACACTGACAAATTGCTAACTGATGTAGGATGAAAGACAGCCTATCTTGCCCAAGTCATGATGAACACTGCTTTCAAAGCAGACAAAAATCAAACTTGAAGTACTGCTTGTGCGCAAGTTCAGTTATCATTGAATATGCATTTTTCCTAGGTAATAAACAACGTTAAAAATAGAGAATGGTCCCCTAGCTTAGAGAATCATGAGAATCATGAGATGCCTGCAACATTTAATGAAAGATATCCCTACCAAAGTACCTGGATTACCACTTGGGAAGGCTGTGATAAAAGAAAATGTTCATTCCTGATGCAGAGAGTAAAAGATGGAAACTGGACCACTGCTTATTTGCTAAACACGAGGCTAGGAGAAGGATGCCTTTGGGACTGGAATCTGCATCGCCCCATATAAGAAATAGTTATCCCCGATGGCCCTCGGTATGTAGCACAGTCCCCTTTAGTTCAAATTCATAGCACCTTGATTGGATTAAAGACCCTATGGAGAGGCTAGCCTCTCAGCCCACCTAACATGACCTGCATATACGAGTTACCTAATGTGTCTCATGTAACAATTGAGCAACCTGTTTGTTAAGAAAGACCAAGTTGTTTGCTGCATGAAAATGGTACCACCTAGACTTTGTGCAATTCGTGTTGCTTAGGAGCTAAAAGTGGAGCCGTTGTTCTACTGCAATTAAGTAACTGTACTATTGCCTTAAAATGGCCAGAAATTTCCTCTGAGACTATACCTCTCAACTTTACGATACCCACTTCATGGGTATCAGATGTAGACATGCCATGGTTAGAAAACTAGAATTAAGTGAAAAATAAGCTGCAAAGCCTTGAAGCAAAGGCTCGACAAGGCACTCAGTTAGCTCTCCTTGCTCAAAAGAGTGAGTGAATCATCAGTCTGGCTGTTAACGTGCCTGAGCCTTGTAAATAGTACGATGTAATCTGTACTATTCGTGTGTCACCAAGTGCCACCTCAACTACGTAGTTAACCCTCTTGAGTATCATAGTATTCTGTATTGCCGTAGTGGCAACAGCTAAATGGTGTTTTAATCGTTGTTGTTGTAAATCTGATATCAACTGCCCTAGGTCTCATTTACATGAGAGATGGAAAACAGAAAGCCTGAAGCAGAGACTGCAGTGAATTCTGGGACCAGAGAAGCAGGAGAGCGCTGCATGATGGGGAATCTGTGCTTCCAATGTTAATCAACCCATGTTCACACACACCCAGCTCAGCATTTATCAGACCAGTTCTAATCTGGATTTACTAAGGACTTTTCCCCCCCAGACACACACACACAGCTCTAAGTTTAATAGGCATCTCGGGCCGTACATTCCCCGGTCCCACTATGGGAGGCCTATTTAAACTTGATTGACTAAAACTCGGTTGCCGGGTTAGGGAATGCTGAGGCAAGAGACCGAGTCAGAGGGGGTATGGGCAACATTTGAACAATGGTTAAGGGTTCATCACAGCATCCAGCCTGCTGGAGCCCTAATCCCAGGTGTTGTCATATCTTTCCCGAGACGACTGGTGGGAGTCCTCTCCACAAAAGGTTATGAGCACCCCAATAATTGTTTTAAGTCTGTTAAAAGACTATAGTAAGATCTGGAAAAGTCATGCTAAGCTGAGGCTTGTGCACAACAAGTAAAAATCCAAAATCCTGATGCTGCAAGCTATCTATTGTTCCTGAAGAAACCATGAGATATCCCATCAGTATATCTGCCACCCATAGGAATTTCAAGCTGGCTCCCAAGTATTTGGGTTACTCCCTAATCTTAAGTGTTTCCTGATTATCAATCAGTTTCCTGAGATGGTCCAAACCAGATAACCCCTTGTCAATAGAAAAGACAATGATTTACACTACTGAGGGTGCTTCGAAGCAGCTGAACTGAGGGTATAAAAATCTGTAAGTGTGTGTGCTGCTAGAAGAGGAAAAGGAAGGAAAAGAAGTAGAAGCAGGAGGAAAGAAGGAGAAGAAGAAAACCCCTGTGCTGACACCATCCCCTGTCGTTCTTGGGACGCTGGAAGAACAGATCATCTCTCTCTTCAAGGATTGTGCTACGGACTGTGCCTGTCAGCTTTGCAGCCTGAGTACCGTGGACTAGGTGAGATCCCAGCGTTCTCTGTCTTCTTTCTAGGCATAAACTTCTGAACCTGAACTGTATCAGTTAAGCTTGAGCTAAGTTTCCCCAAATACTTAGTGAAACCAGGGTAGTATTGTCATTGTTGGTGTTTGTTTTTCTTTTGCATGTCTATTACTACTAGTACTATTATATATTTCATATGCTTAGCAATAAATAACTTTTATAGTCAAACTGGTAGTAATTGGGTATATTTTTCCTTCTCTGCTTCTCTTTCCTCCCGTGCTCTGCAGCAACGCTTCTTTTACCTATGCTAAAGATCCCTGTGAAGCCCAAATTATTGTGGGGTCTGCTCATCAAGAGGCCAAAGATTGGGACGTGCTGAGTTTGAAACACATAAGGGGATCAGCTTGTACAGGCTGATTGACCCAGTTTGACTCAGACGTGCCCTTATGAACTGAATGCTGGCCCATGAGGGTGTCAGCTGGACACCCAGCCGGATTCAGAGGGATTCTGTTTACCTGTGTGCTTGTGTTTGACTGCATTTTATTGTTGCTCTTATGAACTGATTCTTGGCATATGAGGGTGTCAGCCTGTCCATGCTGATCAGCCCGGCCAGGTCAGGCGTGTCACGTTAATTTGTGTGTGTTTGTGTGTATGACTGATTTGGTGACTGGAGGAACCCAGCCCATTGAGATTGAGTCCTGCAAGATAGCTCCACTGGGGGTGAGGGCTTGCAGAAGGGAGAAATACAGCTCTGTATAGTAACACAAGCAGCACATTGACAGAATCACCAAGACCCTAGAAACTATCCCTAATAAATGAGCACACCCCAAAGTAATGGGCAAATTTGGTAACATCATGCAATGCAAGTTAAATTTATAGATCCCTCCCCATTTCCCAAAGTAGTGCATGTGTCTTTAGCATCTCAATAGTAGCTATCATAGTGCTTCAGCAAGCAAGGGGTGGAGTATGACAGTTGAAAAGTGTACCTATATGATAAAGGTGCTTGCTGAAGGATCTATGAAGATCAGACCAAGTGTTTTTTTGTATTTGTTTAGATATTAAGCTATATGTTGTTGCTAAAAGCCTAATTAAAGTTTAAGATGTAGTGAGGCCTTGTATAAAGTAAGGCCTAGAAAATTTAGCAAAGCCTTGAAGTAGTAAGACCCTGTAGCATAGTTAAAATTACATTATCAAAAGAATGCAAAGCTTGTACTGCTATTAGTCAGTCTAAAGACTGTTAAAGTAAAAGGAATCTGAGTAGTTCTATGTTATCAAAACCGTTCAAAAGCTATAAATTAACTGGAATATCTAGAAACCATTCAGAAGGAAGATACAGCTCTGTGAAAAAGATTAGTTAGCTGTTGCCTAGATCAGTGGGCCTGTGGGCCTTGAGGAGCCCAAGAACTGTATTCCAAAGTCCCTCCCGGTACCCCTCGGACAGCACTGACTGGGGACACCTAACTTTGCTGAACTTTGTGGAAAGAGAAACTTGCTGTGTATGAGGCATCAGAGGGGACTGCCAATAAGTTGCCGACATGAATTGCTTTCGTCTGTCATTGTTTGTCTTGTTACTATGCATAGCTGTATTTTTGTTAAGTCAATAAACCTTTCTTACCTTTCTACCCTCGACCATACTCTCAATCCTAAACCCTCCACAGGCAGCTGGGACAAACATTGACGGAAATGTGAGATTTAAGATAAGCAAATTATCTTTTTCTTTCTTTTTTTCTTTTTTTATTAGAAGATGAGTTAAAGGTAGAAATGTATATAACACCTGGTGGGAAGTAAATGTCGGGGTATGTAACAGGGAGGCAAGTTCGGACCTGTTACAGGGGACGTTTTGTGTAAACTTACCAAGAGCCGGAGCTACGAAGCACAGGGCTGTGATGTCATCTGGCTGCGTCCCATGGTGAGAGCATCCCACATCTGAAGAGAGAGATTCTGATTATGGACCAGATTAGGAATTAGATGGAAGCATTGAAAAAACTGCTGCCAGCATACTTCAACCCCCAGAAGGGGACAGAGTCAGAGAAAAAGCAACCAAGAAAGGTTGTGGCAGCCTGCATGGAGGTGCAGGATCTCAGTAGCAGCAGTTTGTGAGACATGGAGTGGCTTTCCCAGAAAACAGAGGCAACTTACCTGAGATAGAGAAAGGTGAGACCACTCTAGTAACAGGGGAGGCTGGAATTCTGTAAACCATGATCTGTATCCTAAGGGAAATAAAACAAAGAAAGATAAATTTTAAGGTGAGACCGGCTGATAGCAGTCCACCTGCTGTAAAAACTATGAAATATTGAAATTGACTTTCCTGACTATGGTTCCTTGTATGTGACCACATCGGGTATTTTCCTCAGGAGATATTGAAGGAAAAATATAAGCTTGGCTATATGATTTACAATCTTCTTTGTTTGATTATTTTCATATTCTCCCATCAAGGTGTGGCAGGAAAGTAGACAAACAAAGATAGCTGCTAGGCTTCCAGATTTAGAAGAAAGCCCTTAAAGCCCATACTTACCTATAACAAACACATTGGGTATTCTTACATGTGCTCTGGGATGCGGTGCCAGCACTTTAATTAGCAAACCATGCTAATTAAAATCACCTGCGTGGCATGTGCATCATCATCCCTGCACTGAAAACATTGTAGCAGGGTGCTTTGAACTAAAACTTATCCAATGTGTTTTATTTCAAAGCATCCTGCTAACCAGGAGGAGGTTAGCAGGCTGAGGGGAATCAGGGAGGCAGAGGATGAAATTGATGGTTATTTCCTTTCCCTGCAGGACCATGCACACAAGGAAGAAGCACCCCAGGAGGTGCCCTCCACTGCAGAGTGGCAGATGGTCACATCCAGAACCAGGGCTGCTCGCAGCAAAGCAGTACCAGTTCCTCCAGTCTGGCTGGAGAACAGGTACAAGACCCTGGCAACACTGCTGGAGAAGGAAGGAGAGGAGGAAACCTCCAGAGAGGAGGCAACTCCACACTCTTCATGCTCCAAACAGGCCGAAGGAGCCAAGCAGACCTGGAGGAGGAAACGTCAAGTGATCATCATAGGCGACTCCATCCTGAGAGGTACGGAGGGCCCCATCTGTTGCCAGGACCCCTCAACACGTGAGGTCTACTGCCTCCCCGGAGCAAAGATTCAGGATGTGACGGGGATGATCCAGGCCATGATCCAGCCCATTGATTACTACCCCCTGGTCCTAATCCATGTGGGTACTAATGATGCAGCCAGGAGAAGCCCTGATCACCTGATGACAGACTACCATGCTCTGGGGGGCGTGCTGAGGGAGATAGGAGCACAGGTGGTATTCTCTGTCCTACCAGTGAGCGGACATGGAAGATGACATGTGACCTGCATCAGAGAGACCAACTGGCGGCTTTGGGAATGGTGTTTCAAGGCAGGCTTCAGCTTCCTAGAAAACAACCCATACATCACGATGAGAGACATGCTCGGGTGGGATGGGCTTCACCTTTCCCCCAAAGGTAAGCGTGTGTTCTCTTCTAGGTTGGCAGATCTCCTCCAGCAGGCTTTAAACTAGGCTCGTCAGGGGGCGGGGAAGATGAGGGCGGAGGAAGCCTTGGACCACTAAACTAACTGACACCCACAAGAACACCCCAGCCTATACCAACGATGAGCAGAATGAATACCCAGGTAAGCAACTGGGGCCCAGGCAGTACTGAGATTAGGGGGCCAGTGCACACATCTTCAGGAGACTTCAAATGCCTCTACACAAATGCTCATAGTATGGGGAACAAGCAGGAGGAACTTACCCTCCCGCTACCTGACACCAACTCAGACATAGTGGGGCTCACAGAAATGTGGTGGGACCCAATGCATGACTGGGCAGTGAATATCAAGGGCTATAGGCTGTACAGGAGGGACAGGACAGGGAGAAAAGGTGGGGGTGTGGCGCTCTACATCAAGGAGGAATGCACACCCTGATCTAGTAGCACAAGGTCAGATGAGGGGCACACTGAAGTGCTCTGGGTTAGAATACAAGGAAGTCAAGGGGAAAGGGACTTAACGGTGGGGGTCTACTAGACCACCCAAACAAGGGGAAGAGCTAGACTGGGAATTCTTAGGTCAGCTCACAGAGGTAGTTAGGTCAAAGGACGTGGTCATCATGGGTGACCTGAACTTTCCTGACATCTGCTGGGAAGAGCAGTCAGCCAGGTCTGACCACTCACGTAGGTTCCTAGCCGAGATACAGGGCCTCCATCCAACCCAGGAGGTGCATAGCCCCACCAGGGGAGACGCCTTGTTGGACTGGTGCTGGCCACAGGCGATGACTTCGTGAGGGGGCTGCGGGTGCTCAACCACCTCAGTAACAGCGATCATTGCCTCCTGGAATTCACCATCCAGCGCAAGGTGGTAGAAGCCTGCAGCAAGGCATCAGCCCTGGACTTCAGGAGGGTAGATTTCAATGAGGTAAGAAGAATAGTTGGGGAGGTACTGAGGTCCC
>NW_005842384.1:1173816-1176730 GCF_000455745.1 Alligator sinensis | reverse complement strand
AGGGAGGTAATCCCAACAAGGATCAAAGGGGTCAAGAAGGCGCAAAAGCCCCCATGGCTCATCAAAAGCATACGGGAATGTCTCCTAGCTAAAAGGGAGGAGTACACCCAATGGAGGGGAGGGGCCATCACCAGGGAGGACTATACCTCGGTTGTTTGGGGCTGCAGGAGGGAGGTCAGGAAGGCCAAGGTGGACATGGAACTGGGATTAGCTACCTGGATCAAGGACAACAAGAAGTCCTTTTTTAAATACATAGGGGGCAAAAAGAAGGTACCGGTAATGTGGGGCCTCTGTAAGACATGCTAGGAAATCTGGTCATCTCACCAGATGACAAAGCTAACCTACTTAACAATTTCTTTGCCTCCATTTTTCTGAGCAGAGACTAGGTCATCCCCCCCACCAGGACCCCAATAGGCTCCAGGGGAGGTGCACCCAGGCTTAGGGTCAGAGAGGACCAAGTCAGGGAATTTCTGGAGGGACTGGATGTATTTAAATCAGCTGGTCCTGACGATCTCCACCCCAGAGTGCTGAGGGAATTAGCAGAGGTCATTGTGGGATCCCTGGCACGGCTTTATGAGCACTCGTGGTGCTCTGGTGTGGTGCCAGAGGACTGGAAAAGGGCCAATGTGGTTCCCATTTTCAAAAAAGGGAGGAAGGAGGACCCAGGAAACTATAGGCCAGTTAGTCTTACCTTGATCCCGGGGAAACTTTTTGAGAGTATTAGTCTGGAGCATGTCCGCGAGGGGCTGGCAGGGGAGGTTATGCTTAGGGGCAACCAACATGGGTTCATTAGAGGCAGGTCCTGTCAGACCAACCTGGTGGCCTTCTATGACCAGGTCACAAAATCCTTAGACGCAGGGGTAGCAGTGGACGTAGTCTTTCTGGACTTCAGGAAGGCCTTTGACACTGTCTCTCACCCCATTCTCATTAAAAAACTAGGGGACTGTGGCGTTGACACCTACACAGTCAAATGGGTCACTAATTGGCTGGAGGGCCACATCCAGGGAATGGTGGTGGATGGGTCATTTTTGACCTGGAGGGATGTGGGCAGTGGGGTCCCCCAGGGCTCGGTCCTTGGACCCGTGCTGTTCAACATCTTCATCAGTGACTTGGACGAGGGGGTAAAAAGCACCCTATTCAAATTTGCTGACGACACTAAAATGTGGGGGGATGTGGGCATGCTAGAAGGGAGGAATAGGCTACAATTGGACCTAGACAGACTACAGGGGTGGGCAGAAGAGAACAGGATGGGGTTCAACACTGACAAGTGCAAGGTGCTGCACCTGGGGAGGAAGAACCAGCAGCATACCTACAGGCTGGGGCACTCCCTTCTTCTCAGTGCAGAGGCAGGAAAGGATCTTGGAATCATTATTGATGCCAAAATGAACATGGGCCGACAGTGTGGGGAACGCGGTCAGGAAGGCCAACTGCACCTTATCATGCATCCACAGATGCATCTCAATCAGGTCCAAGGAGGTGATCCTCCCCCTCTATGCGGCACTGGTCAGGCCGCAGTTGGAGTACCGCATCCAGTTCTGGGCACCGCACTTCAGGAGGGATGTGTCCAATATGGAGAGGGTCCAGAGGAGGGCCACTGGCATGATCAGGGGGCAGCAGAGCAGGCCCTACGAGGAGAGGCTAAGGGACCTGAACCTGTTCAGCCTCCACAAGAGAAGGCTGAGGGGGGATCTAGTGGCCTGTTACAAACTATACAGAGGGGACCAGCAGGCATTGGGGGAGTCCCTGTTCCCCCGAGCACTACCAGGAGTGACAAGAAATAACGGTCGCAAGCTGGCAGAGGGTAGATTCAGACTAGACAGCAGGAGGCACTACTTCACAGTCAGGGCGGCTAGGATCTGGAACCAACTTCCAAGCGAAGTGGTGGTGGCTCCTAGCCTGGGAGTCTTTAAGAGGAGGTTAGATGAACACCTTGCTGGGGTCGTTTGACCCTAGTACTTTTTCCTGACATGGCAGGGGGTCAGACTTGATGATCTGCTCAGGTCCCTTCCGACCCTACGAACTATGAAACCCCTTTTTCAGCACAGGGGTGCTGATACACATGACATGGAAGGCTGCCAGAGCGTGTCAATTTCTGTGCTCCAGCAGACTTGATTAATCGAGTCTGCCCCGATGTGCTGGATTTCCAGCACATCAGAGCAGGCTCCCCACATGTCTATAGGAGTTCATTGTCTGTGAAGACAGCAATGTTCTGTAACATACCTAACAATTTTTTTGCCACTGTAAGGACCCAGAGTACCAGTGATGCCCTGTCTCTCTTCCTGAGTTCTATTGTAGCTTTTGATGCCCTTCAGGGTCTCTGTACTAAAGATCCCTTTAGCACAAGGCCCTTCAGGGTCTTTGTACTTTGTACTATAGTTGGTTATATTCTTAGTGGGTAGCTTGGAATTTGTAGTTTGTACATGGAACCAAAGTGGATATTCTTATGGAACTTTTTGGACTTCATATATATAACATAATTAGCTAATTCAAAGAACTGAACTTGATGACCTGGGCAGAACCATGTTCCTGTACTGATGCTCCTATTTGACAGTTTCTTTCAGTTGTATCTTAAGATACCACTTTGAGAGAAAAAACTATGCATCTGAGCACAGACATGTTTTTCCTGGGAATTGCTGGAGGTATGGTATGCAGGTGCCTAGCAGGGTTCTAGGGACTACTGGCTCCAGGGCATGGGAGCATTTATTAAATTTGCTGGCAGGCTGCTACCATTTTATCCATAACTTATGCCCTTCTGCTCTCTCCTCATGGGAAGCATAACTTATGCCCTTCTGCTCTCTCCTCGGGAACCAGCAGTGGGAAGGAGAGGATCCAGGCACACGTGTGTCCCGCACGCATGTGTGCCCCCTTACTAACTCGCTGACTGGAGGCGGAAGCAGCAGCAGCAGCAGCAGCA
>NW_005842384.1:1169485-1170020 GCF_000455745.1 Alligator sinensis | reverse complement strand
GGACGAGGGAGTGAAGTGTACTCTGTCCAAGTTTGCGGATGACACAAAGCTATGAGGAGAAGTGGATATGCCGGAGGGCAGGGAACAGCTGCAAGCAGACCTGGACAAGTTGGACAGATGGGCAGAAAACAACAGAATGCAGTTCAACAAGGAGAAATGCAAAGTGCTGCACCTAGGGAGGAAAAATGTCCAGCACACCTACTGCCTAGGAAATGACCTGCTGGGTGGCACGGAAGTGGAAAGGGATCTTGGAGTCCTAGTGGACTCCAAGATGAACATGAGTCGGCAGTGTGACAAAGCCATCAGAAAAGCTAACGGCACTTTATCATGCATCAGCAGATGCATGACGAATAGGTCCAAGGAGGTGATACTTCCCCTCTATCGGGCACTGGTCAGACCGCAGTTGGAGTACTGCGTGCAATTCTGGGCGCCGCAATTCAAGAGGGATGCGGATAACCTGGAGAGGGTCCAGAGAAGCGCCACTCGTATGGTTAAGGGCTTGCAGGCCAAGCCCTACGAGGAGAGACTAGAGAAA
>NW_005842384.1:1163145-1169475 GCF_000455745.1 Alligator sinensis | reverse complement strand
GACCTTGTGGCTGCCTATAAGTTCATCATGGGGGCACAGAAGGGAATTGGTGAGGTTTTATTCACCAAGGCGCCCCCGGGGGTTACAAGAAATAATGGCCATAAGCTAGCAGAGAGCAGATTTAGACTGGACATTAGGAAGAACTTCTTCACAGTTAGAGTGGTCAAGGTCTGGAACAGGCTCCCAAGGGAAGTGGTGCTCTCCCCTACCTTGGGGGTCTTCAAGAGGAGGTTGTATATGCATCTAGCTGGTGTCATCTAGACCCAGCACTCTTTTCTGCCTATGCAGGGGGTTGGACTTGATGATCTATTGAGGTCCCTTCCGACCCTAACATCTATGAATCTATGAAGTTACCAAAGAGAATATACTGCTCTAAAAAGTCAGGCCCTGGGACAGCCAAGTCACCCCCTAGTGGCCACCTAGACTTCACCTTACTGTCTTCCTTCTGGACATTAAGGTCTCACCCTATTGTCTCAGCTACCATGCCTTGGTGTTATAATTGGACTGGGAGGCTGCCCCTAGAAGTCAGGTGGTTTTGCTTCAGGTCCTAGATCTTTGTCTGAGCTGTGCCTTCCTGTCCACGGCCCACTTTAATTTGGCTGGACTCCCCAACCTGAGGTCCACTGTTCCAGGACTCTAGACTCTTAGAACCCAGCTCCAGCTTCACCCTTTGCAGGCTCTGGATCCCTAAGCCCTGGTCTTGCCACTTGCAGGCTCTGGGCTTTTCTGCTGCATGCTACCATGCTTCAGTCAATAACAGCACTCCCCCCAGGCACTGGTTGTGGCCTCCATGCTTTCCAGGGCTCATTGCTGATCTTTGGCATGCTCAGTCTTAGCCTATTTATGGTACATACCTGCTTTTGAAGGGTTTAGGACCCAGGATGCCCAAGATACCCTTCTCAGTGACCTCCTCCCCCCCTACAGCTACAATCTGGTCCTCCAATACCCAACTTAATCACAATGTAAATGCAAGTGACCTGCTTCACAACTGAAATCCACCCTTTTCTGGGTCCTTGCCTAAGCACAGGCTATAAGTCCATCTTAGTTTCCTTCTTTCAACATTACAGGGCAACTTGGGTACCTGGCAGTCTGTCTCCTGTAGCCATCTTCTCCAGGAGCTCTTCCCCCTGCCGCCTGAAGGGCTAGACTATCCCCATAGCCTCAGGCCCTGAGTATATATACCTTTAAACCCCACCCTTCTGGTCATATGGCTCTCCAGCCAGCTACAGAGGTTTCCTCTTTGCCTAATGGCCAGCCTGTGCTTCTCTGCTGCAACCCCACACAGTAGGATTGGCCTGGTGCACTCTCTACTTAAGGTGACAGGAGCCTCTGGCTCCTTGTCACAACTGCCCTTAATGAAAAGTGATTTTGCAAATATCTCAGAGAAATTTTTGCTAGGCATAAGGTTTATAAATGATTATGATGAGAAGGCTGGTGAAATCCCTTGAAATCCCTCCATTTTGGGGTGTGTTTGGTCTAAGTAAAGATAGACCACTCTGAGGTCAATTCTCCTATTTGTTGCTAGCCAGCCAGTAAAACTATTCGGTGGAGATTATTTTAATAACCGGGGTCTTGTGAATGCAGCTGTTCACCAGATGTTCTTCAGCTATACATATTTTATAGGTAGTTATATTTCTTTATTTCCAGCCACCGAAAAAAGAAGAAAATGTGCTACCAGTTTGAGATCTATTTAAACTATTTAATTTTTACTATAACTTCTCATATCTTAAAAAAATACGTCTTATGGAAAAATACATATGTATGTATAAACACACATGTGAAAATACTCATATATGTGTTGTATATGCTTACTATTTTCAAATAAATATTATTAGACTCCTTGCATGTTATATTATAACCATGAAATTTGAAACATAATGTATGGAAATTATCCTGTGATTCCACCAATTTCTGACTAGAACATTAAAAAATAAAATCTGCATGAAAAAAATTATGTATATGTATTTTTAATACGAAGGATATTTTATTACTAAATCTCAGTGGAAAATACTGCAGACATATAGGTCATCTGCATACCAGAATGTGGACTGACTTAAAGCAGATTTATGACAACTTATTACCAATCATAAAAAATGTCATAGATGATACACTGAATTTTATATGCCATAGCGTTTGAAAACTGGTCTTTTCTATCAATGAAAAGCAGAATTACATTTTTGTAATAGTATAGCTTTGCAATGGTAGCATGTTTTATGCACATCTCAGCTGACACATTTTTCATTGACATGATTAAATTCCAACTATTTTTGTGGAAAAGGAGAATATTCACCCCTTAAGGAAAACTCTTATAGAAGGGATTTAGTGGTAAAAAATCCAAGAGGGCTCTATGAACATTACTATAAAATCTAAGAATGCAATGGAAATGTATATCTTGTCTATAGATTTTTTTTAAACATGCCTATTGAATTCTATATATTGGATACAATTTCCCACTAAATTCTATAAGACAACTGCAATTGTTTAGAAAAGTTACTGACATTTAAACCTTAATGACTACCCCATTTAGGGATAAACAGTAGAGTTCACCTTGTCCAATTATCTCAATAACAAAGCTCCCATGATTGTCAACAGTATAGGCCCAGGCCCAAGCCCAGAATATTTTTAAAAGTTATATTGTTCCCTTTACATTGATCATTTTAGGTAGGATTAACGGAGCAAGTATACATTCCTGACCATACCAGTAAAACAAAGGGGGTGCATCTACATGTGCACTTTACTGCAGAGTTGACTAATTAGCTCCACAGTAAAGTATCACTGTCTACATGTGCACCCATACTAGGGCACAATAAATTAAATAACTCTGCTGTAGGATAGTACTGCCAGGGATACACATAAAGACAGTGATTGGGGCTGGCTGGTGCATGAGGGTGCTAAAAGCTGAGGCTGCGTCTTAGGGCAGCAGATTCTGGCGGAAACTGTACTGGAGTTTATCACATCACCTTAATGGCACATGTAGATGCACCCAGAGGGAACGAGAACTATAGTCTGAGAGCTACAGTGACAGAGAATGCATTGCCTAATTTACTAACACCACTAGTGTTAACGCTCCAAGAAAATTTTAGCAGAATACCACTCCCCCACATATGCAGGTTTTAATACCCTCCTTATCCTAAGAAGGCTAAAATGAAAAAAAAGATTACCAATCCTCAGAATGTCATATTTTGATGCTCTGCATACTTGTCCCATTACTGAATTTTGTGCATGAAACAGAATCCACTGAGCTTAATATTCCCAACTCCAAGCCTTCAGGTAGCAAAAATCATGAGATTGGTTTGGGAGACAGAAGATTAAAGCAGTTTTAACAAATCAGATTGTTAGTTTTGTACCTCCTAGTTTTTCAGGAGGTCAGTTAGGAGGTCTCACTCCTCATCTTTCTTGGTTGGGCAGGTGGCAAGTTCCAGAGCGGGTAATAGCTGGCTGAGTTCGGTGGTAACTGGGTGTGAAAATATATAAGATCCAGTATTGGATGTTTATAATTGAAGATTATAAAGGACAAATTTATTGGACAGATTGAAGTCTATACATATCTTCAGCGCATCCAGGTTTGCCTGGCCAGGGAGTTCCCAGAGACCATACAGTAAAATGAAGCAAAGGTAAATGTTTCAGTGGGGTGCCCTGGTTTTTACTAGTAGGTATTTTGAGAGCAAGGAGGGACTTTTTGAAATCTGCTTTCTTTCACAAACAACTGGATACCTCTGAAGACTTTCATCAGAACATGTTTAGAACACATGGATGGCCCTCGTATTAGTTTTGAGTAGGTTGGCATCATACTGAAGTGTGGTACATTATCACCTGTCCCTTGGCACTGTCTGTGAGTAGCCCTCATGCCATACCATGTTAGCAATCAGGCAAATATTATTAATATTATTTATTAATGGAAAGCTATCAAGAGTGATAGGCAAATCTGTGGTAAAAATCCCACTTTTATGTACAGCCTGACCCTACTTGATGTACGACACCTTAGTGATCCGTCTTAACTCATCATTCAAGTTAAACAGCTTCCCTTCTACTGCCTGGATACCAAGCAGCAGTCAGGCGGAATAGAGCTCAGACAGCCTCTCAGTCCTTAGTTCTCAGCCAAGGGTTACTCCAGCCCACTGGAGCTAGAAGTAACAATATTAGAGAAAGTCTGGCTTGTGGATCATGCTCAGTGTTCACTAATTCTTTAAAGAATTAAGCTGCAACTCTTTCTGAAGCCTCTAATGAGCATGTATAAACTGAAACTTCCTAAAGAGTTAAAAGAATTTGATCAAATATTGGGGGATTGTCACAGGAATGGCAGAAGAAACATCCCTGATGCAGGGGCAGCTCCTCAGCAAATGTCAAGGCATTGTTCAAAAGCATTAAAATCTCTTAGCGAATAAGACATTAGAATTTTTCTCACAGGATTTTCCTCTGCCTCATTCTCAGAAATGGCTGAGCCTTTCTTGAAATATTCAGCCTGAAGCAGACCCCTAGCATGAAAAAATTCCAGCCTGGGAAAAGTTTGGCAACGTTATAAGCAAGTATAAAGCCTTCATAATGGAAAGTATCAGGCAATTGTATAAACAGGTGGTGCTACTACTCATGCCTATAACTTAAAAAGTTGAATAGTAGCAGTAGCATAAACTGGTCACAGGTGAGCCCAGGCAAGGACTGGATTCAAATCAAGCAGGATATCTATGGAGGTATACAGCAGGGTGAGGTAATCTGCTGGAGTTTTTCCATTCATTTCAATGGGTTTTGAATGAGGCCCTATATGAACATTTGATATGAAGTGTTACTTAGCTTCTGATGTAATGTTGATTTGTAAAGACAATAGATGTTTGCCAGAGCCTGAATATATTCCTTGAAAACAAACTCCTTTGAAAGCTACCAGACCAAGGTGGTATGATTCAGTGGTGACATATTCCAGGTGTGCTCTCTGTATTTCCATCTCCAGCCAAAATGCTTATTTTAGTGTATTTCTTTATGCATTAAAATAACAAACTGTTATGTAACACAACTTTTAATATCATGGTGTATGCTTGAAAGGTCCAGCTGTGCCTTCCTAAAGATATACCACCATAAAATAGTTTCTGCTTTTAATCTGATCTTGCCAGTTGCAGTTTTAGAATTTTTATGCTCCAAGATAAAATGTGATTTATTACAAAATGCTTATTTAGGGGTATTTCTAAATTCCCAATTAAGTTAATTTTTAAAGAATATTATCTATTTATTAACACTGAGTATGCAATAGTTCAGCAACTTTCTGATAGGCTTGGATAGGCTCAGACACCCAACTCCACCAGCCTGTCTTCCTTCCTTCCTATAACAAACCAATAGTAAAGTGACAATGGTAGCTTCTAGAGATAAACTTTATCATTGGGGATCCTGGTTTCTCTGTTTAAAAATCCCAAATTGTTATATAATAAAGGGCTCAGTCCATCTGTCTGTCTGTCTATAATGTCCGTGGAGCACTGTGATTGGTTAGTGAAACAACCAATCAGAGTGTGGAGTGCCACCATGATGGCAGGGACAGAGCAGAGGGGTGAGGCCAGCGGCTCTGGCCTTGCCCCTCCCACTCCATCCCCACCATCATGGCTGTGCTCCACTGCCTCTGAGGAGCAGGGCCGGGGCAGGGGCTGAGGCCAGCAGCCCTGGAGGTGGTGGCAGCACAGGGTGCTGGTAGAGGGGGACTGAGGGGACAGCGGGGCAAGCTCCCCCGTCACCCCCGCTCCTGGGAGGAGGTGGCAGCGCAGGGTGGTGGGTGGCAATGCCCTGCTTCCCCCCACATCATTCTTTATGGGCAATTCACTAGTTCTCTGATAAAAAACCCCAAATTCTCTGATTAAAAAACCCCAAGTCCATGTTTTTACTTGATTAAAATAAAACATCACTATATATATATATATATATATGTGTGTGTGTGTGTGTGTGTATCAGTTGAATATAATGTTTAATTGATATATTTTAAAGCAAATTGAAAGCAGTTTGAAAGGCTACCAATACCTCAATCATTTTAATAAAATACATTCTAAATAACTATATATTTTCATATATGAGATATATATATATATTTTAATCATGAAAAATCAGAGCCCCCACCCCCTTTGCTCACCAGGACATGGGTCCAGCTGCGGCTGTGTCTTCCACTGCTTTGTGGCACTGAGCAGCCCTGATATACTGGTACCCTGTGCCTGTCTATGCCATTGCCCCTCACTCCCAACCTACAACCCGCCCCCCACAGCTCTGCTGCTGCCCCTCACAAGCAACTCAAATCCCCCTGGTTCAGCTGGTGCCCCTCAATCTGGGCACACCGCCCCCTGGCCCTCCCAGCGCCGCCTAATC
>NW_005842384.1:1161010-1163123 GCF_000455745.1 Alligator sinensis | reverse complement strand
CCATAGATTTACCTGGAGAGAGCAGCAGGAGCTGCTGTCCACTGCTGCCTGGCTGCCTGTGCACATGAATACATGCATGTGGCACCCCCTGTGTCCTGCTTTCCCCAGTCCCAAGCAGTCCCTTGCAGGCAGGGACTCTGCCAGCTTGCATGGGGAAACCCACAGTTTTCCATGCTTTTCTCCTTTAAAGGAGAAGATTAATGCTTTTTCACAGCAAATGGAGAACTTGAATGCTTGCTTATAAAATAGCATATATTGCTTAATGTTGTGCTACCCCCTAGAAAGAGGTACAAGAAAAAGGACAAATCATCCTGAATGAAGTAGAGATTTGCTTCTTGTCAGAAGAATTAAGATTTGCCCTTAGATTAGCATTGGCAAGTGAGGGGAAAAGGACGTTTCACCAAACCACATTTCATAGTTTCATGGTTTGTGGGGTTGGAAGGGACCTTGACAGATCATCAAGGCCACCCCCCTGCCATGGCAGGAAAGAGCACTGCGGTCAAACAACCCCAGCAAGGTGTTCATCCAGTCTCCTTTTAAAGACCCCCAGGGTAGGAGACAGCACCACCTCTCTTGGAAGTTGGTTCCAGATCCTAGCCGCGCTGACAATGAAGTAGCGCCTCCTGATGTCTAGTCTAAATCTACCCTCTGTCAGCTTGTGACCTGTATTTCTAGTCACCCCTGGTAGCGCTCGGGGGAATAGGGACTCCCCCAATGCCTGCTGGTCCCCTCTGACTAGTTTGTAATAGGCCACTAGATCCCCCCCTCAGCCTTCTCTTGTGGAGGCTGAACAGGTTCAGGTCCCTTAGCCTCTCCTCGTAGGGCCTGCTCTGCTGCCCCCTGATCATGCAGGTGACCCACCTCTGGACCCTCTCAATGCTGTCCACATCCCTCCTGAAGTGTGGCACCCAGAACTGGACACAGTACTCCAACTGCAGCCTGACCAGTGCCGCATAGAGGGGAAGGATCACCTCCTTGGACCTGCTTGAGATGCATCTGTGGATGCATGACAAGGTACGGTTGGCCTTCCTGACCGCGTTCCCCACACTGTCGGCCCATGTTCATTTTGGCACCAATAATGACTCCAAGATCCTTTCCTGCCTCTGCACTGAGAAGAAGGGAGTGCCCCAGCCTGTAGGTATGCTGCTGGTTCTTCCTCCCACCTTGCACTTGTCAGTGTTGAAACCCATCCTGTTCTCATCTGCCCACCCCTGTAGCCTATCTAGGTCCAATTGCAGCCTATTCCTCCTTTCTAGCATGCCCACATCCCCCCACATTTTAGTGTCATCAGAAAATTTGAATAGGGTGCTTTTTACCCCCTTGTCCAAGTCACTGATGAAGACGTTGAACAGCGTGGGTCCGGGGACTGAGCCCTGGGGGACCCCGCTGCCCACATCCCTCCAGGTCGAAAATGACCTGTGCACCATCACTCTCTGGGTGTGGCCTTCCAGCCAATTAGTGACCCATTTGACTGTGTAGGTGTCAACACCACAGTCCCCTAGTTTTTTTAATCAGAATGGGGTGAGAGACAGTGTCGAAGGCCTTCCTGAAGTCCAGAACGACTATGTCCACTGCTACCCCTACATCTGAGGATTTTGTGACCCGGTCATAGAAGGCCACCAGGTTGGTCTGACAGGACCTGCCTCTAATGAACCCGTGTTGGTTGCCCCTAAGCATAACCTCCCCTGCTGGCCCCTCGCGGACATGTGCCAGGATAATTCTCTCAAAAAGCTTCCCCAGGATCGAGGTAAGACTAACTGGCCTATAGTTTCCTGGGTCCTCCTTCCTCCCTTTTTTGAAAATGGGAACCACACT
The DNA here is from genome assembly GCF_000455745.1 of Alligator sinensis. Taxonomy (NCBI): domain Eukaryota; kingdom Metazoa; phylum Chordata; order Crocodylia; family Alligatoridae; genus Alligator; species Alligator sinensis. The sequence continues at coordinate 1,161,308 of NW_005842384.1, read as the reverse complement.
GGCCCTTTTCCAGTCCTTTGGCACCACACCAGAGCACCACGAGTGGAGTAAGGAGTAAAGCCTAAAATCTCTACATTATCTTAGAATGTTAATTTTTTGAAGTGTCGGTATGTTCACATGTGATTTCATAGATTTCATAGATTTCATAGACATCAGGGCTGGAAGGGACCTCGGAAGATCATCGAGTCCAGCCCCCCCACCCAAAGGGCAGGAAGTCAGCTGGGGTCATAGGATCCCAGCAAGATAAGCATCCAGTTTCATCTTGAAGGTGTTCAATGAAGGCGCTTGAACCACCTCC
>NW_005842384.1:1154896-1160501 GCF_000455745.1 Alligator sinensis | reverse complement strand
ACCTGTCTGTCTTCTGGTGTGGATGCTTTGCCCCAAAGTTTGGTGTCATCGGCGAACTTGGCCAGTCCGCTTCTGACTCCAGTGTCCACATCATTAATGAAGATGTTGAACATTATGGGTCCAAGGACAGAGTCTTGGGGGACCCCACTGGTCACAGGACACCACGATGAGTGACTTCCATCAATTACTACCCTCTGGGTCCGACCCCAGAGCCAATTTTCCAGCCAGTGGATCGTGGAGGACCCAAGGTGACAATTGGCCAGTTTCTCCAAGAGGCGATCATGGGACACCAGATTGAAGGCTTTTTTGAAGTCAAGATATATGACATCAATCTCTTCTCCCTTGTCCAGGTGATAGGTCATCTGGTCGTAGAAGGAAATGAGATTGGTCAAGCAAGACCTACCCGCAACAAACCCGTGCTGGCTATAGGGATATATGTGGACTTAAACTAAAAAAAATGTTAATCCAGAATAATTATTCTAGATCTCAGTACATTTCCAAGGGTAGACAAGCCCATGTCTCTGGGAATGAAACAAAAAAGGTCTTGTTTATGAGGTGGGGTACCGAGAGGAACCTAAATCAGATAATAGATTTTTCTAGAATTCTATTAATTAATTTGAAAAAGTTTTAGGTACCAGAACAGTTTGCTTCAATCTCTCTCTCTCTCTCTTTCTCCAGTTCCACATGCAACCCAGGAGGTGGAGTTACCCGCCAGCTGCAGCCAATTATGGATCCCTGGGGTCTCTGCCTTGGAGCCCTCCTTCCTAGAGTGTGAAGAGTCTCCCTACAGAAGGACAGTTAGAGCCTAAAACCTTCGATCAGACAACACTCAATACTTAACTATATATAATTTATTTACATAGGGAGAAAAGGGGAGGTAGAAAAGACCATAAAAATAAATATATACACCAAAAAAGGTACTAAAAACTATGATATATTCATTACAATTATGCATATGCTACAACAGTATGAAACCCCAAACCATCTCTTTTTCTGGAACTTTGGGAGCCATCTCTGGGAAGGGGTGGGGAATCAGTGAGAACCCTTTATACTCAACTCTCAGGTCGGTTCCTAGATCACCCTATGTTGCTTGTAGTGACATTGTACAACTCCCAGCGATGAATGTCACACTGGTCCTGGATACAAGTAACAACCCAGTCTGTTATACATGCTCTCTACCCCCAACAGGAGAGGCAGCAAAGTTCTGACTCACCCATATGGGTAAGCCCCTTCAGGGTCTAATTCTCTTGAGTGTAGCAGTCATAGATCCTCCCTGGATCGGTCTTGTACCAATCACCCCTCCTGTGGGGTGAGTGGAGCCAACCTTGTGTGGCCAGAACCCTTCTCCTCCCCCTCAGCAGGGGCTCTGGCAAACATGGTGCAGTTTACTACCTGACTCCTGCACCCCTGAGAAGGGTTTATGTCCTGTTCCTCATCTTGGTGAAAACCTAGGGTGTTGTGATCCCCACCTGGAATATCTCTCTCTAGTGCTCAGAATTCAATGGGGTCACTCTCCCCTAATTGGGATGGGTGACTCTCCCCACTGCCTCCACATAGGCAGGCAGTGAGCACCCAAGGAAGGCTTCTCTGGGGCTACAATTCTCTCCCTTATAACAAACAAAGGATATGCTGACAGCACTGTCTGGATTTGACAGGTGTTGTCTTGCTTTGTCTCCCTAAAGCTGCTAGCCCTTGGAGCAGCACCTCAGTCTCTGCCATCTTGCTGTTGCTCCAGCCTTGTTTTGCTGACTTCAGGCTCTTCTGGGGCTCATTTGAGTGCTCCTCTGGGTCAGCTCACCCCAGCTCTTCAATCCCTGACTTCAGCACATGCCTTCCCCCCAGGGGGCCACACCACCAGATTGCAGCTCATCCAATCAGAAATACAGAATGAATTCTCCAGTCACCTTGCACCACATCCATGATGCACATCTGTGAGGCACTACCCCCCCTGCAGAGCTAGTGCAATGGCTAGTCCAGTCAGAAGTTTGGGTTGAATGGTCCAATCACACTGAACTTCCCTTGTTGCAACAGGTTGAAGCATAAGCCCAACCAGACAAAGACCAGGCTGTAAAAGAGCCTGATCTAACTCTGTTACACACCGTTTTAACAAAGAGAAGACTGGTTGAGTTATAAGATTTTTGCATTTTAGATTTCTTTTTGTAATTCTTCCATCTCCATACAAGGGGAGGAGCTGGGCTGTTCTGCTCATGACTAAGCTAAGTACTACTACAAATAGCACAGCACATCTGTGATTTTATAGCACTGCTGAATTCTCTCTCTGGATGTGTCCACACGTGTACACTTGCAACAGCTCAAATGAAGTGGTGTAAATTTGAGCTAGGGGTTTTTGCCTCAGCACACGTGCCCAGACATGCAGTTTGGTGTGGGGCACATTGTGTCACCTGGGGCAAAATCAAACTGCCTGGTTCATCCCAGATCTACAGCCAGGGGAAGCTAGAGGCTGGGTCCAGCACCTGTGCTGGCCCCAGGAGTACAAAAAGCTGCTCTGGCAAGTAAGCTCAGGGCCACTTGCTCTCAGGAGCTTCTGTGGCTTGGCCGATTGGTACCTGGGGCCACTACCCCTTGTGCCAGCTTGACTGTTAAAGCAGACTTGAGAGTTCCCTGCACCCTCTACCTGCTGCAGCAGTCCGGCAGGGGAGGCTGCGGCCTGGCTGTGACCTGCTGCCACCTGCAACAGCATGTAGCCCCAAGGCTGCACACCTGCCAGATCTGGGTGGGGACTGCATGTCCATTAGCGGTATCTGCCTCTGTGAGCCAGTTGCCAGTGGGATGTGGCTGCAGTGTTGACCTTTGTGTGGCACTATTGCCATATGTGCCCCTGCCTAGCCATCTGGGCAGCCATCACCCAGAAGATGTTCTCAGTGTGGTGGCCTGCTTTGAACTTTCAAAGCATGCCCTTCTGGCCCCAAGTGGCCGGAGGTCAGCCACCTCCAGCTGGATCCCAGGTGCCCGTTCTGAGCAGGCTCAAGAGAGGGAGGGAGGGAGGGAGGGAGGGAGGAAGAGAGAGAGAGAGTGTGCAATCAGTTGAACAATGTTTTATTGATATATCTACAGTGTTAAAGCAATTTGGAAGCCTACCGGTGTCTCCATCATAATAATAAAATGAATTCTAAATACCTATATGTTTTGCTGTTTGCCTTTGGTTTTCTTATCATAGAGCAGTTAGAGCTCCCCCTGACCCCTTCACTAACCAGGATGTGGGGACAGCTGCCCCTGCAGCCACAACTCCTGCAAACAGATGTCATCCTGTCTGGTAGCTCGGCACACAGGATGTGTGCTGGGGGGATGTGGGGTTTGCAGGACGGAGGTAGGAAGTGGGTTTCGGGATGGCTGGGGAGGGATGTGGGGGGCCATGGGGGTGTGTGGGGAGGTGTGGGTGGATTACGGGGGGACTGTGGGGTGGGTGGCTGCTCAGGAGGGATGAGTCCCCTGCCCCCTGCAGGGTGCAGCCCCACTGCACAGCTCATGGACTGTCCCCACACAGGGGCTACCACCCCCACAGGGGCCACCCTCCCAACAGGGGCTAAAGTCTCCTACAAGGACTACAGCCCCCCAACAGGGGCCACAGCCACCCCCCACAGGGGCCACAGCCACCCCCCCCACAGGGCCACAGCCCCCCAACAGGGGCTGTAGACAGGGGCTACAGCCCCCCCACATGGACTACAGCCTCCCCAACAGGGACTACCACCCCCCACAGGTGCAACAAGCCCCCCCATGGGCTACAGCCACCCCACAGGGCCACAACCCGCCAAATGGGCTACAGGCCCCGCAAGAGGGGCTACATCCCCCATAGGGGCCACAGCCACCCCACAGGGGCTACCACCCGCCACATGGTCCACATGCCCCCAAGAGATACAGCCTCCCCATGGGGCCACAGGCCATACAACTGGGCTACAGGCCCCTCAGCTGGGACCACAGCCCCTCTACATGGACTACAGATCCCACAACAGGGACTACAGCCCCCGCCCCACAGGGGCTACAGCCCTCCCACAGGGCCACAGCCCCCCACAACAGCCCTGCACTCACCAGCTGTAGCAGTGGGCTGTTGGGGCCACTGGGGCCTCCTAGCAGAGCCCCTCCACACACAGTCACTGCTCCCCAATTGCCCTCCCTACCTGGCCCCACCCCTGAACATCCCCCAGCACAGGGCAGTGGGGGGCAGCAGGGACCCGACCAAGTGGCCCCAGTTGTCTGACAGCACCATGCCCTGCCAACTTGGGCCGCACGCATGCAATGGAACAGTGGCAGTGTGGGTGCCAGACAGATGGGGCTGGTCCCCACTGCCCCCTGCTGCCCTGTGCTATGCAGGGGAGATCTGCCAGGAGGCCCCAGTGGCCCCATCAGCTGCTGCTCCTGCTGCTGCTGATGATGATGAGTGCAGGGTTTGTTTTTGTTTGTTTGTTTTAGTCCGGGACTGCTGGGGCTGGGTGGGGGAGGGGGGGCAGCATTGGGGCAGGGTCGATCAGGGGAATGAGTCGGGGGCAATTGGGGTAAGGCCAGGCAGGGGGGGCAATCGGGGAGCAGGGGCTGGGCAAGCAGGTGATCAGGGTGCTGGGGCTGGGGGGGTTTAGGTGGGGAGTTGTATTTGGGGAGTGGGGGCCAGGTGGAAGGGTGATCGGGGAGCCAGGACTGAGCGGATGGGGGCAATAAAGGAGTGAAGGCTGGGCGTGGGGGGGTGAGTGGGGGCTGGCTCACTATGGTCCCCTCCCCACTCCTCCAGCCCCCCTCACCCCTTACTTACCTGGCATGAAGCTGGGTCCAGTTCCCTGCAGCCTGCATCACTGCTTGCCCTGCACAGGCAGGCAGCATGCTTCAGCACTGGGGTGAGTGCCAACCATAAGCCTGTAAGCATCACCTCGGTGCTTGGGAAGATCTTGGAGAGAATCATCAAGGAGCACATCTGTGGGGAGCCAGGAGGGGAGATCATGCTCAGGGGCAATCAGCATGGGTTCACCAAAGGCAGGTCCTGCCTGACCAACCTGATTGCCTTTTACGACCAAGTAACTAAATCCTTGGATGATGGTGTTGCCATGGACATAGTCTTTCTAGACTTTAAGAAGGCCTTGGACACTGTCTCACCCCATCCTCATCAATAAATTAAATGACTGTGGCATTGATGCCTGCACAGTTGGATGGGTAAAAAATTGGCTGATGGGGCACACCCAGAGAGTAGTGGTGGACGGGTTGTACTCAACCTGGTGAGATGTGAGCAGTGGGGTACCCCAGGGTTCAGTCCTCGAGCCCGTACTGTTTAACATCTTCATCAGCGACTTGGAAGACGGGGTGGAAAGCACGCTGTCCAAATTTGCTGATGACACGAAGATGTGGCACGAGGTGGACACACTTGAAGGGAGAGAGAGGCTTCAACTAGATTTAGACAGACTACAAAAGTGCGCAGATGAGAATAGGATGGGGTTCAACATGGACAAATGCAGGGTGCTGCACCTTGGGAGAAGGAATCCACAGCATACATACAGGGTGGGGCGTTCCCTTCTTGAAAGCACAGAGGCGGAAAGGGATCTTGGAGTCATTATCGACTCCAAGATGAACATGAGCCACCAATGCCAGACTGCAGCCAACAAGG
>NW_005842384.1:1128697-1154515 GCF_000455745.1 Alligator sinensis | reverse complement strand
GCAGGGGGTCAGGCTAGATGATCTGTTCAGGTCCTTCCTGACCCTAGCTACTATGAAACTATGAAACATAGAGATGCCCTGGCTGGCTACCAGAGCATCTCTCTGGAGGGCCTGAGTCTCCGGTTGCTCTGCCCTGCTTTTTTTGCCCAGGGTATTTTTTGACCCCTGGATATCCAGGGGTTTAATTTTGCCCCTGCACTGAACATTTTTTGTTCCTGCACGTGCCTCTTGCAGTGTCTCAAAGGGCTTTGAGACACTGCAAGAGGCACATGTGTGCTCGCCTGGACATGCCCTCTGAGTGTGCTGGCCAGGAATATTCCACTCACTTCATGGATTATTTGTAACTTTCTACAGAGATTCCAGAAAGTCATCAAGCTTTCCAAAAATGTTAATGAAGAAACTATGTTCAGTCATAGCAAGGCTGTCCTACTGATAAAGTTCATTTTCATTTAGAGATGGATCTGGTGTACAAAGTTCATACTAGAGCTCCACCACAGGTCTGCTCTTGACATCTGGACTTTCAGGATAGGTCTGTTTTGTTATTTCAGTGTTCCTCCACATGAATTAGTGCCCTCACTGGGATATTAGGAACTAAATTGGTGTTGAGATAGACTTTCACTTTATGGGAAGAAGGGGCTTCCAAAATTACCCAGCACTGGCCTGACACTGCTCATTGAACTCCAAAGTGAAAATCCCATTGCCTAGTAGTGTCCCTTCAATTTGACAAGTGGCTTTTTGTCAATTTGATAGGTAAAAAAGCATCTTTACCAGTCAGAAGTGAAAAGAGCTGAGCAGGAAATTTTTTGTTTGAGAGACAGAGAGTGATTCTCATTCTCTTTTACTCCCTCCATACTTACTGTCAGGGGTACAACCAGGATCTGGGCAGTCAGGGCCTGACACTAAGTAGTCACAAGCCAAGGATCCAAGAGTCAGAACACAGGAACCCTGGACTAGAGTATGGCTAGATACACAACAGCTACCTGAGGGGAGGAGAGGTGGGAGATGAAGGGAGAAGGAGCATCTGTGCAGTTGAGTATCCTCTGAAGTACTAACGGGGCTCCTGCTAATATGCAGACAGCCATGCCCATACAGTTAAGTGGGACCAGCTAGGGCTAGTTAGCCTGTTTGCTGTCCTGGTGACCCTAATAAATAATTAGATTTTGAAAAGTGGAATCCCTTCAGCATGAGGGATGGGGACAACATTACCGTAAGATACACTGTAACCTTGGTTTAGAGTGAGCTGTGGCTTCAAGTCATTTTACAAAGAGGATATTAAACCTGGGTCTCACATATCCCAGGGACATATATAACCAGTAGGAATTTGGTAAAATGACACCTCTTCAGCTGTATTTTGTATAAAGGACCTGATTTAGGTATCAACTTGCAGGAAAGCACTCAGGGCTGTGAAGCCATAGTCAAGGGAAGCATTTTCCTGAAGCCTGGAGTTTGTTTTAAATCTTGTTGAAGGATGAATTTAAGTGATACCACATTGTTGGCATTACCTTCTAACTAATAAAATCAGCTTCCCACTCACCGTACCAGATTTTGTAGACCCCGTTCTTAGGCACCTGTATAGGTTGTTTAGGCACCAGACTTAGGGCTGTGGGTTCCATTAGGTCACAATGCACCTTAGTGTTAGGAGCTGCAATGCTCAGAACTGAAGCACCCAAACCCTGTGTGGATCTTTGTGCTTCCCTCCTCCTCTAGCCATACTGTAGTCCAGATCCCTGTTGGTTGATAAACTGGGTTGGCAAAAAGCAAAATATTATGCTTGCAAAACTGGCTTCCTTTGAGGTTGTTCCTTTATGTGAAGACCTATTCCTCCAAATGGTGGGAAGAAAAGCCTACATCTAGCTGATATCCATGATATGCATGGCTCCTTCAGTCCCAGCAAAGCCATCTACAGTCCAAGCACTCAGGGACCAAACCCCTTGAGACCTAAAGATGGAGGAGGCATGATCAAGGAAAGGGAAGCCATCAATGCCTATTGAAAGGAGCATGTTGAAGACCTTCTCGGTCAAGATTCTGCTGCAACACCCAGTCAGAGATTATCTTGAAATCCCTTCAAACCTTGACAAGGTGAGGAAAGCTCCCAAGCAAATGAAGAACAACAAGGCTTCTCAAGTGAATGGAATCTCCTTTGAATTCTTAAAAGTGAGAGGAGAGGAGTTCACATCACAGCTTCATGCCCTCATTTTAAGGATCTGGAATGATGAGAAAATCCCAGATGACTTCAAGGATGTCATGATTGTGACAATCTTCAAGAATGGCAACAAGCCTGATGGTGGAAACTACAGAGGGGTTGCCTTGCTGTCCACCACAGGAAAGATCATTGTGAGAACCGTTCTAATCCATCTCTTTCCACTTGCTGAAGGGCTCCTCCTGGAATCACAGTGTGGGTTTAGAGCATCAAGAGGCACAACTGACATGATCTTCCAGCTCACCAGCTAAAGGAGAAATGTTGGGAACAACATAAGCCTCTCTACATGGCCTTCTTTGACCTCACAAAAGCTTTCAACTCTGTCAGCTGAGAAGTTTTGTGGAGGATCCTTCTGAAGTATGAATGCCCACAAAATTTGTCACCATTCTCTGCTTGCTCCATGATGGTATGTGAGTGGTGGTTTACAGTAATGGATCTATTGCAGATCTCTTTGAGGTTAAAAAGGGAGTTAAGCAAGGTTGCATCATCGCTTCAGCATCCTACTCAATATTCCTTGCAGCAATGTTACATCTGACCACCAACAAGCTGTCAACCTGAGCAGAGCTAAACTATTGAATGGATGGTAAACTGTTTAATTTCAACTGACTCTGAGCCAAAACTAAGAGCACCCTGACCATAATCATTGAGCTCCAGTACGCTGATGATGCTGTAGTGTGTGCTCCCTCAGAAACATCTTCAGGCAACTGGCAATGTCTTTACCAAGGCATACACAAAAATGAGATTGACACTTAACATTCAGAAAACTAAGGTCCTTCACCAACAAGCTCCTAAAGAACAGCTCCAGATCCACAGTAAGGTTCTGGAGAACATTGAGTATTTCCCATACATCAGAAGCCATCTCTCACAGAAGGCTGACATCAACAAAGAAATCCAACATCGCCTCAAATGTGCAAGTGATGCCTTAGGATGCCTGAATAAATGGGTGTTCAAAGACTGCAACATCAGATCCAAAACCAAGCTCATGGTTTATCATTCAGTCATGATCTCCACCTTGCTGTGTGGAGCTGAGATCTGGATAATGTACAGGAGACATCTAAAGTTGTTGGAGAAGTACCATCAATTCTGCCTGTGGAAGATCCTCTGAATCTGGTGGGAAGAGACACACACCAACACTAGTGTCCTCCTGTAAGCAAACACCAGAAGTATTGAGGCAATGATCATCCAACATTAACTTTGTTGGGCCAGCCATGTCATCTGGATGCCTGACTCCAGACTCCCAAAGAAAATGTTATTCTCCCAGCTCAGTCAAGGCATATGCTCAAAAGGAGGGCAGAGAAAGCATTTCAGGGATGTCCTCAAGGCCAGCTTAAAAAAAATGCAATGTCAATGTCAACTCATGGGAGACTATCGCCCAGTACTACCTCAAGTGGAGGAAGAGTTTGCCACAGCGGTGTCAGTTCTTTGAAACCTCATGACAATGACAGGAGATGGAAAAGCAGGAGGGCAGAAACAGTGTGTCATGGACCAAATAAAAAATCTAGCACCACCTACCCCACATGGAAACACATGTCAGAGCTGTAGTAAAGTCTGTCAATCCCAGAAAGGCCTCATCAGTCATCTTCAGACACACAGATAAGACAATCATGGAAGACAATCATCTCTGACTGCAAGGGATTGCCAAAGAAGTATTCCTGCAGTTTTAAGTGTGTGAAAGAGATCCCTGTGCTGAGTTCCAAAACAAGGAATACTAATGGATCAGCTGATGGTGTGCCCAGCCTACTTGCTGCCCTCTGCACTGGCAATAAGGCGTGATGAGATCTGATGCTTGATCCCACAATCACAGCCCCTGCCATACACGTGTGGTATGGCAGAAAGTGGGATTGTGGGGATTGTGCATCACATCCCATGGTACCTTTATTTGCATGTCTGCAAGGGGCACAAGTTGTATTTTGGAGGATAAGCAGTGCTTTGGGCTCACCTTCTGCCAAATTAAGAGGCTGTCTTGTTTTAAGGTCTCCCAGCACTTGTCTCAACCCTAAATCCCATACAAAATGTCTCTGCCCTATGATCTGAATCTATCTTGTCATTCTGCCATTGTTATTACCTCTTTTTATATATTTTTCCTGCTTCCTCCTCCAATTTTCTCTCTTCATGAAATTTCTTCCCTTTACAACACAGGTGTTTTGTTATTATTGACAGTGCTTTACTGAAATGTCTTGTATACAACAGATGACTATCTAGTTAGTATATTATGAGCTGTAGACTGGAAGACTTGGCACTCACTTATCTGTTTTATATTTCCAGCCAGAAGACCTTCTTCAGTTATAAAACTTTGCACTTGTAAAGGAGGAGCTACTTTGAAGTGCTTTATTTACTGGGTATTGAATTTACCAAATTATCATCTGTATTAAACCTTTTGTGTTGTTGTACAATAAGACAGTTTGAAATGTTGCCTCCCCCAGACTTCTTTGTCCATTACAAATGCCAAATTTGGGATCTGATTTATCAAATCCATGGAAATTTGGCCATAATTACACACCTAATTTGCTCATGTCATTAGCAAGATCATATATACAAATCAGGTATTTTTGTAGGCAAATAGTCTGTCAGATACATAACTTACCATCTATGCACATGCCTACAATAACAAATCCACATATGGAGTCACGGTAACTGCATGCATAGAAGCAAGTCTTCACTGTGTTTGCATTGAATATTAATAGTCCAGTTTATCCTGAGTTTACTGTTTGCTTTCCTGAGCCTCTTCACACACGTGTGTTGGGAGATCCTGGCCACCTTCTAATTGAATAGGAGGAATAAAATATTAATTCATTTCAATGTTCCATTTAGGGAAAGTTCCTTTAAAAAAGTCATAATGTACAGAGTAGGGAGATGTTTCTGCAGCATTGCTAGTGGACTTTTCTGACCAGTCTATGTGGAAATTGAACTGATGTGTAAAACTGGTTATAAATTGTTGGCTTTTTCTTTTTACATATAATTACAATAAAAAATAATTTAGTCATATTTTCAGTGAAAAAATTGGCTTTGTATAAATAAAAGGAAAAAAAAAAAAGATTTGCCCCAAACATGCAAAAATATAAAAATGGTCTAAAACTGGAAAAAAATTGTTGTAAATGAAAAATGGAAAAATGTCAAATAGAACACACTGTTGATAAGTTTGGTTTCAGTCAACACTCCCTTCCCAATTTTCCACTGACAAAAATCTGACCAACCCAATTAGTCAGTCAGGAAACATGCTTGAAAACATATAATCCCTACTAGCATAAAGGAAGTTAGGACCACACGTTCCCCTCACCATTTTGACACCATTTTCCATCAGTCTTTTGGATTGAAGATAATGGGGACTAGCGGTTACACTTCTGAATCCTTATTTAATTGAAAATCACGTAAATTCATGCTCACTTAAACCACAGCTAGACATTGGTATGTCAGAGTTGCTATATCTAGCAAAACAGATTTGATATATATATGATATGTGTGATCATGTTAACCTGTGTGTTCTTGTAAGATTGTTTCATGCCAATGGGAATAATTATTTAGGACAAATATACCGATTTTTCCCGCCACTATAAACAAATCCAAGACTATTTTGTTCCAAGAACCAGTTTTTTTATGCACCACCAGTTCTTTTGCTTGAGTTGTTTATATTTTTGGCATGTGCAATAAGTGTTAACAGCTTTTTTCTGTTCATCTATAAAAGATCCCTGGTCTGTCTCTCAGATTTTTCAGTCTCTTAATGCTTTCATGTATTCCTTCTTAAGATATTTTTCTACAGCACCATAAGGAATCAATGTCCTGCTGCCTTTAAACAAAATCCCATTTAAGCCCCTCCCCCCATCCTTTAAATGAATCATAAAAGCTGTCCTAATTATGCCAGCCTAAAAGCTTTAATTAATGTTTTGAAAGATCTAATCTTCAGCAGTAACCCTGGCAATTGCAGTCTATATTTTTTATGAGCAACACAATGCTTTAAATCAGATTGACATGTGTATAATTTGGGGCTGGAATTTCCTCCACTGCACTATTAGCAAATATTCCTGAGAGAAGGTCTGTTCTCTCAGGGTTTTTTTCAATTTGGAAATCATATATTTGCAGCTGATAAACAAATCTCACTATTACCAGGTCTCTTTTGGCCACACTAATAAGTGTTTTATTGTGAGCTTCAAACATCATTGGCCTCCCATAAATAAAAACATGTCCTCCCCCCATGAACAAAGGGCAAAACCTCCTACAGGAACCCAGCTTTTATTAACCTTCATGACACATTGGGTACTACTCTCTAGTTTTGACCACATTGTTGTATGGGGTATTTTTAATTAAAGATTTCCTCTTTTTAAACTTTATTAAGATTTGCAGCCTGTCCATTGGGCATCCTTTCACAGCTTCACTTTCAGGTTACTGGTTTAATCAGGTATATTAGGTCAAAATTTCCCTAAATAAGTCAAGCCAGGATTTTATCCAGTGATATTTTTTATTAGACCAGCTGCATGTTTAGGATAAAGTAAGGCAAACTTTTGAATATACAGCATTCTTCATCAGGTCCCATTTTTTCTTCTGCTAATTGTTTGCCTGTTACCCCTGGAAATGTCTCCCCACTCCAATTTCATAGCTCTACCCACTGTTCTTAATGACTGCTGTAGTTGCTTCCTTCCCCAGACCTGATGAAGAATGCCTTGTATTCAAGAGGTTGTCTAATTTTAGCCCAAAGATGCAGTTGGTCTAATAAAAGATACTGCCCACAAAAACCCTTGCCTCTTGAATAATTGCTGGACCATGATGGCTACAACATCACTTCAACACTGTCTAAAATAATCATTCCAAATAATCTTACTTGGCTGTCAGGACAATGCTGAAGTACTCAATGCATTTTTACCTCAGTCTTCACAGGCAAGGTCAGCTCCCACACTATTTACTGCACCTGGCAGCACTGTTTGGCGAGAAGGTAAGCAGTCAACAATGGTGAAAGAGCAGCTCAGGGACTATTTAAACAAGCTGGGTTTGCATAAGTCCATGGGTTGGATGCAATGTACCCAAGGGTACTGAGGTAGTTGAGTGATGTGATTGCAGAGCTGCTGCCTATTATCTCTGAAAACTCATGGCATTCAAGGGAGGTCCTAGATTATTGGAACAGGGGAAACATAGTGCTCATCTTTAAAAAAAAGGAAGAAGAAGGATCTGGGGAACTACATACCAGTAAGCCTCACCTTAGTCTCTGAAAAATCATGGAGCAGATTCTCAAGGAATCCATTTCTAAGCACTTAGAGGAGAAGAAAGTGATTAGGAACAGTCAGTGTGGATTCACCAAGGGCAAGTCCTGCCTGACCAACCTGATTGCCTTCTATGATGAGATGACTGGTTCTGTGGCTATGATGAGGGCAGCGAACATGATATACCTGGACTTTAGTAAGGCTTTTGATATGGTCTCCCACAACATTCTTGCAAGCAAGCTAAGACCGTACAAGGTTGGATGAATGGACTGTATGATGGCTAGAACACTGACCAGATTGCAGAGCTCAAAGAGTAGTAATCAATGGCTCAATGTCTGTTGGCTCCTGGTATCAAGCGGAGTGCTTCAGAGCTAGGTCCTGGAGCAAGTTTTGTTTAATATCTTCATCAACAACCTGGAAGATGGGATGGAATGTACCTGCAGCATGTTTGCAGATGACACCAAGCTGGGGAAAAAAAGAAATACACTGGAGGATAAGGCTAGGATTCTGAGAGACTTCAACACACTGGAGGATTAGACTGAAAAAAATCTTCTGAGGTTCAGTAAGGACAAGTGCAAAGTCCTGCACTTAGGATAGAAGAATCCTATTCACCAGTATAGGCTGGGGACCAACTAGCTAAGCAACAGCTCTGCAGAAAAGGACCTGGGGGTTACCATAAACTGAATATGAGCCAACAGTGGCCCTTGTTGAGAAGAAGACTAATGGTATACTGGGCTCTATTAGTAGGACATTGGCAGCAGATCTTCCCCTCTATACAGCTCTGGTTAGGCTACAGTGTCCAGCTTTGGGCTCCCACTGCAGAAAGGATGTGTACAAATTGGAGGGAGTCTACTGGAGGGCAACTAAAATGATTAGGGGTCTGGAGAACATGATTTATGAGAAGAGGCTGAAGGAGATGAGCTTATTTAGTTTGGAGAAAAGAAGACTGAGAGGTGATTTAATAGCAACCTTCAACTACATGAAGCGTGGTTTCAAAGAGGATGGAGCTAGACTATTCTCAGTGATGGCAAATAACAGAATAAGGAGCAATGGTCTCAAGCTGCAGCAAGGGGAGTTTAAGTTAGATACTAGAAAACCTTTTTTACTAGTGGAGTAGTAAAGCACTGAAACAGGTTGTAGTCAGAGAAGTTGTGGAATCTTCATCCTTGGAGGTTTTTAAAGCCTTGGCTGGGATGATCTAGTTGGGGATGGTCCTGCTTTGAGCAGGGGGGTGGACTAGATGACCTCCTGAGGTCCCTTCCAATACTAATTTTCTATAAATCTATGACAGGCAGGTTGGTGTTGGATTTGGCATTATTGTGGTTTACCTGTACCCTTTGCTGTGATATTTTTATCCCAGGTATTTTATTTATATACTTTTCATATTTTACACATAATTTACATTTATGGTTATATTTATGGCTTAGCTTTGTCTCTCTCTAAAGCTGTTCAGACCTTGTGGCTTTGATCTTGTGCTCTTTAGACTGAAATCAAAATGTCATCCTTGTACACCTTAGTAGCCTCAATGGGTGCATACAGCAGTTAGATTGACCTAACTTTAGTTAGGCTAATGTTAATGCCCATCTGTGAGGTGTTCAGAGGAGTTAAACTGGGCAAAACTGGCAGGCCTGATATAAGTTCACTTGAAGATCTAGAACTAACTTAGATCAGGAATGGCTTAATGCTGTATATCAAATGCCTATAAATGTTTGGAGCACAGCCCCAGGGCTGGGAAAAAAACAACCACTCCCCACAGCCCCAGAACTCTACTCTTCCTATCTCCCTGACCTTGACTGGGCTATTTTTAGTCCCCTGGTCCCCAGTACCCAGATGGACAACCCCTCCCGTGCACCCACTACCCTGCCCGCAGACCTAGTAGCCCCCCCAGTACTTCCCACCTCTCCCCTCACTCAAAGTTACTGGGTTCCCTGCTCAGCTCCTGGCACCAGCAAATGGCTATACATGCTGCTTCTGGTCTACGTTCATAAAATTTAAAGTAAGCCATGTGAAAGTAGACTAGGTGTAGTGAACAGCTGTAGGCACCCTATGGCACTGAAAATCTGTTGTATATTGTTTATGAAATGTCACAGGTGCTAAGTATAACCCAAATGGCAGTCCATGGCAACAGCATCTCCCACAAGTTGTAAATGATCAAAAATGCATATTTCATTTTCGAACTGCACCTGCTGACAGAGAATTTTTCTAAGAACCTTGCTGACATAGCAACCACTGAAAAATATTTGGTATCATCTGCCTCTCCTAAAATGTCTTTTCTTGTGGGTAATGAAAAATGTTCTATATTTGCATATTTAGTTCATTTTTGGTCTTTATGTAAGTAAAGGATTCTCTTTTCCTGCCCCCCCGCCCATTTTTTTGGTATAGTGAGCAGTAAGTATACCCACCAAAGAAAAATGAGGGGCTAAGGAAAGTGGTCAGAAAGATGATTTCCAGAAATGGAAGCTATTTACTATTTCATTCTTTCTCTGGGCCAAAGCTGAAAGAGACTTTTTAAGTTCAGTTTATGAGAAGGGCATATTTAGGTTTGATGGACAAAAGTTTTTTACTCAATTTTTAATAAATCTTGTTTTGTTAAGATTAAACTTAGATGAATAATTTTGTACAGACATCCCAGTGAAATGAGACCCTTGTTACATCTCAGGAGGTGAAAAGTTTCTGGAAGTTTCCCTTCCTTCTCCATCTTAGTTAAGGGGTTGAGACAAGGGTATCCTGCATCAGTGAATTATGGGATAAGGTTAGTAAATACAAAAGGAGATGCCAAAGAACAAACAGGGCCTGGACTGGTGATATCATGGTACTGGTCATGGGCATATTATGGACCTTCTGGAAATTTCTAAAAGATTGGCTGGTCAGTGAAAAACATGATTCCTCGAGGAATGAAGAAAGTCTTACTTCACAAAGTCTGATAGGTCTACTATATCAGTCTTACCTTTCTTTTGGACTTTTTTTCTGGGTCAGGGACCACTGTAGTCTGGCATGGTTAGTCATGGCTGCCAGATGGTTGAATTTTAAACTCCTAAAGTGTCCAAAAGGAAATATGGAAATACTGTGCTGCATGCTACCCCTTAATTTTTACATTATAAGTGGAATCCTTGGCATGGATAGCCTAAAAGAGCTCAAAGAATTTAAATCTGTGTCAGACTCCTGGAAGCACTGGTTGTGAACCAAACCTCTCTCCCAAGTAAAGGCTATCTATCCTACATAGCCTTAAGACAGTTGCTGGAGAGTCCATCTCCCTGTCTTGCACTCCAGTGGTTGAGATCAGCAGAGCATATGAGCAGAAGCCCCCTTATTATAAATAAGGGAAACTATAGCAAGCCTGGGCAGATACAGGATTTTGTAAAGGGGTGGTATGAGAGAAGCATTCCCAGCTCTGTCTAATTGCAAACTGTGTTCCTCCACCCAGGGTGGGAAGAAGTGGGTTGGGTAGAAGGTAAGGATCCTAATCCTAGGCATATCAACAAGTGCAATGAATTTGACTGAATAAACTCGGGCGCAGTTTGCACCGGAGTTTATTGCTGGATTTACATGTGCATCTGGGACTGCAGCACATTGAGTCAGGTCAGCCCGGGGGCTCAGCCTGCCAGCCCAGAGCTGCTCTGACCCATTTTAATGTACTGCAGAGGGGTTGGCTGCAGCACAAAGGTGCTTCAGTATGGGGCTAGCTGGCAGGAAGCCCCTGCACTGAAGCACCCTTGTGCCTTAGCCAACCCCATCAACATCTACATCTGCATTGCAGCGCCCTAAATAAAGCCACCACAGAATAGTACTTAAGTTTACAAGTACTAATCTACAGTGGCATTTATTAGTTTACTGTGGCCTAATAGGGCCCCTTGGGTAGATGCTGAGACTTTATTGCAGAGCTAATTAAGCAACTCCGCAGTAAATGTATCATGTAGATGTGCTCCCTGTGAAGACTATGGGTTCTATTGTATTCTATTTTGTTTAATGAATATTAATTAGGTGGGATGATCAGTCAATTTTCATTTTACTGTGAAAATTAATTAAGCACAACCTAGGGCAGGCAATTTTTTAGATTTTTATAAATCTAAAGAAAGAAAAAAAGAAAGTGGTAGGGAGGTGAAGGCTTGTGCTTGGCCACAGGATAAGTGCCTCAAATAACTATTGGAAGGCAGATGTTATCAGGGGCACATACATATAGGCTTTTGGTTTTCTTTTGGATATTTTAGGAAGAAGGAGCAGACCAACCCTGACCATAGTTATAGGCACTATATAAAAATCTATGTTAGAGTGACCGACATAAGGCCAGATTTGCTCGTGGCAGCAATGAGGAGGAAGCCTGGCAGCACAAAACTGTAATATTCATTCCACTGGAATGATGCTGGGTGAACAATTGATTGCACTGACGTGCACTTGGAAAGTACTTTTATGTACACATGTGTGTATGTGGATGTGCATGCACTTAACTTTTCTTGTTTAGAGCAGGAACCTAACAGGCCACTCCCTGCTTACAACACCAGAGCTGGATGTTGAAAATGAGACAGGAAAAGCATATTGGACATATAGGGTGTTTATACATGTGCTACAGGAGTCATGGGGGGGGAGCTGCTTTAATTAGAGTGGCTCTGAGAGCCGCTCTAATTAAAGCAACCAGAGCATCTCGTGCCGCGTCCCTGCACTGAAAAATGGCAGTGGAGGCACTTTAACTAAAACTCATCGAATAAGCTTAGTTAAAATGCCCCCATCACCATTTTTCAGCATGGGGATGCTGATACACGATACAGTGGAGTCTGCTGTAGTGTGGTAATTACCACGCTCCAACAGACTCAATTAATGGAGGCTGCTTCAATGCACTGTAATTATAGCGCGTCAGAGCAGCCTCACTGCTCATGTATAGGTGCCCATAGTCTTTTCAAGGAAATAATGTGCACTAGGAAATAACATATCATAACTGGGGGGGTTTTACCACCCAAAAGAAAATTTAATTTAGTTTAAAGTAACTATAAAAAGCAAGAGAAAATCATGAACCAAACTCAAAAGGCCATGTAGACCCTGCCATGGGCAAAACCAGCTCATTTTTACATTTGCATCTTATTTTGTACACAGGTCCATTTTATGCCAGTGGGGATAGTGTAAAGACTTGAAGATTTCAGGATTTTCCAATTTTTCTGAAAGTTATGTGCCACCTGAATAAAAAATAATAATTAACAGAGTTTATGTGAAGTATTGATTATTGTCTCATCTTGCATCAGGGTGAATTACCTCAAAGCTCTGCATCTCCATGTATTATCCTAGGTATGCTGCACTGAATCCTAACTCAGATCTCAAATTCAGCTTGCAAACCACTCTCTGATGATGCTACTGCAGCCAATGGGGCTATACTGGCATAAATGAGTAGAATTTAGTCATTAGTTTCTATCATATCCAGAAAAAATGGTGAGTGATCCTGGTTGATGAAGAAGTCAATGTAACACCATACATTGTCAGAGTAGGTAGTTGTGGTTTAATACAGGCATTTCCATTTCAGAAAACTAGGCTATATCTGCAAAACTAGGAGGAATATTGTTGTAGCTGGGGTGGTCCAGAAAATATGAGAAAAGCAAAGGAGGTTTTTTTGGTGATATCTTTTATGAGACCAACTGTATAGTTCAGAGAGATGTTAGACAAGCCTTTGGGCAGAACATGCCCTTCTCCAGCAAAATACCATTGATTCAATATAAGCAACAAAAAACCCTTACTTCTCTGA
This sequence comes from Alligator sinensis, assembly GCF_000455745.1. Classification (NCBI taxonomy): domain Eukaryota; kingdom Metazoa; phylum Chordata; order Crocodylia; family Alligatoridae; genus Alligator; species Alligator sinensis. Next base: position 1,141,401 of record NW_005842384.1, on the reverse strand, counting down.
TGAGGAGGAGATCCTTCTGTTTACCCACTGCATATGTTACACAGGGAGGTTCCATCCTCAGTGAGACATTTTGAGACCATTTTTCAAAGCATGTTCATATGTACAATCCAAGATACAATGATACATTCCCCAGGAGCTAATGCCAAGATATTGAAAAAATCAACATCTAGTAAGGGAAGCAATTGCCAGTCTACCAACCTTTGAAGAAGTCCACCAGGCAATAAGACAGATGAAGAACAATAAAGCATCTGGATGGCTCCGATCTCATACCAGCTGAGATCTTCAAAGTTAGTAGAGAAACTATGACCAATAAGCTCCACTCACTGCTTCTCAAAATCTGAAACACTAAGGACATTCCCACTGACCTAAGGAATGCCAAAATGTCACCATTTAAAAAAAGGGAGATAAGTCTGAGGTATTGCCCTCTTTTCCATCACTGGGAAGATCCTCACTCAAATTCTGCAGAATTGACTGCTCCATCTTGCTGAGGAAATCCTTCCTGAGTCTCAGTGCAGCTTCAGACCACTGAGAAGCACAATGGACATGATTTTTGTGGCCCAACAAATCCAGGAAAAATGCCAACAACCCCACCAGGAACTGCATATGGCCTTTATTGATTTGGCCTCTGTTAACCATGAGGCTCTATGGAAGATCTTATCAAAGTTTGGCTGCCCAGGAAAACATAACCAGTGTAAGATTCCGTCATGACCAGGTGATTGCCTCCTTTCTATGCAGTGGCTCTACTATGGAGCCCTTTACCATTCAAGATGGCATCAAGCATGGCTGCATGTTTGCACCAATTCTGTTTTCCATCTTTCTTCTGGTCATGAAGATGCTCATCCATCACTGTCTGCTACTTGGCATCAGCATTAGGTACAGGATGGACAGGAACCTTTTCAATCTTTCCTACTTCTACACCAAAACCAAAATTACTTCTGCCTTGATTGTGGAACTTCAGTATGCCAATGATTGTACTGTCGTTGCACATACACAGGAGGACCTACAAATGACCCTTAATTGCTAGGGCTGTGCAAAATGGCAGCATTTCATTTCAACCAGCGCTTCAACAGAACAGTGTTTCATTTTGACTTTTGTTTTGAGTTGAAACGGCTGTTCCGTTTCATTCCATCAAAACATTTTGCTGTTTCAATGCTGTTTCGACATTTTGCTCATAGGATATAATGGGGAAGGTTGAAACAGGCTATAACTTTGCAATTTCTGGCCAGTTTGGGATTAAATTTGCAGTGAAACGGTGAAACATTTTGAGGTTGTTTCAACCATATCTGTTTCATTTCGATTTTGCTGTTTCAACCTTGAAACAGGTTGAAACAGCATCAAAACAAAACTGATGGTGAAATTTTACACAGCCCTATTAATTGCTTCTCTTGGGATGGACCCTTAACATCGGAAAAGCAAAGGTGCTTCACCAGCCTTCTCCAGGCCAATCTTCTCATTGATGAACAGGAGCTGCTGAACACTTTGCATATCTCGGCAGCCATCTCTCAAAGAAAGTCAGCATCTATGAGGAGATCCAGTATAGGATCCAATGTGCCAGCTCTGCCTTTGGAGGACTGAATAACTGTGTTCAACAGTCATGATATCAGGACTCAAACAAAGCACCTACTGTATAAGGCTGTGGTAATCCCAACTCTTCTCTATGGCTGTGAAGTTTGGATGACTTATAGGGACCACCTGAAAAGCATGGAACACCATCACCAGTGCTACCTCCAGAAGATCCTTGGCATGAAGTGGGAGGATCATCACACAAATGTCAGTGTCCTCACCAATGCTAACACCACCACTATGGAAGCATTAATTGTTCAATATCAGCTGCAGCGGACAGGGCAGTGTGTGTGCATGCCTGATGTACATTTACCAAAACAACCGTTTGAGAAGAGGGATGTTAAAGTGCCTGTTCACTGACTTTGTTCACTGACACGTGCACTGACTTTTACTTGTTTCCCCAACATTTAACTCCTTCCAGCTAACTTTAATCAGTAGCACTAGAGAAAAAGGAGTGAAGTTTGATGAAAATTAACTGTTGGTAGTGATGTTAAGCAAATGTAGGATAAATTATAGTCAAATAGCCCTCAAGGTCAGGCTAGCCAATATACCCTATACCTTTGTAGTCATTTGATGAGTCCCCCAAAAGATATATTATACTCAAGAACCTTATTTCATTATTATAAGAGTCCTCATGACTGTTGACATGCCTCCTATGTGTCTTTTGCCTGTTTCATTTCCACACCCAGTTTTGGCTGCCATTGGGCACATTTACACAGTGCAGTATGAGTGGTTAATGCACTCCTGCACTGCGTGCATAGTTAGATTTTGCTACTACGTTGCCCTAGCAGTACACTATACCACAGTAGAGCACTGTATGGCAATACAACTGCCAATCATGTGCAGACCCACATGATTGTTACATTGCCGTAGAGCGCTGTATGGCTACATAGCATGTTACTATGTCTCCGTAAGGCGATGTGTAGATGAACCCATCAAAGCCAAAAGGAGCTTTTCAACTGATTTTCTCTCTTAAATAGAAAAATAAACATGGGATCCCAAAATGCCATTATTTCTCTCTCAGTGGCTTCCACATCATATTTGCTTAATAAAATTTTTTTTACTAGGCTGTGTGAAGCTTTGGGTGCTGATTCAATTCAGAGGAGATTTGACCTGATTCGGTGGCCGAACCTCCAAATCCGAATCGAATCAGGAGACAAGTAAAAAGGTCCAAATTGATTTGAAGCTTTCTGAATCAATTCAGAAAAGATTCAGGGAGCTTCAGAGATTTGGGCAGTCCCCACTCACTGCCATAAGGAGCTGGACCCAGACTTCGTGCCAGTAACTAGGGGTTGGGGGTGTGGCTGGAGATGGGAGGACCCCCACCAGGCCCCAACCCCTGCCTGCTCCCCCAGCTCCCCTGAGTGACCCCCAACTCCCGCCTGCTCTCCCAGTCATGTCAGTGGCTGCCCTGCCCAGCCCCAGCTCCTGGTTCTTTAAAAAAAAAAAAAAAGCCCCAAACTCTCCAGATGCTACAGTGGTCACTGGGGCTTCTGGGGGCTCATGGCAGAGTCCCCCACACAGCATAGGGTAGTGAGGGGCAGCAGGGATTGCCCCCTCCTCCCCCCCCAGCACTAGGTGGTGAAAGTGGGGGTTTTTTTTTCTTTCTTTTTTTTAAGAGCTGGTATGCTGGGGCCAGGCAGGGCAGCCATGGACGGGGCTGGGAGAGTGGGTGCAGGATGGGGTCTGTTTGATTCAGAGATTCAGCTGATCTGACAGTGGCCAAATCTCCAAATCAGATTCAGCTGAATTGATTTGAGACAGTGATTTGAATCACCAAATCGAATCACTGTCCCTCGAATTGGCCAAATCCAAATACTAGCCACTTCACACAGGCCTAATTTTTACCGTTCTCTGTAGTCTGAGAGGCCAACTAGGATCTTCTAATTTTGTCTACTACCACTACCAAAAAAGGTCTTTCAAAATAAATTATGCATCAAGGATACAAACAGACCGGAGTCGAAATCAAAACACTATGTCCAAACACCACAGATTTTGATATATGCATGTTGCAAACCTGTCGTTCATGTCTGGACTTCATAATGGGTTATAGAAACATCTCTACTTTGAAACTGATCCAGTAAGTCAACTGAAAGAGAATGCATTGCATGTGATTCCTCATTTTGAGACTAAGGCTCTTCTTTATATCTAAAAGAAGCCAAGAGATGTTTTCTGAAAACCTCTGCGGTCACATGCATTTTCATACCTCTCTGAATCACATTCTTTTCAACTCTTAAATTGTTGGCAATGACCTGGATGGCAGCGTGGGAGATTAACAGGCTAAATCTGGCCTCTTTATTTTCTTTTAAGTGATCCTTAACCAGTTTCTTTACTTTTAACAGAGCTGGTATCTGATCTCATTATTTAATTTATTATTGCAGGTGCTTGAAAGAGCCTCCTCTGGTTAAAGCCACAAAAGACTTTCAGAAGCATTCACCCTTTGAGATGAAAATAGCCATACTTCATCTGGGCCAAAAGGGAATATTTTGAGGTGTGGGGGAAATGGTTCAGAGACATTCCCTCAGAGAATTCAGAGAAAGCAAAATATTAAAAAGAAAACAAATGCCACTTTCTATTTTAGAGAACTTTATACAAGGTTTTAAGAGGAAAAAGAAAAAAAAGACTGGAAACTTGAAAATTCATGCACATATAATGTAATTAAATTTACCTTTGCTTGATTCAGGAAAAATAGTATTCATTAAATGAGGATACACCCATTTGAACATTGCATACTGTGTATTCATATTAGATATGTTCTTGACTGTACTGGTGTGAACCTAAACACAGATGGGCCATTCAGACATTAAACAAGCTAAGTGCCTGGTTAGCTATTGTGGTGTACACCTGTCAGTGAAAGGAATGTGCAGATGGCCACTTCCAGATTTTATTATTTTCTCTTTTTCTTTTGTCTTCTTTTAAAATGAATAAAATTGGGATTTTAAAGCTAATTCTCAGAGTACAGAAAAATATACATTTCAATTAGCTTTTTGTCCTTAACTAAACATTCTTTTTCTCCTCAGACACCAAACATATAACTTCTGAGGGTCACATCAGACTTGCAGCCTGATAATTTCCTTTGTATTGTATTACTCACAGGAGAAACTACAGGTTCTCTGAGGCTCTGCAAATAACTTGTGAGGTGAGAGATACTGGCATATGAGCAGCTGCATCTGCTTGGACATAGAGGTATTTGCTCTTCTAACTTGGAAAGAATCTAATAAGAGTGAGAAAGAAAGAAAGTATTTTTTCTCCATTTAAGGTGTAGCTTTGAATTTGGCAAAAAATGTTTAAAGTATTTTACTGTTGATGCAAGTGGATAAACCTAATGTTTACTGTGCAGGGCTCATTTTTATCTAAAAATCAGAATCAGACCCTAAATCAAGGGTGGGCAAAATGCAGCCTGCGGGCCAGATGCATCCCGCCAGATCATTCTATCCAGTCTGGAGGACCCCTAAAAAAATTAGAAAATTAATATTTATCTGCCCCTGGCTGCCTGTCATGTGGCCCCTGATGGTTTGCCAAAACTCAGTAAGTGGCCCTTTGCCCGAAATAATTGCCCGCCCTAGCCCTAAATGGTGTTCTGCTGTTTCTGAACTTACTAGAATCATTGACTATTATTACAGTTTTTATAAAGGGGATACATTTTATAGTTTTTAGTGGCATGGCATAATGAGTGCCCAGTCAGACAACATAAAATTCTTGGATGAGTAAAATTGAATTCCCTTACAGAACGCTTCAACAGTTATGGTTGGTTATATGAAAAATAAGCCATGACATCTCATAATAGCCTCTCAGAAAGAATATTGGTTTTGTTGGGAGGATTATTTCATTTTCTTTTGACTGTTTTTATTGTTTTTATATTCATAAGAAATAATAAATTGACTTCTTATTGCATAAAAAGATACATTTATTTACCAGACCTTCCACTCCACCATGTTTGAAAATATATGCAAACACTACTGTATGTTTGGTGTCCTTTGATTTTGTCAGTCCCTGAGTTTTTCTTCTTCTGGAGAAAACTATGCAATATAACAATCTCAGCAGGAGGTCATGCCAGATTGCTTAGAGCCAATTGTTCTTTTAGTTGTCTGCAACAACTCTCAAGTACTTACAGAAGGTGGATTGTCTTGCACCATTGTTTGCTTCCTACTTCCATTTCCTTGCAGCCTTGTATTGAACTACTGGTAAATTGATATATTGAAAAAAGCTCCCAGTACACAGATCAGCATATGATACCTATATGTCATTGCATCCACCTTTGTCCCCAAAGATCACTGACTCTGATCTCCATCATAATACAAGCCATAGAACCTCAACCACATAATTCTCACAACAGGCTCATTTCTTCTTGGAGGTAAGAGCAGGGGTTTTCAACCTTTTAAAATAAGTGTACCCTTGGCGGCCCCCTTTTTAGTAAGTGTTGCCCAGGGGGGGAGTAGCGAGCAGCCAGACACAGAGTGGAGAGAGGGTTGGCAAGGGACCAGACACTGAGCAGAAGTATGGTGAGTGGTGGAGCAGCGGCAGCGCAGTGTCTGTGCATCTGCTCCTGTGAGGCAGTGGTGCGGGGTGGCAGCGCTCTGTCCCTGCCCCTGTGTACCTCCTGGGACCGTTCAAAGTACCCCCAGGGGTATGTGTACCCCCAGTTGGCAACCCCAGAGCTAGAGCATATCTTTTAGAAAGGAACCTTAAATTATTAATTTCAGAGTTATAGCTGTAAAATATGATCAGGTATTTCTCCCAACACATCTGTAATATAACAAAGACAACCAAGACAAAAAAAAAAAAAAGATTTTAAAATAGGCTCTTGTATCCCACTTTTTTGATCCCATGCTCTTGCCAAAGACCTCGCCATTTCATAATTTCATAGTTGTTAGGGGCTGGAAGGGACCTTACAGACCATCGGGTTCAGCCCTCCTGCACACAGGCAGGAAAGACTGCTGGGATCAAATGACTCCAGCAAGATGGGTGTCAGGGTGGATGACTGTACCACCTCTGCGGGGGGGGAGCCTATTCCAAACCCTCAGCACTCAGCTTGTAAAGAAGTTTTTCCTTATGTCAAGCCTGAAGTGATCTTCAATCAGTTTGTGCCCATTATTTCTTGTCCTCCCCTAGGGAGCCTTGGTGAACAGATGCTCCCCCAAGCCCTGATTTATTCTCCTGGTAAACTTATAGGCTGCCACCAAGTCCCCCCTGAGTCTTCTCTTCTCCAGGCTGAGCAATCCCAAGTCCCTCAGCCTCTCCTCATATGCCTTGGTCTCCAGGCCTAGTCATGCATGTGGCCCTCCTCTGGACTCTCTCAAGCTTTTCCACATCCTTCTTGAAGTGTGGAGACAGAACTGGAGGTAGTACTCCAGTTGTGGTCTCACTAAGGCTGAGTAGAGCAGGAGGATGATATCCTTTGCCTTGCTCAAGATGCTTCGGTGGATGCGTGCTAGTGTTTGGTAAGCTCTGCCAGCTACAATATTGCATTGGTGGCTCATGTTCATTTTGTTTTCAATCATGAGACCCAGGTCTTGTTCAGTTGTGGTGCTCGCAAGCATAGCACTGCTGAGCCTGTAAGTGTGTTGTGGATTATTTCTCACCAGATGGAGCACCTTACATTTCTCTGTGTTAAACAATATCAGGTTAAGGTATGCCCACTTCACAAACCTGTCCAGGTCATCCTGTATTGTCAGCCTGTCTTTGAGCGTGACCATGCTCCCTCACAGTTTGGTGTCATCAGTGAACTTTTCCAGATTGCTTATAATATCTGAATTCAAGTCATTAATGAACATATTGAAGAGCACTGGTTTGAGTACTGAACCCTGAGGGATGTCACTGGTCACCTTCTACCATGATGACTCAGTTCCATCAATCAATACCCTTTGGGTCCTACCACAGAGCCAGTTACCTAGGCACTGGACCATAAAGTAGTCAAGACCACATTTTCCCAGTTTGACCAGAGGACATCATGGGAAACCAGGTTAGTGGCAGAGCACCTTTGGTGCCTGCCACTTTAAGGGATTAGAGATAGCAGCAGAACAGCCTGTAGGTGGCTGCAGTCCCCAATCAGGAGTCATATGGACACCAGGGGACTTCCTGATTGGGGAAGAGTGATCAGCTGCTGGCATAAGAGCAGGCCTAAGCAGGGGAGCCACCCGTCTGTTGGCTGCAGTTGGGGAGAGAATACCACCAAGGTGGAGCTGCTGCTCACAACATCTTGGAAGTAAGGGCAGGAGCTATGGGGATGGCAGGAGGCTCCTTGGTCCTGGAGAATGACCGAAAACTACACCCTGCTAGGGTAGGATGGTGTGGTGGGTCCACCCGTGGAAGGGTGGTCCCAGGAAATGCCACATGTTGCCTCCCTAGTGAAAGGTGAGTAAGGGGTGCCTTATGGCCCCAACCGCCACATTCTGGTGGGTTACCCAGATGTAGAGACAGGAACAGGGGCCAGGCATGTCTATGGATGCCTGAGCCCTATGGGGTGTAAGACCCTGGAGGCCCCAGAGACAGGGAGGAGAGAGAGAGAATGGCCTACTGAAGGGGCAGAAGTATGTGTGAAGACCTGCACAGAGTAGGGTGTGCAGTGGTGGCCTGAAGGGCTGTGTATGAGGGGGTGTAGAGTAGGGTCTGCTGAGGTGGGCCTGAAGGGCTGCACCGGGGTTGTGCTGAGTAGGGTCGTAGGGATGGTCTGAAGGGCAGCATATGGGCCAAACCCCACAAGACTGACAACATGAGAGAGTGGCCCAGAGGGGCTAGAGGATGAGTTCAGCTCAGTGTGAGGCATAAGGCCAGTGGCCACATACAGTAGGGTGTGTGTGACGGTGGCCTAAAGGGCTGTATCTGAGCCGGCCAGAGTGTGAGTAGGAAAACCTGAAGGGCCGTGTAGAGTAGGGCCCAAGGGGGACCTGAAGCGGCTGCACAGAGTAGGGTGAGTTGAGAGTGGCCCAGTAAGGGGCGGTATGAATGAAGCCCAGAAGCAGGCAGTATGTTTGAGGCCCTGGGAAGGGCAGAGTGTCATGGTAGAGTGCCAGAGGCCCAGCAAGGGGAAGAGTTTGGCCCGGCCTTGGGCCAAAGCAGTTACCAACTTTGGATGCCATCTGTGAGGCATGGGACATGGTATAGGGAAGGTCAGAGCCGTGTATAAGGTCAAAGGCCTTTTTGAAGTCCAAGTATATGACATCAATCTCATTCCCCCTATCCAGGTGGTGAGTAACCAGATCGTAAAAGGAAATGAGGTTGGTCTGGCATGACCCGCCTGTACCAAAGCCATTTTGGCTATCCTTCAGAATACTGCCTTCAGTTAGCCTGTGTCTGATGTTTTCTTTGATAATTGTCACCAGGATTTTACCAGGGATTGAGATCCAACTGATTGGTCTGTAGTTTCCTGGGTCCTCCCTTCTCCCTTTCGTAAAGATAGGTACCACATTGGCTTTTTCCAGTCTTTTGGGATCTCTCCCGAGTGCCACGAGTCTTCAAATAACTTCACCATTAGTTGTGCAATGACATCAGCCAGTTCTTTTAGCACTCTCGGGTGTAGTTCATCTGGTCCTGCTGACTTATAGATATTTAGCCTTTCTAGGTACTATCTCCACAAGACCTATGCCAACTATGGGAGGGTGGTCACACCCACCATGGTCATCCTGTATCCTGTCAAGCAGGCTAATACCCTTGGACTGGTGAAATACCAATGTAAAGTATTCATTCAGTTCAGTTTTGTCCTGAGTGTCGGTTAACAGAAGTTCCAATTTAATTTATCAGGGGCCTTATGCTTCCCTTGCTCCTTTTCTGATGTCCTATATATCTAAAGAAGGAATTGCTGTTGCCCTTGATTGCTGTTGCCAATTTATATTCAGTTAGTGCTTTTGCTGTCCTGATCTGCTCCCTACAGGTGTGGGCTGATGCCGAGTACTCTTTTTTGGTAGTTGTTCCTGGCATCCATCCCTTGTAGGCTTCTCACTTTAATTTCAGGAAGCCCATGACTTCCCTGTTGAGCCAAGAGGGTCTTCCAGTTCTTTTTCTGACTTTCTTGTGAAAGAGAATGGACTTTCTTTGAGCTTTTAGGATTGATTTCTTGAGCAATGACCACTTTTCTTGTACTCCCTTCCTCATTGGACTGGGGTCCTGCAGGTCCTCACCAACCAACCAACCTCCTGAGTTTGTGGAAATCAGCTTTCCTAAAATAGGGATTTATACCCTACTAGCTGATTTCCTTGACTTGCAATGGATGGAGAAAGTGATCATCTCATGATCACTGTCACCCAGTTCCCCTTCAATCCACAGGTTGCTCACTATATCGTCCCTTTTGGCCAGAACCAAGTCTAGGAGCACCTTCCCCGTGATTGGCTCGTAGACTTCCTGAGTTAGATATTGCTTCTTGATGCAAGTGAGGAAGCTTTGTGAGCAATCAGATCTAGCTGAGTGCTCATCCCATGAGATGTCTGGGTAGTTGAAGTCACCTATGATGACCTTGCTCCACAAGTGTGCAGCATCTGCCAGTTCTCTAGAGAATTCTTGGTTGAACTGTTCCTCTTGGTTTGGAGGTCTGTAGTAGACTCCTATGGTCAAATTCCCTTCCCTGTGTTCTCTCCATATCTTGACCCAGAAGGTCTCAAGTTGCCCTTCTTTGTGTTCAATCTTCACATCAAGGGAGGTATAATATTCCTTTACATAGAGAGCAACTCCTCCACCCTCCTTCCCAATATGATCCCACCTATACAGGGTGTATCCCCCTATGCCTGTGGTCCAGCCATAGGTGGAGCCCCACCAAGTTTCTGTGATCCCTATAAGATCGTATTGCTTGTTGGTTATTATGAGGGTCAGTTCCTTCTGCTTGTTTCCCATGCTTCTGGCATTAGTGTACAGGCAACTAAGCTTGCCAATGGAGACCCTAGGCTTTCTGGTAAGCAGTGGAATACCGTGTCCATTGGCTGGTGTCAGAGAAAGCTTCCTGTTGTACTCTGGGATGCTGATTTCAAGGTTGCCATTTCTCTGGCTTATGTTGGCAGTTGATGGCCCATCCCCTGGCAATCTCAGTTTAAAACCCTGTCCAGGAGGTCTGCCATTCTGGCCAAGAAAAACTTATTCCCCTTTGACATGAGGTGGATGCTGACTCTTCCCAAAAGAGCTCATTTTTCATCAGGTGTCTGGAAGGGTGACATTTACCCTGCAAAAAAAGATGTCAGGGAAGTGAAAAAAGGAGCAGGGAGAACACCTTTTAGAGGTACTTGGAACTACTTTGTAAATGGTCGTTTTATTGCACATTTTTAGGTTCATTCATGGAATCTGCTTTTTTTTAATTTTGTGAAAAACTGCATTTGTATACAAAATACATACAGATTTATTACTTGCGTGTAACCCAATAACCCACAATACAGGCTTGTTGGGTTACTCTTTTTTTTCCTTTTAGTAATTAGACAGCTAATAGAGATTTATGAACCTGCTAGTGCATTCAAACTCAGGTGTCCTGCTAGAACTTTGGCAGTATGAGTTCAAGCCCTGTTCTAGACTTAGCTGTCCCATTAACCCAGGTGTATGTGGACACCTTGTCATTCCAGGTGAGGAATCAAATATGGGTGGATGTGATACCAGCCACATCATTGCTTTGTATGTCATTGACTACAAAGACTGCTATGCCTTAACCACAAATGCTCAGGGAGCACTTGGCTTTGATGGGACTTTGACTGCCTTCAAGCAACAGAGCAAGTCTGGCAATAGAGACGTAGCTGTAGACCCTATGTTCAGTCCCCAGAGACCACACAGGCTTGGGCATCCTTACATATATGCACCATAAGTGGGCCATCAAATAGGTAATATTTGAATGCGAAGAGAAAAGTGGAGGATTATGAAGTCTCCAGTTAATAATGTAAAGTTATAAATGGTAGATCAGTGGCAATGCCTGAGGTACAATTTTAATATAACAAGTAGTCACATCAGAATACCCACAGCTTGTGCTACTGTTTCTTCTAGTGTAAACAAGGAAGGACCTGTAAATGCAGACCATCCGAACTAAGGGGCAGGCAAATCATCAATAAACACATTAAATCACACAAAGCACGAGTGGAATTATCTGAGTAATACCCAGGTAATGTTCAGCTCAGGAAATTAAGAACTTATCTGAGGCTGTCATAGTCAGGGGTAGGTAGGAGCAGCCTACCTAATCAGTCACTCTCTCACTCCACCTAGAAACATATTATTCAATTTCAGCTGGCAGAAATCCAGCTAACCCTTCCATCTCCTTTTCATGCATATTCTTCTCTATACAGGTGTATGTTTGATACTGAGATGTCATATGCCTGTGGTGTGTTTCTTCTTTTCTGTGCAAGAATTAAGTTTTCCCAGCCCAGTAGGCTTTGAGGCATCTAATCCCAGTGTTTATGGGCACCTATACACATGCCCAATGACTGCTCCAATGCATGTTAATTAGTACAAAATGCTAATTCACTGAGTTTGCTAGTGTGGTAATTGGCAAGCTCCAGTAGCCTTGGTGTCTTATGTATTCAACATCCCTGTGCCTCAAAATGGTTAGTTAAAGCATTTAGTTAAAGTGCCTCCGCTGCCATTTTGAAGTGCAGGATATTGCATACATGAGAAGTTACAGGTGTTTTAATTACAGCGGCTTTGAAAAACCACTCTAATTAAAGGGCTCCTTCTCCCCTCCCCACCTTGGAGCACATGTAAAGATACACAAAGTGCCCACAAAGGCAGAAGTAGATGACCTTTCCACTTCAGAAGTAGATGAGCTGTCCCCACAGCTGGGCTTGACCCAGAGGGCCAGGCAGGCAGCACCCAGCATGGGCTAAGCCTTGCACCGTGCTGCCCTGCTACCTGTGTGCCCCAGCCCCACTTGGCCAGAGGCTGCCTTCAGCACCAGGCTCCCCCCAAACCAGCGGCATCCCCACAGCTGCAGGACTCTGTGGGTAATGGGAAATAGTTGGCTGGCACGGAGCTGGTGGCATAACCGGAAGCCACAGTCCCTTTCCCTTCTCCTCCCCACCCCTTAGGGGCTGGTGGGAGAAGGGAGACAGCACTTGCAGACCTTCCCAGGAAAACAGTGCCAGGAAGGGAGAGGAGCCATGAAATAATCTGTGCTGTGAGAGCCCATGGTGGTCCTGGCTCATGCACTCACCAGCTCTATGTAATATCACCTTTGTGCTGCTGCT
>NW_005842384.1:1126056-1128666 GCF_000455745.1 Alligator sinensis | reverse complement strand
GGGGGGGCACTGTAGTGGAAGGCTCCCCCCGCACAAGTCAAAAGCAACTCAACTGCAGGCTCACACCCCGCTCTCCCTACGCAACTGTAGGTGTCACCATAGATTGGGCCCAGGGAGCCCTGGACTATGCATATATGTGTGTGTGTGTGTGTGTGTGTGTGCATGCGTGCATGGTGCCCCCTGACCACTTTGCCCACCCCTAAGGTCAGCTCTGGGTGGCAGAACACTTTAACTTCCCTGGACACTCCATTGCTGACTATAGGGTAGCTTTTCTTAGGCAGCAAACTGTTAAAAACAGATTTGAATGTGAAATAGTGGATCAAGAAATCATCCACAGACTTGATTGTGTTAAGTGTGATTTAAAGCGGGGCTAGGGATTCTTATCCCATTACCTGGATTAGCTTTCATGACCCCTTTGTTCCTATGTGTTCTTTGCTTGTATGCCTCCCAGTTTTCCCTCCTCTCCCTCCCCTTCCCTTCATTCTATGCACTGCTCTGTGCATGTCCCAGCACCTTTCACAGCATCTGACAAAGTGAGCTACAGCTCACTCTATATGTCCCTATCTTAGTTAGTCTACAAGGTGCAAATCTACCCTGCCTTTTGCTCTCAGTTTCGGAAAGCTGAATAAATTCTGGGAAGTTGTTATGGGTAGTGGGATCCCTGGCCCACTGTTGAAAAGAGATATTTATTTTCCATTAGGTTTCTTCTTGGGGATGTAATAAGTAGTAATAAAGTACAAAGGTATTAGAATAAATGAGGTGGTCTATCCATCCCTCACCCAAAGTTAGAAGCAGCCTGTATTGCCAAACATGGTCATACAGCATGTTGTATCAGAAAGGTGAGAAATCTGGTTTTCCTCAAGAAGTCTGTAACACATCAGAGTCCCAGGAGTGGCCGTGATGCCGCCTAGTGGCTCTGCAACAGTGCCCTGCTCCGCATCTAGGGTGCCTCTGTCTTTTATGCCTCGCCTTGATGGAAATAAAAGAGGGAGGCTGCCAAGGGACCTTCACTGGGCCTCAGTCCCAGTGGTCCCAGGCCCCTGGCTAAGCCTCTGTAATCAACTGTGCCCAGCTGGGCACCCAGAGCCTTATGGGCTAATTGCATGGCTCCAAAACCTCCCCTTTACCATGCCCTGTGCCTCACAGGTGTTACCAATATGTTTTCCCTCTGTTGGGGCTTCAGCCTCCTTGGCTTCTACCCCTTTAATCTAGCTAGGCCTTCTAGCCTAGGCCCACTGAGTTGGACTTGGCTTGGAGGCACTAGCTTCACTTGTCCCTTCCAGTCACTGGGCCCCTGACCCCTCTGTGGCTGCACCCTCGCCAGCACCTGGCCACTGGTCCCTCTGATGCTGTGCTCTCGCTGGGCACTAATGAGGCCCCTTTTTCCCCTTATAGCCTCATCCTGATCCACTAGGAAAAACTGTAACGTAACATAAGCCCCTGGGCTATAACATAAGCAAAGCAGTAGAAGCAGGAGGGCAAACCTTTCATTCTAGTACCAGCATATTCACAGCTCACAACTTCCTGCTAGCAAGCCCATAGGTGAGGGCCTAAGCAACATGGGGGCCTAAGCTGGGGCCTGATGTCATGAGCCCTTTCCATGGACTCCATAATGGGTATTGCCTATGGAAACAAGGAAAAATAAATTAAAAACTACAAAGCCATTGCTGGCCAGAATTGAAATATAGCCAAGGCCAAAGAGTACCCTGAACCTAGCGTCTTGGAGGCCAGAAGGCCTGCCACTGCACCACAACTTGGGGAACTTGCAAATCCATCTAGGCAGCACTGTCAAGAGGTAGCTCATGGACCAACAGGAGCATTAATAAATTCCAATCCTTCCCTCATTCCCTTTCCCTAACCCCTCAGGAGCAGTGCGTGTGTGAATTGGCTGGGTTCCTCTATATGCTTCCCACCTGTTGAACTGACATCAGTGCTGGAAGAAGCTGCTTTTTCTGTTCCAGTTGAAGGCAAAACACATCAGCAACATCTGCCAAGTGAAAGGAAAGAATAAGGACCATATGAGGGAAATAGGAATAGATCATGGGGAGGAGAAATTTGGGTTAACTTAGATAATGAAAGATATGCCTTTGGAAAGCATAGTGACCTCAATGCATTCTGGCTGCTAGTGTGCGAGCCTGCTGTTCTCCAAAGCTATAGCTCAACTGAGGCATGCAGGTCCAGATTCAAACTACTTGTTTGGGGCTTTTGAAGCATGAAGCCCTGTCTGATTTGCATTTAATTGAAGAAAGGAGGGAACCTTGTCAGCAAAGTTTGTAGCTACAGCAGTAATCAAGAGCCATCTGCTGTGGAAGGATTTCCTCACCACAGTTTTACATCGCTGAGGCTTTCCTGGCTGTATAGTCTTCGCTAAGGGTTCTATGAAGCCACTGGCATTAGGTCATTAGTCTATTAAGTTATCAGTTGCTAGAAAAACAAAGTCGTTTGATATATTATTTTAAGGTAGCCTATTTATACATTTATTTATTAGATTTATGCGCCACTTTCCTGGGACAAGGCTTGCAATAAAAAAAACAGGGTAAACTGTAAAAACAGAAAAAATAGTAAAATAGAATAGTATGTAATAAACAACAAATTCCACGGCCCCAAAAT
>NW_005842384.1:1119351-1126025 GCF_000455745.1 Alligator sinensis | reverse complement strand
CTGCTGAAAGCCTGTCCATATTAAAAGGTCTTACAGTGTTTCCTACAGGTGCCCGTGCTCAAGCTCTGATGCGCTATAAGGAAATTCCAGAACTGAGGCATGACTACCAAGAATGACCTTCCACATTTTCATCAAATGGAGTTGGCACACGGATGGTACATGCATGGTGTTGCTCTCATCTTACCTTGGGGTACATGATGGAACATAAGGGAGGAGATTATTCCTTAGATATGTAGGGTCAGGCCATTTTCAACCTTATAAGTGAAAATCAGCATCTTGAAATGCATTCAGAAGGTTATTGGAAGCCAGTTCAACACTGAAGAAATGTACTCAAGGTGACCCACCCCCTTAGAAAGCACTCTGCTGTGTCTGCACCAGCTTTAGCTTGTGGACAGTCCTCAAGCGTATCCTCATATAAAATGCAACACAGGAGTCTAGCCTAAGGCATGGATGATGGTGGTCAGATCTGAACCTGAAAGAAAGGGCCACAATCTTCTCACCAGGTAAAGTCAGTGCAAGGCACTCCTAGCTACTGCTACAACCTGAAAATCCAAGTGCAGCAAAGGATCCAGGAGTACCCCAAGGCTGTGGACCAGAGTGACAAGGGGATGCTGATCCCCATCAATAATAAGGGTCCCTATTCTGCTCAGCTTTAAAGTCATCTTGTCTGGATTCAGTTTCAATTGTTTCCACCTGCATTTAATCTGCAACTGTAGCCAGACACTGGATAAGGATCAACAATGTGGGACCTAGGTCAGATGAGAAAGAGAGAGCTTGATGTTATCAGAATACTGATGGCACCTCACTCCAAATCTCTGCACCATCCTGTCCATGTGGGGTTGCCGTACTTCAAGTTTCAAAAAAGAGGATACCTTTCAGGGAGGGGTAATATCATTGTGGAGGGGGCAGTGATATACCCCTGCCCTGCCCCTGCCCCTCACTCCCAAACCACAGCTCCTCCATGCCTGCTGCTGCCCCTCACTCCCACCCCACAGCCTCCCACCCCATCCCTGCTGATACCCTTCAGCCCCCCTGGCACTGCCTGTGTCCTACACTCCCAACACACAGTCGCCCTCCCCTTCAGTGCCCCTCACTCCCAAGCCACAGCCCCCTTAGCCCTGCTGGTGCCCCTCATTCCTGACCCACAACCCCCTTCTCTCAACGGCCCTGCAGTGTCTCCCAGCTGCCCTCCACTGCGAGCAGAGGCACTGGCCCTGGTGCTGCCAGTCTGGCCATGTAGCTCCCTTCTGCTTTCAAAGACCCCCCCACACCCTCTTCCCTCGCTGGAGGGGCAAGTGCCTCCTTGGCCTTGCTGCAGCCCCAGCACCCAGACAGCTTCCTCCAGTGCCAGCAGATACCCATCCCCCTCACACACCCATCCCCTCCACACACACCCACACACACAGTCCCCCTAGACAGTCCTCAAGCCCTGGCCCTCCAACCCCCGCCTCTCATAGACTTACCTGCATCCAGCTGCTGGAGCTGCTCCCACCACCCTGCCTGGTTGTATGCCAGCCATGTACATGTGTGTGCACATGCAGCTGCAGGTGATTTCCCCCTGCCTCCAATCACTTTCCCTCTGTTCCCTCCAGCCCTAAGTAGCTCCTTGCTAAGACAAGAAAGAAAGTACCGGGAAAAACTTTGATGCTGAGGAGAGGCAGAGACAAAATCCTGGATATTTGTTCATATAGTAAAAAAATTGCCTACACAGAGATGGGATGACCCAAAAAGAGGGCATGTCCGGGAAAACCCGGACTAACGGTAACCCTAGCCCAGTGGCCTCAGAGGGGTGACAAGATGGAACCCTAAGGAATCTCACAAGAAAGAGTCCAAGGGGATGATAAGCACTCACCCATCACCATACTCTTGTACCATCTTGCTAAGAAAGATTGGAACCAATTAAGAGCGGTTCCACACATGTGTTATGAACATCTCATGGTCAGCTGTATCAAAGGTTGCTGAAAGATCTAATAGCATCAATAAGGTACAATTTCCCCTGTTAATCTCCAAATGAAGATCATTGACTAAGGTTACAAGTCCCATCTTCATACTATACCAAAGATGAAAGCCAGACTGACAGGGGTCGAGGAATATGATAGTATCCAGAGGTGTCTGGAGCTGCCACACAACCACGTGTTCAAGGACTTTCCCCAAAAAGCAAAAGTTGGAGGTAGGGTGGTAGCTGGCTGGGGAGTCAGTATCAAGAGAGTTTTCTGAGTAGGGGCTGGACAATTGTAGACTTAAGAACATCTGGCACCTGGCCCTACAGAAAAGAAACACTGACAACCCCCATCAATAATGGCCACAGTCTCCTTCAGCTGACTTTTACAAGGATCCAGTTCACAACTGGTCTCCCACATCTCCCTAAACACATTCTCTACATGACAACAACAAAAAGTGATCCACATGAACTGGACACAACTGATCTTCCCCAGCCCTGGACATGGACACTGCAGCCAAACTGGTGGTCTCCAACCTGTTCTGGATACAAGGAATTTTGTTGGCAAAGGAGGTGGCAAACTGTCACTTGTCAATGAATATACTGATAATAAAATTCTGTTCTGAACTGTGTAAAGAAAACTTTTAAGGTCTTGTTCCTTTTATAGAGGAGGAAGTAATATGCTGCTACAAATAAGGTAATATTGCCAAACAATACTGTTTGCTGTTATCAGCCAATGGATAAACACAAAACCCATTAGGCTTAGAAACAGAGGTTTCCATACATTTGGGGGAGATGCTTGGCTAAACCATGACCCAGATTCTATGACAGAATTAAGGCCTCAGGATTTAAACATTCCCAGAGCTATCAGGTGAAAGGTGGGAGAATTAGAGATGACTTAGAAGGTTTTAGATCAGGAACTTCCTACAATTTAGTGCTTGTTTAATTTGTTTTTTTTTTATTGAAGTAAAATATGAAGTGATGAATTACTATGTGAGCTATGCTGAGACAGTGAGCTTTATTAAATAAAAAAAAGATCTGGATAGCCATATTATGGCATTTTCCTGCCAAAGCAAATGAGTCAAACTATAATTGGTTCTAATTGGCACTTCAACAAGCTTTTAAATTCTTTACCTACAGCCAACTGCAGTCAAAAAGCTGTGAAATTCCTTCCAGGCTTTTAAAACATCAAAGAAAATCAGAGAAAACATTTTCAACCCTGGTCTGCCAGCTAAACACTCAACTATTTGTTGCTATGAATATTGTAAAAGTCATTGTAGACGGCTTACTGATGGATATAATGGATGCACAATGTAGCTCTACTCAGCAGGAGCAATTGCAAGTACTTTATCACAAATGGCCACTGGCTTTTGCTAGGTAAGATTTTAAACAATGTAGCTAATGAAACCATATTTTCTTGCATACAGCACACACCTTTCCCCCCAAAATCAGACCCCTCCCCCCACCAAATAATCAGGGTGCATGTATTAAGCAAGGAAGCTGATTCTTTGCCCAAGATAGAAGCACCCTGCTTTGATCCCTGCTGCACAGTGTAACAGCTCTTTAGGCAGCTGAAGGAGTCAACGGCCCTTTGTTCTTCACTTCACAGGTGTTAAAGTTATTTCTGTTTTTTAGTGGTCTTGACATTCCAATAATAATGTTAATCCATCTTTGAGGGAGTTTTGCTGTCTGTTAGGGCTTCTGGTGTCTTCTTTTATTTCACAGCCCTTTCCAAGATCAGAGGTCTAACCAGTCTTCAGCATTGAGTTACACAGAAAAGGGAGGGAGAGTCAATTGAATATTAGGCTCTGTTCTTGTCCTCTGCAGCCATAAGTCTGGGGAAAGAACTGCCTTTCAAAAACAAGGTGCATGTTATATTTGGAGGTGTATTATATGTGAGAGAATATGGTAATTAATGATAGTGGTAATTAGTGACAACTATTGATAATAATTAAACCCAAATTCCACCTTAATAAATTTGTCCATGGATTAAGGATTCTTTTTCCATCTATCTTTTGAGCATTAGGCCCAAATTCTGCATTCGGTTACACTTTATGAATCCTCATTAAGTCAATGGAATCACAGATGATGTAAATATGGGTGTAGTTTTGCTCCTAATGGGTGAGTTGAATAAGCTGAAAAAGAGATAGTTAGGCCAGGTCTTATATTCTTTAGATATTAAGGGACATATTCAGAAAAATATACAGTGGTCACAATTAAACTTATTACAATTACCATATTTATTCACATAGAAGATGATCCTAATTATAAGATGACTTCCCTCTCTCCCCCCAAAAGTTAGATTGGAAAATATAAGTGGAAAATTTATAAATTTGTTATAATTTGGTATGTAATCTAATTATGGAAGCACTGCCTTGAATTTGTACCCTTCCCACTGCTACTGCAGGGAAAATAAATCTGGAGGCTCAAGTAGCCTCTTTGCTCTCTGCTTCCTCTCAACTTTTCCCCCTGATGGTGCCTTCTTCTTTTCCTGATTCTCAGACCCTGCTCTCTATAAGCACAAAGAAGTGAGGAGTGAATTTAAAAGCACCAACCTTGAAATTGAACATGGCTGTAACAATTTGCATATAGTATCCACACGCTAAGTTCATCCAGAAGTGATGCATGTTGCCATTTTTTGTTTAAACTGCTACACATTTTAGTACAGGTAGTCCATAAACATACCTTTAAACAGCATTTTGGTACCTACCTGTATGTAGTACTAGTCCAAAGCCAAAGGCTCCTGATTTACCACAGTTCATTGAGCTGGGCCCACCAGAGTCAACAGCATTTCAAGCCATGTTGACTGCACAGCCCCACATTGTTCAGTATGTGTATGCTATCCAGATATTCCCCACAAAGGATCCATGTGCTAATTACTCCCCACCCGCCACTCATGACTGGAACTGGATGTTCTTGTCACAAGTCCTGGGATGCTCCAAACCTGAGAAGGCCTGATCTGGCTTCACCTCATGGAGGATGAGGCCACACTAATCATATTTGCCAGGCTAAGAGAAGGGGTGACAGAGGGATTCTGGGTGAATTGCTTGGGAGACTGTTTTGTGATGTTTGCCAGACATTTAAGGCTGGTGAAGAAAAATAAATCATTAGAAATGGGAAAGGAAAGCATAGCTTATCTGTGGGAGTAAAAAGAAAGTTGAAATGTATGAAATGTAGTGGCTCACCATGACCTCAAAAAGAGTTGGCAGTGAGGAGGACTGTGCTTGATGAAAACTGCCATATATTTTATTCAGATGGATTAAACTAATCTAGCCTTATGGTAGGTTCCTATCAACATGTTTGCCCAATGTGTGCCACATGTTCTATGCTCAGTGTTGGTTGCATTTAATCAGCTTCATAGTTGGTTTCCATTGCTGAGCACAGGTTGCTTTCAACAGCAGTTTAATGAAAGACAATGTATATAGTGAGATTTCCTTGTATGCAATTGTAAGATAAGGGGCTTGTTTCCCCTATGCCAACTGGAGAAAGAAAGCTCATCCTGTGTTCAAGTAAATATGTAATGGCTTTTGCCTACTAGTCCACAGCACACTTGCCACTTGAATAATCAGTTGTGGCCCTTCTGGCCCTATTGGTGTCATAGGACACCAGATGCCTTATAGTGCACTGGAAGTTCATGACCTTTGTCCATCCCCTTAGACATGCCTATGCCTCATAGATGTCACTCCAGATTTTCTTACACTGGCTTGTATAGGCTTTGGCCCTCTTGGCCTTGGCTCTCCAGTTACTCTAGCTCTAGAATCCTAAACCTGGGCCTACATGTACTGGCTTGGCCCCTCAGTCCCAGTGTCATCCTGCTCTTTTGCACTCTGGGCCCTTGTCTCATGGTTCTGGGCCAGCCCTCAGGGTCCCTGAACCAGGCTGAGTGCCCTACCAGGCACCACTCTGTGGTCTCCACACCTCCCCCATAGCCATAACTCAGTCCTCTGGTAATAAACTTAACTGCAACAAAAGGTACAAGCAACTGCTTTTGAACAAAAACCTCCCCCACTCTGAGTAAAAGACATCTTGCTAGCTCTTCTTCCCTTAGAGCTCTCAGCTTTCAGAGTTGTTTGGGGCCTGCCAGGATGTTTCCTGCAGCCCCTCTCTCCCAGGAGCTCTGGGCCAGATCCATTGGGGAAGCCTGCCCTCCAGGCACTGGGTTTATATGCCCTGGGGCCCTGCCTCTTTTGGTCAGGTGACTCCCTAGTCAAGCACAGGGGTTTCTCCCTTTACCTAATGGGCAGTCTGCCCCTCCCTGCTGCAGCTTATCCCAACTGGTTGAAGCTTTTCTCTTTTGGCTGCCTGTAAATCTGTATCATTTATCTGGCTCAACATGGTGCAGCTAGCCTTGGCTCAGCTGCTTGCCTAGACAGCAAGGCTAGTCTGCTGTCCCTTCCACTTTAAGTAACAGGAGTCTTTGGTCCCCTGTTACACCAAACCCTTTCTGCAGGTTATCCAGTCATTTCTCATGTTATTTTTGTATATCTGGTTGTTTGTTCATAAGTATTGCACTTTGCATTTGCTCTCGTTGCATTTCATACTCCTTATTTCAGAGCATTAGCTTTCCAATTGATCGGGAACATTTTGAATCCTAGTCCTTTTTTCTAAAGTGCCTTTTACCCCACCCAGCTTGGTGACATCTGCAAGTTCACCTTATCATAGATTCATAGATGTTAGGGTCAGAAGGGACCTCAATAGATCATCAAGTCCGACCCCCTGCATAGGCAGGAAAGAG
>NW_005842384.1:1091582-1118522 GCF_000455745.1 Alligator sinensis | reverse complement strand
CTATAGTTGCCCAGGTCCTCCTTCCTCCCCTTCTTGAAAATGGGGACCACATTGGCCCTTTTCCAGTCCTCCGGGACTTGGCCCGTGCACCACGAGCGTTCAAATATTCCCACCAGTGGCTCTGCAATGATGTCGGCCAGTGCCTTCAGCACCCTCGGACGGAGCTCATCCGAGCCTGCCGACTTAAAGGCATCCAGTTCTTCCAAGTGACTCTGCACCATCTCACGGTCTACGCATGGTAGTCTGGCTCCTTGCTGCTGCCTCTACAACCCCAGTGAGAGACTTGTCGTGCCCCTTGCTTAGGAACACTGAGGCAAAGAACTCATTGAGGAGTTCAGCCTTGTCTCCCGTGTCCGTCACCAATTGCTTCTGCCTATTTAGCAGGGGTCCTATTCCTCCCTGGGCCTTCCTTTTACTCCCTATATATCTAAAAATCAGGTATTATCAGGTATTAATTAAGATGAAACAGTACTGAACACAAGACAGACCACTGGGAGTTACCATTTGATACCTTCTGCCAGTTAACATTGAGCTACTGATGACCACTCTTCAGGCATTTTTCATTCATTTGTGTGTTCACCATAAAGTACTTCCATCTAGACGGTATTATCTCTTATTAATGAGACTGCTATGGGAATCAATGTCAAAAGCCTTGATCAACTTAAGACATATTATATCCACTGCTCTCCCCCCATCCACAAAGCCTATCACCTTGCCATAGAAAGAAATAAGGTTTTGATTTGACAAATCCATGTTGCTGTTACTTATCACTTTGTTATTCTCATTGTCCTTAGAAATAGTTGGTTTGATCATATGCTCCAGAATTCTTCCAGGTATGTTCCTGGTATTTCTGGGAGTCTGACTGGCTGAGCCTTGTTGCCCCAGAGAGCCCAGCAGCTGTGAACATGGTATTGTTACAAACAACACTGCAAGATAGCAGCAAATCCCACACAGGAAAGTTTAAGCCAAGCAGACCCCCCCACTCACAAGTATTAAACCCTAGCCTGAAGCAAGCAAGCCTTCCTCTTCTCTCTCAGGTAGAAATTTCACTAAACGCTTGTTAATCAGTTCCTGGTGTCATTTGCTTCTGACACCACTGGGAATCTGCCTGATTTAGTCTTGCTGCCTAGAATGGACCTATCAAATTAACACAGGTATTACCTCATATAGAATAGTCACAATCATAATTTATATTGGTGAACTTTAATGTTTAACTGGTGATCACAGTACATCAATTCCTACTTCCCCCTAAAATTTAACAACCTAAAAGGGATGCAAAGAATATGAATTAACTTTATTTGGGACTTCCATATGACAGACAAAGATCACTGGACTGGAAATTGGTGGTTGCCTACGTACCTATAAGATTGTAACCTGATTCCCCACAGTATGGGCAACACATTTGTATGTGTACTTATGAATATGCATACTTGGTCCACATATAACTGGGAGGAAGTTTTTAGACAGTAAATATGTAACTAAATCAAAGGTTTTTTAGAAAGAGTCTATTAGCTGACCAAAATATCATAATTTCACGATTAGAAAAAGGAACAACTGTATCCTGGTTAGTGTCAAATTGAAGGCACCAACCAAATATGAAACAAACATGCAATATATAATCATTGGAAGAAGGGAATTCACTTGCAACAGATATAAACTAAAGTTAACAAGTGTATAAAATTGATAGAGAAACACCTGTACTCACTAGGCAAAAAGCAACAAAAAGAAATCCACATATATTAGGAAAAAAAGAAATTCTAGCAATGGGATAGGCCCATGACTTTATGATCAAATTGTCTATCATGAAAATTTATGCAGAAAATGTAAAGGTGCTTAAAAAATGTTCTGTATTTGGAAAGGAGCAGGATGAGGTACTCGTATTACTAGGAGGATAATAAAATGCTTTCCAGTCCAGTGACAACCAAGGACATTAAGCAACATTCAGTAAGGACAACCATTATTAAATCATGAGGCCTAAATAATTTGCAGCCAAGAGTCCTAAAATAGTTGTCTAAGGAGATCTTTGGCTCAATAATTTTAATTCTTGATAAACCTTGGAAAACCAGGGAAATTGCAGAAGATTGTAACTGTTAAATGAATGGATTTTTAAAAGAGCAAGCAGGTTGACAATAGGTGATTAGCCTGACATCATTACCAGGCAAAATAATGGAAACATTTCCTTAGCATTCAACTGATCAAACATTAATTATAGGAATATAACTAATGACATTCAACATAGAATGTATGCTTGATCAAACAACCCTGAGCATTATTTAAACTAACTGAGACCAAAACCTGCTCATGAATCAGATTGTTTGATTCATGAAACATATATTAAGCAAATATACTCCAGTGCCTTTGGGCACAGATTTGCCTCATTTAAGTTTGTTTTTTATCTCATCCCCCCCCAATTATTATAACAGCTTCTGGTATTTCTCTTTTAGTCACCATCTCTCACTTGTTCTACACATCAAGCAGGTTGGTGGCATATCTCGCATTTGGATAACTGAATGGTGTTCAGACAATCCATCATTAGAATTTTTTAAGATATGTGACCACACAACTTTTTGATTAAAACTTTGATACTACGCAATATTAATGGACCATGGAGAAATGGAGAAACGGAGTAAGATGTATGTCTGGTGTAACAGACCGTTGTTTCAACTACACATGGGTTTGTCACAACCCAAAGGGTGTGATTTTTGTTTTTGTGTGCTTCAGCACTGCTAAATTGTTCCCGCTAAATTATCGCTTCCTTGCACGGTGGTGTTTTCTGCTGCAAAAGAGAACCCCGGTGCAAGGGAGAATTTCCCGCCAATTTGAAGCTTTCTTTGCAGGGTGCATTTCTTTGTGCCAGCACAGAAATCCTCGTTGCAAAGAGTCCCCGCCATTTGTATGCTAATTCGAGTCCCATTATTGGCCAGTTCTAAATTATTCCCACGTGGCGGCTAGTGATTGGCTGGCTAGCCGTATAAGAGGCTTGAGTGGTTTCCGCCCAAGTTGGAGGACTCCACGAACAAGGGAGGAGGAGACTTCACGCTGTGGGAAGATCTCTAAGCGCTGCGGATCCTTACGGACCCAGTGCATTTAAAGCAGGCAACGGAGGTCTGATCACCCTCTAGCCTCTCCCTGTCGCCGAGCGCAGTCCCGATGTATCCCTTCCCGCGCGCAAGAGAACCGGATCCACGGAGCCTAGCAAACTTCATGTGAGC
This sequence comes from Alligator sinensis, assembly GCF_000455745.1. Lineage (NCBI taxonomy): Eukaryota > Metazoa > Chordata > Crocodylia > Alligatoridae > Alligator > Alligator sinensis. The sequence continues at coordinate 1,115,310 of NW_005842384.1, read as the reverse complement.
CCTTACGACCGGCCTCAGAGCTCTTCTACCCGGGTTCGAGTCCTGCAGGTTTATTTTCCCGTCGCCGAAACCCATTGCGACGTACCCTCGTGCCCTGCAGGTTCGAGTTTTGTTTTCTTGTCTGTCTGTAACCGCAACTCAAGCAAGCTTTCCAGCCTGCACCACTGCCATCTCGGTGTAAGTAAACAATCTTTAAAACTACTGATACGCGTTTGGGCCTAATTCCAGCTGGACAGCCTTCCCTCTCCAACCCGGCGTGCCCGGGCTGCTGGCCACAGCCCGCAAGCAGCACGAAAAAGGGCTCGGGTCGCTCCCGGCCCGCACAGGGTTATGGAGCTTAAACTTGCTTATATGGGATTAGGAAGTCTGAGTGGCTGCTGAGAGGAGATGCACAGGTCTAACAGAAAAATAAAGCAATAACTAGTGGGGCGACTAGCTGCCCCTGTGATTTATGCAGGATTCATTATTTTAGTCATTGGCCATATCTACATGTGCTATTAATGTGCACCAATAAACTATGGCACATCATAGTTAATTGCTCCTGGGTGCTGCGTTTGAATGTGTGCCCAGGACTGCAGCATGTTGAGCCAGGTCAAAGTAGCCCTGGCTGGCAGGGGCCCCAGAGAGTCAGCCTGCCAGCCTGGGGCTGCTCCAACATGGTTCAGTGTGCTGCAGAGGGGCTGGTTGAGGCACAAGGGTGCTCCAGTGTGGGGCTTGCCAGGAGGCAGCCCCTGCACTGAAACACCCTTGTGCCTAGGTGCTGAGTATGTGGGGGCCTGAGGGCCCTGGCAACCCTCAGGAAGAAGGCTGTCACCTGAAATATGTCAAACTTTCCACATGTCCATCATCTTAGTGCTCTCGTCTCCAGCCCCCCTGCAAAAATAAGTCAGTGCCTATGCCCTTGTGCCCCAGCCAGCCCCATCAGCATCTACACATATGCTGCTGTGCACTAAAAAAACTCTTGAATTTACAAGTACTAACCTGTGGTGGAGTTTATTAGTTTACTGCGACCTAATAGGGCAGCACAAGCAGACACTGAGATGTTTACTGCAGAGGTAATTAGGCAGCTCTGCTGTAAAAGTCTTAGGTAGATGCACCCACTGTATTCATGGCCTTTTTGATATTCCCTACTGTGATAAATGAGGACACAGCCAGAGCCTCCAGCTGGAATAAGGCATCGAATCACTGAATTCAATTACTGGCCTACCTTTCTTTGTTAATTTGCTTTCTATGATGTCATGCCTAAATTTTCTTTCACAATAACAAGAAAGTACTCTAAGCACTTAACTCCTAGGCCATTAGGGTACATTTTGAACAGTTAAAGCGACTTGTTTTTTTTGGCAGTATGCCTTATGACACAACTCAACATTTGTGAGGTTGTTCGGGCAGTAGCAGTCTGTGCTTTACTCATCTAAACTGTGCCAAGCCCAATGAGGCCTTAATCCTTGATTATGATGCCTCACAGGGGCACTAATATAAATAAGCCATCATCCATCAGGCCTTAGGATGAAAATAGGCAAAAAGGACTATTTTAAATTCACTCCAGGCCATGGATAGAAATCCATTTCCAACATGCTAATTTCCTAAATAACAATTATATTGAAATAAATCCTTATCACCTAGTACTGCAAAAAATCAGCTCTTACCGTAAACGAACCAAGGATAGTCCAGTTCTTTAGGAATAAGGGACTTTTTAACACAATATGGATTATATTGCCCTTATCACTTTCAAAGGCCATGAGTCAAATTCTCCCTGGAGGCTCACATAGTCTGTTTCCACTGAGAAACTGCTAATGTGTACTGGAAGGCAGAAGTCAGCCACCTGCCTACATCTGGGCAGAAGATCCTGGGGACAGATTCTTGGCTGGAATAAACTGGCATCACTGTTCTTTCAAAGAAGGCTTTTACATCAGCCTACAGTTTTGCTCAATGCAGTTTCTTCAGGGTGCTTTATTGAGGTGGTCATTGCAAATCATTTAAGATCATCTGATACTGATGAAGGTTGTGATAATTTTTCAGTGTAATGTAAATCACACTGTCTGCATATACAGATAATTGTATGTGTGGCAATACTGTGGCACGACATCATCTGTAATGAGAGAATTTCTTTCTGGCCACTTTTATTTGCAAATGTTGCTGTGAGATAGTGTTGCTTGCTTCATGTCATCCCTGTTTGTTGGTATATTGTAATGCAATTCGCATAAAATTAAAATTTAAAAAATCTTGTTCTCACTCAAAGGAAAAATAATATTAGGTGTGACAACTCCAAGTAAAAGATCAGCAATAATCAGTCCATTATCATTTACTAACCTCATATTTAACCAGCAGCAAATATAACTTGTAGTTAAATTTTGCAAGCCCATACATAAACTTTGCAACACAGAAGTAATGAATACAAAAGATTATTTAAAATAAAAATAAACAACAAGAAAGTCTTCAAAGGTTTATGGTCTTATTTCAATTTCAATTGCCCTCTCGGCATAAATATATTCATGAGGTTTTCATAGCCAGAAACTATTGCCAAAAGTTCTTTCTGAAGCGGTGGATGGTGATGTTGCTGCCAAGTGTAAGTAAAGACTTAGAAAACTTATGCCACGAGGCAGTTATCCTATAGCCACAGTGCTCCCAGTCAGCAGACTGGAACTTCTAGACTGCAAAGTTTGAAATGTTGACAGAATTCTTCTTAAGCATCAAATGTTTTAAAAGAGCCATTCATCATGAGATTTCACAACAAATTCTTATCTTAATGTCTACTCTAGGCAAGTCAAAAGTCTTCACAAGTCTGCACTCATCCCAGAGAAGCACTCATTGTCATGCGGTCACATTTTTACATATGGTCCCTGTGCCCTAGCCTTGAGGCTGATTCAGGGTCAGGCTCTACATACATTACCATGACTAAGCCTTATATAAACATTTATGCATCTGATGGTAACATGTTCACTCCAAAATATGCTTTAGTTCCAAAACAGAAATTGGAAAATGGTCTAACATAACTCAAATCAGTAGAAAAGAATCCTCTTCTCTCCTACTTTCTGGTGCCAGGTTAAATTTAAATTTCATCCAGTAGTTTATGAGACTGTAAGAAAATATCACCATGTCAGAATAATGGAATAGAGATTTACTGCCCAAATTTGGTTACCTCACTTTGAAGTCAGTGAGGCTTAATAGATGTAGTTAGCTGTCTCCATTTTCAAAAAACACATCCATTAGACATCCATTTGCTAGCTACCAAAGGGAAGTGTCAGAGCAATTTGTTAAGTTGATCTTATATAAAAGTCCATCTTTTCAGGGATAGAGCTACTGTTGAATTTTAACTGTAGACATAGTAAAATGTAGATGTGAGCATGCACCCAGTCTTGCAATATTGCTTTTTGTTTTTCTTTATACTCCAGTGGCTCTGTATCCTTACCCGTGGATTTTTTATGTTTGTTTTCCAGCTGGTCACATCTAGAGCTATGTAGCAAATGACTCTCTGATGCATGAAAGTTTTCAACATGATAAAAAGCTTTCAGGTCCTTAGTGGGACACAAAGTCAAAATCCTAACACTTTTGCTAACTTTGGAAATCTGAATACTTCTGGTTTTAAAATGTTGAAATGGGTCATTGTGTTAATTAATGGTTTCCTTGTCTTTTTCCCTAAAATATGTTTCCCCTAAAATAATCCCCCAGAAGGAGAATAATTGAAGTTGGCCCTATTTAGTTAAAAGTTTCAGCTGTGATAAACTGATATTTTTCAGTGAAAAGATATGTCATTAAGAAATTCCCAACTACCTTCAATGTCACCTTTCCACTTCTAATTCATCAGCTAGATTCACTAGTGGAAATATCCTAATTTTGTTCTTTTACATTTTTCCAAAAGTAAAGTTTATAAAGAAATAAAGATCCAATTCTAGACGTAGATGCTGGAGGCTACAAGTGAGAGAGGAACAGTGGAAAAAACTCTGGTCATACCCAGTTCACTCTCCCTTTCAGCATCCACTCTCTGCCACTATGGGTGCATCTATAGGAGATGCTTTACTGTACATTAGACTAATTTAATGCACAGTAAAGCATTAGCATCTACACATGCACAGCACTTACTGTGAATTAAATTAGTCGAATGTGCCATTTGCTAGTTCTGACAGAGACAAGTACTAGAAAAGGCACATTAGTTTAATGTGCTATACTGCATGTGTAGATGCTGAACAGGAACAATTTGGTCCTGGTCAGCCCAGCCAGCAGGGGGCCAGAGCTGCCAAGTTCCAAGGAGCTGGTGGAGCTGTCTGGAGCAAGGAACAACTCCCAGCCATGCAGAGATCACGAACACAGCCTGGCTCAGTAGCAACAGCTTGGGGCCTCTGTGCCTCAGGGTTACTCTGCCTTCCAAGGCAATCTGCTAGAGTGGGACAGCAATGAGCTGGGATTCCTCCAGCCCATGCCCTAGCTCCTGCCCAGTGCCAGAGGGAGGCAGGAGCTGAGCAGCACTGCAACCAGGGGGGATCCACATCTCCCCACTGGCAGAGGAAGATAAGGCACCTGGGGTAGTGGGGGAGGGCAGTGCTGTGTGGTGACTTGCCAGTCCTGAACATCTTTCTCAAGGCTCCAACTGCACCAGCGCCATTTTGGGTGGGGCTTGGGAGTCACTGGAGAGAGTCTTTGCTTTGGTCCCTCCTGAGGCCAGGAGTTTGGAGCCAGGCTGGGCTGGCAGAGGTGGGGTAGCTTGGTCTAGTGCACAAGCCCCTCTTCCCAGGGAGGAGAAGGCTGTGGGCTCTACGCTACAGACGTGTTGCTCGGAGCTCCCTGCCTTGGCTGCAAGGGCAGGGGTCAGAGCTGTCTAGGGGCATGGTGCAGTGGGGACGCTTCTGCCTGGGAGCAGTGGACAGGCAGAGATGCAACACAGCCACTCTTGCTGGTCCCATGCTAGCCAGGCTCTGTGATCTCCCTGCTGTCAGATTTTCACCCAAAGTCAGGAGCTTGACCAAAAATTCACCAGGGGACTGGCTGAGGCCGCATGCTTCTGGTCCATGGTTGTCATGGGAGACTTCAACTACCCAGACATCTCGTGGGAAGAGTGCTTGGCTAAATCCAAGCAGTTGCAAAGCTTCCTCTCATGTGTGGATGACCTCTATCTGATACAAGAAGTCTACGAGCCAATGAGAGGTAAAGCGCTGATTGACATGGTACTGGCAACCAGGGATGACCTAATCAGCGACCTAACAATCAATGGGAAGCTGGGTGACAGCAGCCATGAGCTGATCACCTTCAACATCTGCCGTATAGTCTACGAGCCAATGAGAGGTAAAGCGCTGATTGACATGGTACTGGCAACCAGGGATGACCTAATCAGCGACCTAACAATCAATGGGAAGCTGGGTGACAGCAGCCATGAGCTGATCACCTTCAACATCTGCCGTATAGCTGGCAAGACAGTCAGCAATACAGAAGTCCTGAACTTCAGGAAAGCTGACTTTGACAAGCTCAGAAGGCTTGTTGGTGAGGCCCTAAGGGACCATGACCCAAAGAGGAGGGGAGTTCTGGAAGAGTGGTTGCTCCTCAAGGAAGCGATCCTTGATGCACAAGCTAATGCTATTCCATCTTGGAGGAAAGGCAGCAAGAAGGCATAGCAGCCCCCCTGGCTCTCCAGGGAACTAGCAGACCTCCTGCGGCTAAAAAGAAAGACCTACAAAGGATGGAGGATGGGATCCACTTCCAAGGAGAAATATTCCGCAATGGTCCGGACCTGCAGGGAGTGAACAAGTAAAGCCAAGGCTGCGACTGAACTCCAGCTAGCTACAAATATCAAGGATAATAAAAAGTCATTTTTTTAGATGTGTGTGAGCTGGAGGAAAAGCAAGGGCAACATTGGACCCCTGCTAAACCAGAAGGGACAACGGACAAGCGACACCCAGGAAAAAGCCAACCTACTAAATGGGTACTTTGCGTTGGTCTTTCATCAATCCCATGGGACGCCCCTGCCCATTACGGGACAGGGAGGCCTGGGTGAGGGAGATTCCTTGCCCTCCATCAATGCTGACCTTGTGAAGGAACATGTTGAGAGCCTGGACACCTTCAAGTCAGCCACCTCTGATGGTTTACACCACAGGGTACTCAAGGAGCTGGCTAGCATCATAGCCCAGCCCCTGGCATGGATCTTCAAGAACTTCTGGTGCTCTGAAGCGCCCAAAGATTGAAAGAAGGCCAATGTGGTGCCTATCTTCAAGAAAGAGGAAAGTGGATCTGGCAAACTACAGGCCCATCAGCCTGACCTCTATCCTGGGGAAGGTCTTAGAAAAAATCATCAAAGAGGCTATCCTGAGGGATAGCCAGCACCATGTGGGTAGGTTTTGCTTGACCAATCTTATTTCCTTTTACGACCAGGTGACCTATCACCTGGGCAAGGGAGAGGAGATTGATGTCGTATATCTTGACTTCAAAAAAGGCTTTGATCCGGTATCCCATGATCACCTCCTGGCAAAAGTGTCCAAGTGCAGCCTTGGATCCACCACAATCTGCTGGCTGGGGAATTGGCTCTGTGGTCGGACCCAGAGAGTGGTGGTTGATGAAAGTCAATCGTCATCGTGCCCTGTGACCAGTGGGGTCCCCCAAGGCTCTGTCCTTGGGCCTATATTGTTCAACATCTTCATTAATGATGTGGACATTGGAGTCAGAAGCAGACTCGCCAAGTTCGCCGAAGATACCAAACTTTGGGGTAAAGCATCCACACCTGAGGACAGAAGGGTGATCCAGGCTGACCTTTAAAGGCTAAGGAAATGGGTGGACGAAAACCTGATGGTGGTTAACACCGAAAAATGCAAGATTCTTGGGAGGAAAAACCTGCAGCATCCTTATTAGCTCGGCAATGCTATGCAGTGCTACATTGGCTAGTACTACAGAAGAAAGAGACTTGGAGTTCATCACTGACCACAAGATGATCATGAGCCTGCAATGTGATGCTACAGCTAGTAAAGTGACCAAAATGCTGGCTTGCATCCATAGATGCTTCTCAAGCAAATCCCAGGACGTCATTCTCCCCTTGTACTCAGTCTTGGTGAAGCTGCAGCTGGAGCACTGTGTCCAGTTTTGGGCTCCACAATTCAAAAAGCATGTGGAGAAGCTTGAGAGAGTCCAGAGAAGAGCCACGCGCATGATCAGAGGTCAGGAAAACAGACCTTATGACGAGAGGCTGAGAGCTATGGGACTCTTCAGCCTGGAAAAGCGCAGACTCAGGGGCGATCTGATTTATAGGCCACCTATAAGTTTATCAGGGGCGTTCACCAGGATCTGGGGGAACAGCTGTTCACCAGAGCCCCCCAAGAGATGACAAGGTTGAATGGTTATAAACTCCTGCAAGACCGTTTCAGGCTGGACATAAGGAAACATTTCTTTACTGTCTGAGCCCCCAAGGTCTGGAATAGCCTGCCATCGGAGGTGGTTCCAGCACCTACTCTGTATGCCTTCAAGAGAAAATTGGATGTTTATCTTGCTGGGATCCTGTGACCCCCTGCTGACTTCCTGCCCCTGGGGCAGGGGGCTGGACTCGATGATTTTCCGAGGTCCCTTCCAGCCCTAATGTCTATGAAATCTATGAAATCTAGGCTTGGGTGGTAGGAAGGGGATGATTCTCACAGACTTGGCTGAGGCAGAGAACTCCCAGTGGCTTCATTGTAGCATGGAGCCTGCAGCCTTCCCCTCCCCAGGAGCGGGGGCTTGTGCACTAGGACGAGCTATTCCATCTTTCCAGTTTGGTCTGGCTCCATGCTTCTGGCCTCAGGAGGGACCAAGGGGAAGCCTCTCTCCAGTGACTCATGAGCCCTGTTAGTGATGATGCTGGTGCGATCAGAGCCTCAGGAGAGACACATGGGGTTGGCAAGTCCCCACATGGTACAAGATGTGAAGAACCTACATGTGCAAGAACCTACATGGTTCTTGCAGAGGCTGGTAAACCCATGCTGGTGAGAGGTAGAAAGAGCTGTCTCACTAGGAAAACTCCACACTGGAATCTAAGATTCCTTCAGCAGCAACCCTGAGTGGCAGGTAGCCCATCTCAACCAACTTCAAAAGTGCTGACAGATGGGGCAGCAGTGAACCTGGCATCAAAAAGCAGCAGAACAGTGACTTCAAAAGGTGGCAGGCAGTGTACTTCAGCATTCTTCAGGCATTCTCCTGGCAGGAGAGGTGGCACACCCGTAGCTTACCCCAGTATGCTTCAGTGCCAGCCCCAGAAGCAGTGATTGCAAGCAGAAGCTGGTGGGTTGAGACCTTCCCCAGTGAACTGAAGAGAGACTCTTCTTCCCCGCTTTTTGCTGGGCAAGGTAGCAACCCCCCAGGTGGGGGAAGCTCCCGGAAAGAAAGTGCTACCTGAAAACCGAGGCTGGAGTTTGTTATTTGAGGGTTTCCTTCTATTGTTTGGGGTGTTATTTGGCATTTTGGGGGTATTAAGTAGCGGGAGCATTTTATAATTGTTATGTTTGATTAAGTTAAATTATTCTCCTTTTCCCACTGAATAAACTTTTATATACTGTTAATACCCTTGCAAGTGGGGAAGTTATTCTTTGAGGACCCCCAGCAAAGGTGAAATTTTCCTAGGTTTCTGGGTGAGGGCTCAAGCCCAAATCCCCCATGCTAAGATATTCATGGGCAAATTCAGAATTTTGGAAGAGGGGGTGCAGGAGCAGTGACCTGTACTGCAGGGCTGGCTGCATCCCAGCTCCCAGTCTTCCTCCCCCAGTATCAGCACAGTCAGACCATGCTGCAGGTCAGTCTTCCCCCCACCCCATTCCCTTCCCCTCTGTGCTTGGCAGAACATTTCATTCCCTCCCCTCTCTTCCCATTCCTCCTTTTTCTGTCCATTGGTGCTGCCGCTCTCAGCTGGTCGGGGGAAGTTTCTAGAGCTGCTCTTGCCACCTCCAGCTCAGCTGCATGAAGAGCTAGGCTCAGCAAAGGACAGTGATGGTAGCAGACACCCTTCCTGAGCACCTGCTTCCAGGCTGTCAGGGGACACCAGGGGGACCTGCCTGCCACTGCCATTGTCCCTGCACACCCAGTTCCATGAACAAGTTCCAGGCTAAAGCAGACACAAGTGGCTCTGTAGCACTCCCACCTGCACCCCCAGCATGGCTGGCACCATAGCAGCAGTGGGCAAGGGGAAAGGAGGGAGGGAGGAGGGAAGGGAAGGGGAAAGAGCATGCCACTGAGTATGGAAGGGAAGGAAGGGAGAATTTTTGCTTGAGTAGTTTGAACATTTTCCTCCTCATAGTGTTCACCACTACAAAGTCAACATTTCCAGCAAAATGGTCATTTATATACCGTAGCTATTTCTGAGTCACAAAGGCATCTTATTATCTCAGATACTACTGGTTAGGAAACACAGAGCTTATAATGGTGACTGCTTTGGGGTAAATTTTAAATGGGATCTTAGTGCTAGTTCTCAGTTACCAGAGCGGGTAAAGGGATGTAAGTATTTTGCAATGCATGATGGAACAAGTGGAACTCAAGATTTGATTGAGATCAAGAGTTTAGTATAATTCAAAGCTTGGCCAGCATCTTTAAAGCCTTCATGAAAATTGTGACTTTTGGTCAGACAGTGTATGAGGGGAAAAATAAAGTCCTGGTTAACCTCTGCCTTGTAATGAACGGTTTCCTCTCTGTACCCTTTTCATTAGTAAGGAGAAAACCAATCTGCTGATAGTGAGGTTGTTGAGACTACACAACTAATTGATTCCCATCTTCCTACCACCCTGGGATGCTCTAGTAGTTGTAGAACTGTATTAGGCTTAGACTACTTTTGCTGTACCAAACAGTTCATTAACACAGATTATCTTAATCAGTGGAGACAAGGAATGACTTACAAGTCAGAAAGAGATCCCATGTGTAAACCAGCATTGTTGTGAAGTTCCCTTACACAAGGGGAATAACCAACTTTCTCTTGCAGTCATTCAGTTCATATGGTATCAATAACTGCCTGCAGTTCCCATTTGCGTCTGTGTAATTTTACAGCACGTCCATCGAAAACGCACTCAAAATTGGCACAAGTCAGGATTGCAGTGACTACTTGTTCAGGAGCCCTGTACAAAATGAGATCTTGGGTAGCCTCCCTCCCCTGTATGATTTCCTTAGGTCATAGTTCCTCAAACGCTTTGCTCAGGTTACAGTGTTTTGAGGCCATTGGCCATAGTAGAACCTGTTCTTATAATTTTTGTCTTGTTTTATTGGCCTTTTCTTTTCCTATCAATGCTACACAGGTCAGTGGTAGCAGATTTTCCTCTAGTTAGGTATATAAACGCTGCATTTTTTTGAACGGGCATTATTTCTGTTGCAACCACCCAGCAGGAGTACTGGTTATATAGCAACCAGACATCAGCTATTTGTGTGTGTGTGTATGTGTAGGTGTGTGTCCCCTTTATAAAAATATCAGGAGCAGGAGAAACAAGAGCCCAGGAGTACCCTGTTCAGGTCAGGAGGATACATAGTCCCAAGTCCACCCAGAGATTAATTTACCATAGAGGTAAAAAGACCTCATTAACCTTGGTGGAAAGGATGACAGGCTCAGCCCCTACACAACAACTGAGTTGATGTACTCTATTCTAGGTCATTTCCTTGAGCCTTTTATCCCACCCTAGGCAAGTCCTCTAACATATACAAGCACACTTCCTCTTGTGCACTAAGCTAAAGTCTGAAGAAGCCCACCCACACCCTTGGATACTTATCTGATTTATGGTTTTGGTTTCCATTTCCCTATCATTCTGAACAACATCACTCAGGCCTAAGCTGTTATGTTGCTTTTATTCCTTTCTGTAGACCCATGTTTTAGGGCCAAGTCCAAATCTTGCTGCTTCTTATTCCACCATGTCTCAGATCCAGCCTCTTCACTTTGTAGGTAGTTACAGCCCTCTTGCAAGCCATAATCATTTTGAATATGGAAAGGCACCTCCTCCATTACTGCAGCTTTGCTCCACTCAAATCCATTCAAAATGCTGCTGCTAAAATAGTATCCCATGCTCGTTGCTGTGACCTACAACACCTTCCCTCTTTTCTCCTCGGGTTTCTACATCATCTCCACATACATATGCACTGATTTTCCTTACCACTAAGGTTCTTCTGTACCACGCTAATTTAGTAATCTCTGGGTAACTCCTTTCTCTATGTAACTAGAATTCCCAGCCTGAGTCACTCACTAAGCAGTTACTTTCTTCTCCTATACTGCCTTTTCAGCATGGAAAAAATCTCTCTAATCAAATCAGAGCTACTACTTCTTTATCCTCCTTCAGCTTCCTCCTTATAACTTACCTCTGCCAAGACACCTACAAAAATCATCAAAGTGATCATAGGTAGATGAGTGATGATGACTTGTGTGACTGTTCCTCTTCCTCCTTTACTCTGACTTCTTTATTTCTATCATTCTTCCTTATCCCACCTCTATTCCAAAAAGCAAGAAAGCCCAACACAAAAGTAAATCCATGCCAATTTTTCACTGGATTAATTTCTTTGCGTATTCTATCCCTAGGCTCTGCCTCTCATCTGGTTTTTGTCTTTTAGAATGTAAACACTCCAGGGAACAAATAAAGTATTCTTTTTGTCTATAAGTCTCCTTTGCTCATAATCACATCACCTCCATTTTAACACTCTCATGATTTCAACTTTGCCCTAACAATCTGTGAAAATAAATGCAAAAGTCAAAATAACACATTACTAGGCAACTATAGAATCTACTTCCTTATTTAAAGGATCCATTTCTAACACATTGCAACACTGAAACATTACAGATATACTCACCACAAATAGCTTACCTTAGTAGCTATGTAAAATATTAAAAATACAAACTGCCAGCATATACATGCAGTGCCATAAAGTACTCCACAAAGTAATCAAATATTTCTTGCCATCAAATTGATCAATTCTCCCAACTCCAATTTTCCTACTCTACCAGTACCTCACGTGGTCTAAAAAAATATAGAACAAACCTGCATAAACCATAGGATTGCCTTTGCAAATGTGTTATGTATTAATAAATCAAATGGATTAATTAATCAAATACAGCCAACAACACATTTACATCATGTGACCAAACAAGAGAACAGAGTTAAGGTTGGGTGAACAACATGGGTTGAAATGCGTAGCTGTGTATTATGAAAGATTGTATAACAATGGCGTTCCATAACTGGTTTTGTTCATAGACTTTCTAATACTTGGGTTTTTTTTAAAGGTGCAGAATTTACATATAGTACAATAATTTTTTAGGGTGTTGGCAGAAATTCATTAAATGCACTTTTCATCTGACCTCTTTTTTTTTAGCAGTTGGTTTGTTTAGGAACAAGGTTTCGGTGGTGGTTTTAAGGGCCATCCATTTCTTACAAAGAACCTTCCAACTGAAATCAATGGAATTTAAAACCAATTTCAAAACTGACTGAATGGTCAGTTAGGGAAATCTTTCCAATTCATCATCAAGTTAATTTTGTCATAGCCAAGAATAGGAGTTATCTTGTCACTTGATCCAACAGCAGTGGGAGGACTTTCCATTGCTAGAAATTCCTGTTCCATCAGGTCCTTTCTAGTGTGGCTTCCACTGCGATTGCATCATACTTGCTACACCTCCCTTATCAATTCTACATGCAGTTAATACATATAGATCATTACAGTTAACAGCTTATTCATTTACATTTTTACTTATTATCTTGAATAACTGTATTGCCCCTGTACTTAATACAGCACACTTGAAGTATTCCAGACAAACAGACTTTAAATACCATGTGAGGACAGTCTAGTTTCTAGTCCATTGTTGATACAATACCTTGGAATTTAACAAGAATAGTTCTTCTTTTTTTTCCTTTTTTTCTTTTTGACTGTGCTATGAGGTCAATAATTTTCCACAATTTTATGTGGGGAAAAAGTTTGTTAAAACGATATCCAGGGCCTCTTTTTAACAATCATTTTCCTTCGCAGTATTTTGCCAAGATTATTTAAGCCTCTCATTGCACATTTATAGGAAGGTTGGACAGGCATGGGAGGATTCTGTTTTTGGAGGTCTCATTTAGAAATCGCATTGAATGCTTTATCATTTTATTCAAAAAGAGAATTTTCAACCTGAAGTAGTTTTTGGATGCTTGCATATGATCTGTTTTCACAGATTACTACAGGTTTTAACGTATAGCTGATATGCAGTTATGATAACTGTAGAATACATCCCTCTTGCTTTGAGGAATCAAATCCAGAACCATGGGATATAATTAAATTTTATATTGTTAACTTCAGGGCCTGCATGCTGCCCACTGATCACCCTCTGCTGGGACTATTTCAAAATCTCAAAATCATTAGTTTTCAAACAATTACTATTAAACAGAAGTAACGAAGGCCTTTAAGGACAGGCAGGACTAGTGTTGCTTACTGTAGTTTAAGTCAGATACTATATAATATTATGTTGTGCTATGAAATGGTTCTGAACTCACTTTTGCTTTCATTTTCTGCCCATCTGTTTTCAGATTTCAGACTGAAAGAAAAATCTTTGTAATTATTCTGCTTCTATTACCCTAAATTTGGATCACTTGACATAAAGGGTATGAAGAAATTGTATTTATAAATATCAAAAAGTAGATGAGTAATTCTCTCTACTACCTAGGCATAGGTTCAACCATGAAAAATGCTAGTGCACATCCTCCAAAAATTGTATATTGTTTCAAAGTTGAGTACCAAAAAGAATAAATAAAGGAGAAAATCCCATCTTAACAAGAATAGCATGGGGAGAATGGTATTTGGATGCCAAGGAGGAAAAAAAGGATCCCCATCAGAATGCTGAAGTAAGGGTAGTTATGTTCACAAAACAGTAATGTATTCTTCTGCAAATAGACTATGCATTTGTACAAAACAGTAATGTATTCTTCTGCAAATAGAAAATGCATTTGCCCAGCCACTGTTTTGGAAAAGCTGGGAGCAGAGGTCTTCCTTGGCACAATACGTCTGGTGTACTTGTTCCATGAAGGATTTCCCCACAGAGGTTTGTCTCATCACAGTACAGTGCTATATGATACAGCTGTCATTCTTCATTTCCTCTGAAGAAATTCACAACAGGTAAAGGTTTTTAAGAACTGAAAAAGCTCTCTTTTCTAAACTACATTCCCATCAGAAATCTTGGACGTGTTTCATGGGGGGATGGAAGGATGAATTTTTTCCTTTCTTTTTTGGTTCACTTTCAGGGTTGAACTATTATGGAGCAGGTTATAAACTAGAGTTAACAGCTGTGCAGTGGGTAATCTGTAGGCTCATTTAATCTCACTTCCCTGCGACAAAAAATGCATTTTCACTTGATATTAGAATCTGAAAAATGTGTGCATTGTCACTGCACATCTGGAATTTTGAATGGCTAATGGACATACTTCGATAGAAGAGAAAAAGTGTCTGGCCAATAAACTTGTTTTATATATTTATTTTTAAAAGCATTACCATATTTCTGGCTAGTGGCCTTCTCACCCTCTAGATTTTAACCCAGTGCAATTGGAATGTGAAGCAACTCTTTAAGAGAGAAAAAGATATATATACATGAAACAAAGTACCTCTTTATTTTAAATAATTAAAAAAAAACAGTTAAAAAGGAGCACGTTGCTATTTCCCTTGGGGACGTTTTGTAGCTGGTGACTTCTACTGGTTCCTGTCATCCCAAAGGGTATGGTGATGTTTGAAAATCAGCTATTAAACTTATGTTCAGTGCATCTAATAATATAGGGTGCCTCCATGAAAATCTTTGAACTCCATAACCTGAGCTCACCATACCATGCACTGACAGTGGATAAATATTTGGAGATTATACTAATAGCCCAGGAAATGAAAGAAGTTCAAGTTTTTGCATAATAAATTAGCTACAAGAAAAGGCAGCAATATGTCTAAATGAAAATACCATTGATGTATGAATGATTGTTTGGATCATTGTGATCAATGTCAAATTGGGATTTGGTGTCAAGGAGCATTCCCCAGGGGTTCTATTGGTCTGATTTTGTTCAATATCTTCATTAATAATTTGGAGGATGGAATTGAATGTATACCTTGTAAATCTGCAGCAGACATGATTGGGATTCAAAATGACTTTAATCAGTTGGAAAAATGGTCCTAAAAAAAAGATGAAATTCAATGAGGCAAGTGCAAAGTACTGTGCTGAAGGCAAAATAATCAAATGTAAAATACAACATCAGGCTAGCATGCAGTATAAAGATCTGCAGGTTATAGTGGCCAGTACGGCCTTAGCCATAGTGTGTTTTGTGCAAGCGATTGGAAGTGATTCTTTTCACTTTTTTTAGCATTGCCAAAGCCTCAGGTATAGTACTGAATCCAGGCTTAGCCATCCTGTTTCAAGAAAGTGGTTGAGCTCTATAAAATATGTGAGGAAAGGATGTAAAAGATGGGATTATCTAATCAAGAGAAAATAGGATTGAGGCAGGATTTGATAACAGCCTTCAGTTACTTAAATGGTTGCATAAGGAGGCAATTTATTGTTGTCTGTGTCTGCAGGGAACAGGACAAGAAGTAACTTCCTTAAATTTCAGCAAGAGAAATTTACATTAGGTAGGTGGAAGAACTGTCTCACTCTGAGGATTGTTAAGGACTGGAACAGATTGCCTAGAGAGGTTGTGGAGTCTCAGCCTTTGTAAGTTTTAAGTGCTGATTAGATAAATAAAACATAGTCCCGTTAGAGCAGGAAATTGGAGTAGATGATCTCTTGAGGTTCCTTCCAGTTATATTTTTTCATGTTTCTATGACATCCTCTGACCTCACCAGAGGACAGCACTTACAGAAGCAGTGAGACTGCTTTCCATGTTTAATAGAGGCAAATATATCACACTTCTTTTAACATAACCCCTCCAAAATATTCTGCTCCTGCATTATAGACTGAAACCACCATGAATTGGATGAGCTGTGAGAATGCCATTCTCCTAGGCTCACTAGTCAGTTAAAAATTAATTTCACTGGTGATGCATTAAAGATATTTCCATTACTTAAAGCATGGGTCCCTGTTGTACTCCCATGATGTTCACCTTAATGGCTAAAAAACCTGACAGAAGTTTCAGGAATTCCATAATTTGTAACAATTCTGAATTTTCCCTTGGGCACAAGCACTTGTTCATTATCTCATCATCTGTATTTCTAAGCTCCATGACATTTGCACAGGTCTTTGGCTGTACAGAATAGTTTAAAGGCAGAGATCAATGGCCAACCAGTGGTAGCACAGAGCACCACATCATGTTCAGTAGGGATATATGGTGTGAGACTACTACAATCCCTGAGAACTGAACAGAGATATACTTACATTGACTTCACTCTGGATCAAGCATCAGGTTTCCCTTATGAAAATAAGGGTAAAAACTAGTCTTTCATTATCAGATCATCCAGCTCTTTTAAGATGATGAACTCACTGCCTGGCTGATGGCTTCATGGATACATAGAGAAGATTAAATTAAAGTGCACTGACAAACCCTATGCACTCACCCCAAAACAACCAAACACACCCCCACCCCAAGACTCCCAGTGATTAGAATAATCAACAAAATCAGTAGCCGATTCAGACAGTGCTTTGTAAAGCTTTATTGCAAGACGTGTTTACATAACGCTGTAGAGGTGAGCTTTGTAACTACTTATATCAAGAAATTTTGGACACAGGTCTGTGGTTGGTTTTCCATGTTGACCCTGCATGGCGCGCACACGCGCGCGCACACACACACACACACACACACACACACACACAAAAGAAAGACTGTACTTTTCTAGACAGTGAGATAGGGAAGAAATTGGAGGACCAGAGGAGGGTTTGTTAATGAGGGTTATACTTAATGTAGTGACAAAGCCTCCTAAAGATGGGTACAAATTGTAAGTGTGCTTGTGTGTAGTAATTTTTTAAACAGGAATTCAAGTTCTTTATGTAGTAAAACTGAGAAATAAAGAGCAGGTTTGTAGACAATTAAATTTATCATAAACAAAACATCTTTATCTAAAATGAGAAAAAATGACAACAAAAACAACCCCAAACAGAGGAGGACCTGTAGATAATATTTTTGACCATGCGTGGCTTTTTTTTTTAAATTACAATTCACAGAATAACACTGCTGAAAAGCCTATTTTACACTATGCTACACACAACACAAAAAAATGAGTACTAACATTTACACAATTTTACAGTATTTGTCCTTCACCTAAGACACATGTCCTTTTCTACTTTACATTTTTTTTACAATTCCCAGCTCACAAAAAATAAGAAGACATATGAGCAAAGACAGTCTTTAAAAGGGAGAAATGCAGCATATGCTAGAAATAAACTTTTCTTTCAAAGGAGCTTCCGGGTTAGATAAAGGTTAGACACAGTATACCTCTATGTGCCACTCAGTGTGAAACTATAGAGTAAGAAGTGTACAGAAATATTTTTAAACACATTTTTTTTTGCATAAACATAAAACTATAAGACCCTGCCAAAGCTCCTTTGAATGGCTTGCTGTTTGAACTATTAAACTGGTTGCCAGAAACCTCTTTCTATTGCATCTAAAATACCAATTCAATCACAGGTTGCACCAAGAAGGAAAAGAAAACAGGCTCTTATATGGATTTATTTGTTTTCAAATTAGTTTTAATGTTTCCTAATAAATTTTCTTTGTTAGGAAATTACTGCAGGTTTTCTTCCTTACCTCTGCCCCACCCTCTGTGTCCCTGGCAGTTTTCCTTCTAGGGAAACTTCAATATTCATAACTCTTGCAGTTTAGAGAATACTTCTTGACTCCAGATCCTGGAAGTCAGAATAATCTGAACGTTAAGCAAAGTTAGGATCAATCCTTCTCTATCCACCTACCATTCACCTTAAAGATATCAGTGGGAGCTGGGGGTATGTGTAAGAGATCAGGAATCGCCCTTTGGGGTGCTGCTTCTTATCATCATTTCTTAGTCCCGTTACCAAAGAGTCTACAATTTAAAACCAGAACAAAAAGAAGGGGTTCTAAATGATGGACTAATATATTGGTAAATCTTGGACTTCTAAACCAAAAGCCACTTTGAAGTTAAAGGAATGTCTACATGTATAGGGATGGGGGACGTAAAATTGGTAAACTACTATCTTCTCTCACCCTGAATGCCCAGTGTAAGCTAATTTTAATCGTGCCTGACACTTTACTAAGTGACTCATCTTTCTGCCCCTGATTTCCAAATTCATATTAATAGGATGTTCTAAAGGATTTGGATATGCAGGTTCATTGAGACAGACTGGATTTAATGACACGGAAGGGATATCAGTGTGGTATAGCCCCCACAAGCAGCACTTTCTGGCACTTTCTGACTTTCTGTGTTGTTGCTTTCCTTCCTCTGTATTTATAAATTCTTGGGGTAAATTTACAGTATGGCATACTGGGAGCTCAAGGCTCAACCCTGCCAAGTGTCAGATGCTTTGAATAGGAGGAGAAGGGCACCTTGCAGGAAGTCCTCCCTGTCAGGCCAGGACTCAGACTCTGAGCTCCTGCTAGCCGGAACATGGACTCTGATGTATACTTAGCCACAGTGCCATACTCAACACCTCCTGTTTATCACTATTTACCACAGTTTTTTTCCCCCCCAAATATAAAATAAAGCTGAACCATGCAGCTTTTTAAAAAAGGAAAAAAAAATCACTTGCTTCCAGCTTTTGCCAATGCACAGTTCAATAGAAAGTGCAAAGATTTAAAATAAGTTCAAATGAAAAAAAAGTGCTTTTAATTCTTTTTTCAGTACCTGTCAGAATAAAATAGACATTGCAGAAGACTGGGCTACAATTTGTTGATTTTACTAGGGCAGAGTTTATAAAAAAAAACCCCTGCAGGTAGAAATCATTGGGGAAATGCATTAAGTGCGAAAACACTTGGAATTTGTGATTCTGGTGAACAGAATTCCAAGAGATGATGAATGAAAAACATTTTTTTTTCATCCAGGGATCTTTTGTGAGCTGTTTGTATGTAGTCCACAATTAAGGACCAGGGAATAGAAAAGGAGATTGGGATAATCCTCCTTTTGGCAGTAATTTGAAATGCTGAAGTTCACAGCAGCATTAAAAATGAGGATGGCATTATGCTGGTACACAAGTGTCCCAATTACAGACAGCAGTGGCTCCTGAAATGACCACCACCAGTGATCCTGGGAGCTTACTGGAGATTTTAAACTCTTGGGGTAAGATGCTCAGCTAACAGAAACTACTTCCCCCCCATATATCTTTATACTTATCACTAGAACGTTACACATAAAGCTTAACTATATGTTGGACACTAATAAAGACCTATTTTGATGAAGGACTGAATCCATATGCACTATGACAAGATTATATGCAGACAAATGCAAGATTTAGCCAACTCTTCCCCATCAAACTAGAACCTCCAGATTAGATAAAGGGAAACAAATTTTATTTTCAAAAGCATTAAATACAAGAGATACAGTGGGAGATGCTGCCTCTTCAAAGCATGACCATACTAAAGAATAGTCAATTATTGTTATTAACTTAAATGTTAACATTTTCTATAGTAACTGTATATTTTATGTGTTGTATCAACTTGCCACAATAGATCATCAATACAAAAAGAATTATACTAACCAATAGCATGTTATCAATTGACCAAGTTGAAAACAAGTCAATAAAACTTGTTTGGGAATGGACTTTTATAAAAACTTGAAAGAGAATTTAGGAGATGGTAAGAGTCCACTGTAAAAGAGGGCTGGGCAGAAGCACAGAAAAAATGTGAGAAATATTAGGGTTGAAATAATTTACAAGGCAAAAATTTACAAATACAAAATATGTCAGACCCCGGGAAATCTGGACTTGTTCTAAAAAAACCACAAGTTTAATTTTAATTCTTCACTAGTAGAGAAATAAACATCTTGAAGTTTTGCTCTACTACTGTACCACAAACAAATATTTATATTCCATTTTAAAAAATAATTTACCAAATATTTTATTTGCCAGACACAGACTATGTACTATGTCTACATGAAATGCATCCCCATGGCCAGTCAGCACCTGGTCAACAATGTCTATTACAATGTTTGTACAGTGCATTTTAGTTTGTGTAATTCAATTAGTTTTTTAATTAATTCAAATAGTTATTCACTCAAATAATGTGTGTTTTCCCCTGTTGCATTAAAATACAGGTCATCAGGCATCAGCTACATCCTACTGCAATAAAGGCTGCATTTGGGCCCCTCTTCTCCCTTTCATACCTTAGAAATCCAACATAATTCTTGTACCCAGAACTCAACAACCTGCACGAATCTCCATGACCTCCGTCCATGCATTCTACACAATCTCGAGCAAGAAGTTAAGGAAACATACTGAATAGCCATCCCAGCAGCACCTAGAGATACTCACCAAAACCCTGATGCTCATAAGTGTTAATATCTCATTGTAATGGACTATGATAATAATAAATGGCATTTCCTTCAGTGTTCTAAACCTTCCTATGCAGAACTTCGCAGCATGCTACCTTTTTTACTAGGTAACTAAAGAATAGTTTCTGTTTGCCTGCAAAACCCACTTGTTAAACTAAAATGAGATGCTAAAATGGAGGGAAAACACATTCATAAAGGACCAGAACTCATAGCAGGGACATTTACCCCCGCACCAGAGAGATGAAGACCCCCAAATAAGAACTAAAATCCAGCATCTGACTGTTAGAATCACACAGGTGGGATTTTTCACCATATTCCATTTAATATTGCCAGTTGATTAGCTCTCTAATCACTCAGATGCGCTGGCCAACACAGTTTTATATGCGATTCGAGTTCTATCTTTGGTATCTGTGCACTAGGCAATTTTCAGGGATCTGGTGGTCAAATTTTTACTTCCTGTTAACCCCTCATAGGCCAATATGGGCCACCAGTCAAACAACCATGGGCTAATTTATCGTGCTTCACTGGCAGGTTTTGCAGTCCATGCTGAAGTTCCTGAGCAACCTATTTTAAAAGTACCTCAGGTATGACTGCAGTGCACACATATTCTCAACCCAGACTAACAGAAAAAGTTAATCTGTTAGTGCCTCTCATTGCCTTTTTCTGTACCATCTTATCACTGACATGCTTTGGTTAAAATATTCCTTTTTATGTTGTCAGCATTACAATGCAGTTCTCATGAAAATGCTTCAGTAAGACTCAGGGATAAATGCATTCTGTTCAAATTCGCTAAAACAGATGTACTACACAAAGACAAATGCGCTGATTACAGGGTACCCTGTCCAGTTCTGACAATGGACTGTGATAAATTATGCTGGGCCATACCACAACAGGACATTATAAAACCTCACACATACACTGGGGATGACTTAGATAAGTTAGTTACAAACTAGTATGATGAGGGCAAACAATGAAGACAATTTCCTTGTGTGGAAAGAAATGAGTTCACTATGGTACTTTCTTCATTTAATTTTCATGTTAACAATTAAAAGAAAAATACAGGAGAATTTTAGCAAGGCTGTTCTGTACTTGGTTCAGTGAGTTTGAAACAAAATCCCCACCAAGCTACATCACAACAGAGAAAAGCAGCATGAAGGGCCAGGCAGGTGAACAAAACTTCTTGATCTAGTCTAACATGTAAAGAGTTGGGAGAAACATCTGAAATTTTAACTAACACAGTCAACCTAGAGCTCAGCAAAAGGAGGTATCCTGTGCTATCTGTGTGTGTGTGTAGTATTGTGTACAGTGTGTGCGCATTAATACATAGTCCTGGGTCTTAAACATTCCACTTGCCCTGAAGATGACCTCCTGCCCCACAATGAATTTCATTGGATAACATTGCGTTCCTGTAAAAAGACAACCCTATCCTGTAGAATAGGTGGAATTTTAAGGCCTCAAGGGTGAAACCTACATTCCACTGGCTTCAATAAGGTAGGAATTCACCCTAGGACAATATGTGTGTATGAAGATACACACACACAAATCTATTCTGTACATATACATAAGTGCACATACATTTTTACATTCTTTGGTGGCAAGATAAAAATGGGGTTGTACAATTGTGTATGTTTGACCAAAAAAACTGTCTAAGGAAGATCATAGTAAGTGTAACAGAAGGTATTTTGCCTTTTTAAGGACTATCCTTTGTATTGACAAAATGCCATATTTTATGATTACTAAAACAGGCCACAAGGAAAGCCAACGTAAACATAGCTCACACAATACAAGATCACTCGAAGAGAGCCCCTATTAACCATGTTAATGCATCATGAGAAAACAAACTATAATCTTTAACCTACACATACTTGAACACTCTTTTTTGGAACCATCAAGTTTTAGTGCTGAGTTATAACACACCCTTTAGCCCTTTTTGTGGTTTCTTTCTTACTTTTTTGATTGTTTCTGGGGTTTTTGTTGCTTTTTTCTTGTTTTTTTCATCTTATCAAAATTAAACTAATAGAGGACGGAGGATGTCAGGAGTAGCAGATGAGGCTGGCAAGACAATGCCACACTGAACGGCTGTCAGCCCGCATGTTACCAACGATGGTTCTGCTTGCAGTCATCTCCAGTATCTTCATACCTGCATCTCAGAGGTGCTGATCAGGCCCAGTGCTTTGGCTTCTTCTGGTGTCAGTCCACTCTTTAGTGTTCTTCTTACTGTACAGTCACAAAGTCCAAAAGTGAGGGGGAAAAAAAGACCAGCAACAATTAGGAGTAATACTTAGGACTGTTAGCTGAAAGATACATTCTAATGAGAAAGTGGAAATCAAACACAAAGCAGCTATGCTAGGGGCCCCAGCTTCAGAACATCTGAGTACTTCAATCTAGTGATTAGTGGGAATTTTGCATACCCAGCATCTTTGAATAATCAGGCCAATAATGTCTATCTCTATACCCATAGCTTCAACACTTACAAATTTCCAGGTAATCATCACTGAAGGATAAATCCTACATATTTAAGAAAATTAAATCTCAATAAGGCCATAATAATTGGTATATACTCTATAAAAAGAATTATCTTTCTCAGTTACTTTAGTTAGGTTTTTAGAGACCTTCTTCAAGACCCTTTATAGCTTCTATAGAACCCTACTGGTTTCAGCCCTGTTAAATTCTATGTGGTTTTTCCACATAATGTTTACATTGCCATTTTTCCAATACTCTAATACATTTATAAGAAAAGAGAAAAAGAACCAAATTGAACCACAGCATCACACAAAAATCAGAATCCTTGTAAAAATGCTCTAAAGCCAGACCTCCTTTTCCCAAGGTTTTGTCATGTGTCGTCTTTCTGCCCCATATCCACATCATCTACTATAATTAAGCTCTTGCTTATTGTCAGAACCCATTATTCATATGCCTATAGTACAGTGGAGGATTACAGAAGGCAGTCTGTCAATCATTCTGTAAGTAGGTCATGTAATTAGGTCACGAGGGGAAAACTCCAGAGCCCAGTGACTATATATTAATGACCTAGAAAAAGTTCCCGCCAATTTGCAGCTTCTTTGCACGGTGCATTTCTTTTGCATCTAAGAAATGCTCGGTGCAAAGAGTTCCCGCCATTTGTATTCTAATTCGAGCCCCATTATTGGCTTGCGTGAAATTATGCACACGTGGCGGCTAGTGATTGGCTTGCTAGCCGTATAAAACGCTTGAGCAGTTTCCGCCCAAGTTGGAGAGCTCCACACACACCTCGTGGAGAACTCTGAGTACACTGTGGAGCCTAGCAAACTCCACGCGTGTTTCAGAGCGAACTTAGCGGCCTGATCAACCACTAAGGACTCCCCGTCACTGACCCAAGGGGGCCTAGCACACCCCCACCCGAGAC
>NW_005842384.1:1088961-1089362 GCF_000455745.1 Alligator sinensis | reverse complement strand
CAGTCCTAGGGGGCATAAACATCCTAGGCATTCCCGGCATCAAGGCACTGCAGCTAAAAGAACAGATACTACAAGCCCTCCCACTCTCTGTTGCTGAGCCCGATCAACACAAACCTACGCTCTGCAATATATCAACATGGCGTTATAAGCCAATCCCAATCAAGGATCCTTTAAAGGGAGCACTAGTTGAACTCCTGCAACGCCTTGAACAGCAAAAATGCATTCAACCAATAACAGCCAGCACTCGACTCTTGCCGGGATGGGGAATCGCAAAGCCAGGAAAGCCTAACGAGGTTCGACTAGTGGTCGATTATCGCAAAGCTAACAGGCGATGCCAACCGCTCACGCAACCTAGTCCATCTACGCTGCCCCAATGCTTATATGAAATGGCGCAATTTCAA
>NW_005842384.1:1088273-1088791 GCF_000455745.1 Alligator sinensis | reverse complement strand
TGCCATTATGGGCCGCGACCTAGACACAGTAGCCCAAGTCACCAACAACTTGGTAGACCACCTCGAGCGGACCGGCTGGACCATAAGTCGGAAAAAATCAAAGCTTCAGCCTACCACTGACATTACGTTCTTAGGCACCAAGTTCACTGACAAAACAAGGTGTGGCGTAACCCACGGAAGTCCAGACACCAGCCCATTCGAGGGACAACTGCCAATGGAAAAAACACGATTCCAGCAGTTACTTGGGTATCTCAATTGGTACTGACACCACATTACTCCGACCCACTTACCTATACTGGCAAAGCTCCAATGTCAAATCCGCAATAAATCTCGGAGGTTCACACCCTGGACTGAGGGGGATGGAAAAAGTCTCCATAAACTTCTTACAGCCATCAAGACGACACCACTCCATGCACTCGACCTAGCTGACTCACGAACAGTCACGCTTGGTTATACTGTGAGTCACGTATGGGCCACTGCCCATAACTCTAGTGGCGAACTAATTTATACCTCCCACC
>NW_005842384.1:1086233-1087304 GCF_000455745.1 Alligator sinensis | reverse complement strand
CTACCAGGAGCGAAACCTCCGAATAAAGGGCTCGTCTCTGTCGACCTTGGTACCCGACAACTTAAAGTGATCCCACTCCGGAAAAGCAACGCCATAGCTGTCATAATAGCACTAACTGCAGCAATTGCCAGTTGGCAGACCCCCGATACAATTCAATCAGCCCACCGTTTAATTCCGCAGCGCTTGACAAATTTGCCCGCCTTCATAACATCACTTGGCATCTGCATCTACCATACCATCCCCAATCCAACGGAGTAGTGGAAAGACACATTGGCCTCTACAAAGAGCGATTGCGGTTAAAGGGCGGCGGAACCTTCAAAAACTGGGCAAAATCAAACCATGATGTTCTTATCTCGCTTAATGCAAAAAAAACCCTATGGGATGAGTCTACCCCCAGGCACCCAAAACCATGGTGCCCGAAGTTTACCCCAGACAAACTCGTCTGGATTACAATTCCGCATCCACACCAACCACATCCGCGTGTGTATAAAGGCATCGTCGTCCATCCGGAACAGTATCCGAACACCTACATTGTAACCTTTGACCGTGACAACGGACCAAGCACGCTTTTAGCCCACCACAATTGGCTGTCACGCCGCTCTAACCCACACGCAACACCCCCTTAAGTTGTAAAACAGTTACTGTTTCCTTGCTTTTCTTTTTCAGCTCCTGACCTTTTACTCCGCCATATCTCCAAGGACGATGCTGCGCGTGTTCTTACTGTTTGTCGTCTACCATCTGATACTTACAAGCACCCTAACTGGCGATCCATCATCGACGCCGAACACCGTGTTGTCTATGCTGTCAGCTTGGGCTGAGGCCATAGGTGACCATACAGGAAAGGACGGTCTGACCGCCTGTCTTCACCTTCTCCTTTCTGTTAATGACCCGGTATAAAACCCATTTGTATATCCTCTTAATGTAGATAAGTGGTTTAAAGTCCGGAATACTAATCCGGACCTCAATATTGCGATAACTCAACATTCTTTTGTATATTCTCAATGCCAACATACCATTTATTATCGGTATTCCTGGCCACGTAACTTGACTTTAGCTAAAATGAACCGCACT
>NW_005842384.1:1058138-1084709 GCF_000455745.1 Alligator sinensis | reverse complement strand
GCGAGCCCCATTATCGGCTTGCGTGAAATTATGCACACGTGGCGGCTAGTGATTGGCTTGCTAGCCATATAAAACGCTTGAGCAGTTTCCGCCCAAGTTGGAGAGCTCCACACACACCTCGTGGAGAACTCTGAGTACACTGTGGAGCCTAGCAAACCACGCGTGTTTCAGAGCGAACTTAGCGGCCTGATCAACCACTAAGGACTCCCCGTCACTGACCCAAGGGGGCCTAGCACACCCCCACCCGAGATGTAAGACGACTGCTGGCCCAAACACCCCGAACACATCTGCAGACCAACCAACATCTTTGTAATTTCTGCCCGACCCAAGTTTGTAACCGTAACCGAAGCAAGCATCTGACCTGCACTGTACGAGCAGTGTAAGTAAACAACCTTTTGTTTAACCAAAACGCTTGAGTACCTGATTCCACTCCGAGTGTCACAAGTACCCGCCCACCAACTAGGGCTCCTAAAGCCCCGAACCCCGTGCCGCGGCTCTCGGCGGCGACACTTATAAGTCTATTTACATTGTAAGCATTATAGGACTAAGACCTTGGGTATTAGTTTTTTATGAAGTGCCTTGAACACAGTTGCTGCCATAATATCAACAACAATAAAAGTAATTGTAGTTAGACGCACAAAACTTCCACTTTAAACTTATTTTTGCTTCACACATGCAGAGAAGAGTCGTTTTAATTAATTTTTCCAGTCGACACTGCTACTTTCCTAGTATTTTTGTCAGCATGATATGCGATTGAAGGCACTTGAATTCAGGGCAGAAATTGGGCAGTTCATGGAGTCTCTGCTTATTCCATGAATTTGATGTCCATTAGTTTGACTTGGCAAAAATGCAGAATGGTCACTTACAAATTTATTGCAAATCTAACATCTAAACAATGACTTTATGTTGAGCAAAATTATTCACAGCTCCACAGCAAGAAAGGGGGGCAGAAGAAGACATTCAGCCTCTAAAGAAACCAATTATGGAAAGTGGTTAAAAACTTCTTGGCTTCAAGCATTGTTATTATGCAGCACAATTAAGAGCTCTGATTTATTGGAGATTTCCTCCAAGTAACTGAAACTGGGTGGTCACAGACTACGGTCTAGCAGGAGTGAAAGTACTGAATGGATTGTTATGGAAAACAATGAAACAAGGGATAAGAAAATAATGTCAAGGAACACAGATTGTGTCATGCATATGGGGAAAGTGTGATCTATATTTAACAGCCACATTTCTCTCCTCAGCAATCTGAAACAATTAAGTGAATAGAGAGTGTCATATAGACAAATATCTATATAGACAAGCATCTATCTGGTATCATTTGGCATCTGAGTAAAAGCCATTGGGAGGATGTGATGTGTGGCATGATATACAACTGTTCACCAGGTAAATGTTTGAAAGACAATTCCCCACTGTCTAGGGACCTTAAAGCCTCCATACCTAGCTTTAGGGTCTTTTTGGATTTTTTCAATACCACTAGGTACCCACATATTCATGGAGACAAAACTATTCACATCCATCTGTTGAACTACAGGAATGTTGCATTCAAGCTTAGCAGAAAGAGACTGGTCACTGTGAATGCCATATTTTTTACTTCTAGGCTTGATTATCCAAGCTGAAAAGCTGTATAAAATTCAGATATAAAATTCTACCTGCTTGGTAGCTTAAGTTGCTGTCAACAGATCATGTACTGCTTTGGTCTCTCTACTGGCAACCCTACTGAATACAGTTTCCAGTTTAAAAAGTCTTTGCCCCTGTATTCAGGGTCCATAATGGACTGGAGTATCTGCCTAAGATACTTTTCTCTGTGACCACAAACTCCAAAAACAGCTGTATTCTCCTCAAGCAATGAAACTGTTAATCATCACGGGAGGCGCATGATCACAGAAGTCAGAACTTTCACAGGAATTGCGTCTAGACTGTGGAACTCCCACCAGAGGCAAGAACCACAGAGCATCCCACTCTCAGGACAGAATGCAAACATTCTTTCACTAGAGAGTTTCTTCAGAAGTGTCACCATAGATTCAGGGGTGGGCAAAATATGGCCTGTGGGACAGACCTGGCCTGCCAGGCCATTTTATCCAGCCCACAAGGCCTCTAAAAAATTTAGAAAATTAATATTTATCTTCCCCTGGATGCCTGTCAAAGATGACAGGAGCCAGAGTAGTAGGATCAAGGGGAAACCACAGAAGGACCCTGCAACAGCAAGGCCTGCTTGGCCCTGCTCTCCCCAGCCAGAAGCCCTTGTCTAGCAGAGGCTTCTCGCCTAGGACCATGGGGCTGTTTGTGCCTCCCTGAACGGGAGTGAAAAATTCAGGTAAGAAGAAGTGGGGGCGGAGAGGGACAGGGAGGCAGGGGAGGGCGGTGGGGGATTGCCCAGTCCTTGGGGCCAGGCCAGCTCCTGCTGAGTCCTGCCATCATGGCCATGTAGCCAGGAGCCACGTGGTGTAGAGCAGCTGGCAGGCGAGCAGGAAAATGGGGAAAGTGGCAGCGGGGGATGGAGGGAGTGGAAGTCAACAGGCGTGCGAGGTCCACGCCAGTGCCATGGGACCATCACTGACAGGGCACAGAATGGGGCAGCAGAAGTGCAGGGCATGGGCTGGCAGGAATCTATGGAGCCAGACTGGGCTGTGCCAGCAGGGAGAGAGGGGGAGCTGGCCTGACTCCATAGAGCTCCTGCCAGCCAGAGCCCTGTGTTCCTGTTGCCCCACTGTGGACCCTGCTGGCACTGGTCCTAAGGCACTGGCGTGGGCCCCACATTCCCATTTGGCTATCGCTGCACTTCTACGTGCCGACTCACTCCCACTCCCCCCCACCCTAGCCCTGCGGTACAGGCGGAGACCAATGCGCGCAGCCCCGACCCCATGTGACCTGTGCTCACCCATCTGGGCTGAGCAATCATGGTGTGGGACAAACTGCTGCTCAGTGTGGGGGAAAAGTGTTCCCTCCCCCTCTCCATGGCCAGCGCTTCCTGTTGCAGTCTCTTGGAGCCCATGCATGGCTGTCCTGCGTCTCCACCGTGTCACCATCACCTCTGGACTGCCCCGTAGGGCAGCAGTGGCAGTGCAGAGCAGACACAGGGCAGCCCAGTGCAGGCTCCAAGCGGCTGCACCAGGAAGCACCGGCAGTGGGAAGGGGAGAGGACATTTTTCCCCCGTCCTGAGCAGCAGTTTGTCCCCACCACTACCACTGCATGCAGCTAGGCAGTGCAGAGCGGGTGCAGGGTGCGCTGGAGCTGCTCACTGTTGGCAGTGGTGAGGTGGCACCATAGGGTGCTCGAGCTCTGGGCTGTTGGAGGGTGGGGGTGGGTGCTGACCGGCTCAGAGGGGTGCACACAAGGGGCTCCCATGCACACCCGACATACCCTCAAACCCTTCCCGCAAACCCCACAGCCACACCCTTCCCCACACAATCACACACCCCACAAATACCGTACCCACACATGCATACACATACTCATACCCCTGACATCCCTGCACACCGCACACACTATACAAGAGTAAGACTGCATTTTGAACTATTATGCCACTACTTCTACATATACAACACAAAAACACAAATCAAGACAAAAATATTTTAAAAAAATTATATTAAAAAATATTATTATGGGTATTTGATTTTTAGTATATAATTTGTTTTTTCCCCCGTTCTAAGATGGCAAACCCTCTTCCCCAAAGGAGTACTTCTAAGGGCAAGGGGAGGGACTTCTGGTGGCAAAGGTCAGAGGTTAGGGGCAGGGCTTCCAGTCCCAAGATGGTGACCAGGGGGTCCCACACCTGTCAAGGGGTGGGGCTACCCATGCGGCCCTCAACTGCTTGCCAAAACTCGGTAAGCAGCCCTCCGCCGAAAATAATTGCTACCCCTGCTATAGATAGACATATGACCACAGGCATACACAAGAAATATATCTATTTATAGTTACAAACACGTGTAAGAGACATTTTAAACTAAGCTATTTTTCACAAAAGAATAATTAGACAGAAGGGAGTTTAGGGTGGAGGAGATGGAATACATGAGGAAGAAAAACCACAACTCTTATTTATCATTGTAAATACTAAGCTGGCACTAATATGTTAATGACAGCCATATTTATACATATAAAAATTGCTGAAGAGAAAATTCTGCTCTACTTTATAGCAATATAAATCTGCATTAACTCCTCAGAAATCCATACATTTACTTTTTCTTTTATACATCTGATGAACTGAAAACAGAATCTGGCCTAGCAATCTAATAAAAAATGTTCCTTTCTTTTACACTGAACACAAAACAGAAGCTACTCCTATTCCTATTTCATTCAGATGACTTCACTGTGAAAACCAATTTAGAGAGCATGATGGGGATCCAGCCCTGGCTGGGGCTTAAAGGTTCCACCGCCACCACCACCATTCACTTAGCTTGGATAGGTGAAGAACTGAGTGAGCAAAAAGGCCTTCCTTGCACATTCTTATAGGACTTCTCTGCATGAATGTGCAGAAAGATAACTCATGTTTAAGACATCCCAATGGCTGGAACTTTCAGTTTCAGCAGCTAACCAGGAGGAAGCAACGCCAAATCAAGCAAGGCTTTGGCAGACACCATGCTCTCATCAAGAAGATGGTTAATGGTGGAAAAAGAAGAGATGTAAAGATCATGGGTGACTGGTGTCTCCTGAGTCTGGGGGGGCACCTGCAGAAGCTGGTGGCAGCAGCAGGGACAGAGCTGACGAGCACCCGCAGAAGCCATCGGCAGTGGTGGCAGTGAGGACAGCCCTGTCAGGAGGGGCATGTGCCCCCCCTACCAGTCACTTATGGTAAAGGTCTTCCTTCCCCTTCCCTTAGCTAATGCAAGATAAGCATCTGGGCCAAATTCACAGACATTCTATGCCTATTTCCAAGATTAAAACTATCCATCCTGACTGAGTACCCTAAGGGAGTACCTCTGCTCATACTTCAGTATGTAAATCTCTGCACTAGTAGTACAAAGGAAAAACTAGAGTTGAATGAGTGTGTGTGTGAGAGCCTTTTTGCCTTTTAAAAACATTGTTATGAAAAAAAGTTAAAAACAAAAAGTGAAAGTGCAAAATTGTGTGCCCACCCCACCTATGGACGTGTCAGTAACAAAACAGCTGTATCACAGAGCTTGAAATCTGCTCTCTCACAACACCTTTCAAGGAGTTACAAATTTAGGACTAGCTGCCCATTTTCCACCTTGCAGAGTTCCCCTTGATGGCCCAGCACAACATAAACTGGTCCACATTTTGTTGCAAGGAGATGGGGGGAGGGAGGGGGACCGGTTTATGTGCACTGAACATCTGTTCTGTTACAGGTTTAAACCAGTTTCTGATCACTTAAACCAGTTTATGTGTAATGTCTGTCCATAGCTGAAAGATTTATCTGATGGGCCAGGCTTAATGAAAGTGTATTTCCTAATCTGGAAATCTAATGAAAAGCACTGCTATTGTCTTTGGTGGGAATAGAATCAGGCCTAAAGAGTGACTCAACAGATAAGTCTTGTAAGCAAGCACTGAAAATGCTACTTCATGCTTTTTATTTTAAATGTTCTTATTTTGACCTACTTTCTTTTCCAGTGAAATCCCAAGTTTTGTTGTGATTGGGGACTTTTTTGTCATTGCAATTGCTCAGAGGAGTCAATAAACTGAATAATCTTCCTTTCTTTCCCTTCCTACCACCCCCCCCCCCAAAACAAGGGGGAAGGGGAAGGAAAGCTACTCATAAAGCCAATGGAAAAGCTACCCAGTGTCATTCAACTGTTATGTGTTATGCACTTTCAATAGTAATAGAAATAACATTAACACTCTTCTTCCACAACTGCCAGATGATGCTTAATTGAATTAGGCCACCTGGACTGAATTTCTAGTAGCAGTTCAAACTTTTGCTTTCTTGCATATCACACATTTGTAGTTGGGATTTTTAGCAGATTTCCTACAAAAGTATTTTAAATACCCTTATGCTTTGAGGCCTGTAACTATAAGGAAGTTGCAGCTCATGGAAAGAGCCCGGGCATTCTTTTAATTAGTAATTTTCAATAACATAATTCTAGTCTAGCACTTAATAAAATAAATAATTTTGACTTCAGTAGGATTATTCTGATCTCAGAGTTATGCACATGCTTTTAAGTACTACAGTGCACTAGAGCTCTGCTTTTTAGATGCCTCATCTTTAAGGTGTCCAATTTTCTAGCATCTTTAAAAGTGATTATTTTCGTAAAGTGCTGAGCATCCACTTCTGGAAATCACTCCCCTTTTAGGTGTCTTAAGTTTGCCATCCAAAAACAGAGCTGCCCCATACCACCAGTTACACTTGAAAATATTGGCCAAGATCCTTATCTTACTTTTCATTTTCCATTTTTTAAAAGGTGACCTTAGTGTACATGAAAATTGCAGGACTGACACAGTGGCCTTGAAGATGGACTGATGTCTGTTCACCCAGGTGGCTGAAGGGTAGAGACAACAGCAATGTAAAGTCTCTCACACTATCCCACTGTGCCTTTTGGAAGGACAGTGTTTAAGGATGAGAATCAGGTTATTCTCTAAACCCATTCAGTCCTTGAGGCTGTTAAAAATGGGATCAATTTAGTGTCCATTATGACAATGTTTCTTGTGATATGAATACCTGTCTACTAGAAACAAGATTGTCAGCACCTGCCTGATTGCTTAGAGGTCATCAAACAGTACTACTCTTGAGGGTAGCCATGTTTAGTTACTACTGAGCTGGGCTGGATATGAATAGGTAACAGATTTTATATGCAATTCCTAACTCCTTGAAGCATTTACAAATTTTACTAGGAGCATCTACTTTCTTCCTTCTTTTGTGTCTTTATAACAAGGAATTTAGCAGAATTTGCAGATTCAGTGGAATCTGAGTAGACCATACCATAAGCTCTTCTGCTATGGCTTTGAACTTGCAGCCTCTGAGCTATCAGCCATATGCCTTAGAGCCTGTACCTATGCCACCGTAGCCCCCTGAAGCATCTACTGGAACATCCAAACTCATTGGGTATGTTTACTGTAAATTTAAACTGCGGTTTTCTCTGCATTAGTGACTGACAAGCCTATGATGGTTGGACGGTTTAATGTTGAGCAGATTTACTGCTGAGCAGGAGAACATGATTTATTTCTGCAAGGGGACTTGGACTGTTTTAGATTCCTTGTGGTAAGCTATCATATCCTTTTCTCTGTTAAAAATTCTAGTTATAGATTCACCTGAGCCCATTTTTTTGCTTTTTATGTGTGTGTGTGTAGTGGGGACCATGGAGTTCAAGGAGACCTTGTTTAAAAGCCTTTGCACCTATGGAATCACAGAGCTGTCTCTTTAGACATCTCTAGATAAGTGGTGAGGTAGAAAGGTGAGGCCACAGCTTGGGCCTACCTTCCCCCTGGTCTGTTTACACTGCCTCATGGAAAGGAACTAGTCCAAAGAAGACCGTAAACTGCACTCTATAAAGATGTGGAATAATATCTGCACTACAGGTTGGAGACCTGGTGTATCTTCCATTAACAAGCTATGCATTACCTATATATAGCATTGCACTTCTCCGACTAGATCTTTATTCTTCCCTCTTTCCTGAACTCTATGTCATATCTCTAACTTGACTAGACATAGTATCTTGGCTTGTAAAATGCTTGGTCTGCTGCAGATCACATTAAACTAAGTTATGGAATGCATTTTGGAGGCAGTGACAATAAAAATAAAGCTTTCTAATGACCTTTTATACTCTTTAAGCAATCTTTAAAACATTTGCTAAAGAAACATAACATAAGAGGAAAATAACTTGTTCTCGTCACAAGCGAGGCCTGCTGAGATCCCATAACCAAGAAACCAAATGTTGTTTTTAGGAGGTCAGAGGGTATGATATTCTTTGCTAATCAGGAAATGTAGAACTTAATTCGGTATTCTGGCAGAATGCAGCATGCCTATGATGAACTTGGTGAATTCAACTGAGCATGCTGGGTCAAACACAATGAAACAGATATGCAGCTTCAAAGAACTGGGAACATTTTAAATACAAGCAGAATCCCCTAAATATAGGTTTCTCTTAGTGCATACTTACTGTAACCAGAGGTTGGTTTTTAAAAGGGCAGCTAGCAGGCCTGATTTCAGTTTTTTTAAACAAGTGAGGAACAGTAAAAAATCATGACTGGCGCCACATATTGTACTTGTTTCGACGGCTTTTGGCACATGCATCTCCAGCATTTCCGTGTCAGCCCCAGCTGAACCGGAACGGTTTCCTTTGCATACATATGATCATTTTGTCAGCTCCAAGAGAATTACAGGAATAGTGTGACTCCCAACAAATAGCACAAATGAAGCAAGTCAGTAAACAGGGACAAAAACCAACACAAACTACATGCAGACCTAGTGCAAATGGATGCAAGTCCCATGGAAGTTTCTGGGCCAAGTTCCACTGTGACATCAGTTGGTTAGAAAGCAAGTTTAATGACCTATCAATTACCTACAGGTGAGATAGCAATGATACTAGGAAAGGTAGTTTACAAGAAAGTAAGGGACTATACATCTTGTTTTATATTACACTCTTTTTGTCATATTTTGTGTCCCCCCGCCAGTTAACTTACTCTCACCTTTTTTTTTTTTGGTTCATTTTAAGCCCATGCAGAATGTACTTCCATTTCAGTCATTTTGCTCCAGTCAGTCAAGCTATGGCAGTCTGGTGACGTGAAAGCTCAAACCAGAAACTGTCTTTTTTATCCTCTTCCAATGTTTTCTTGGATGATATATTTTTCATGTCATTGTCTGCTGTCTTGAATTAAGTTGAGACAGACAGCATTGTTTAGCTCAAATAGAAATAAATTGTCAAAGTGGCATGTATGTTGTGGAGAGTTTTCTTAATAGGATTTATGGGTGAATTCCTGGATCTCATCAAATACCATGCTGAAAATGTACAGCCAACTGAAATATGCTTTCTGTCCGGGCCAGCGGTGCAGAAAGTGTATTACTGTCTTCTAGATTTTCCTTGAGTTCCAACATTTCAGACACAAAGCCAATATTTTCTAACAAAGAGTGCCATCCTCACTGTAGTATTTGAAGTCCTATGATACAAGTAGGAAACTTAAGAGTTTCCAATGTGTCTCTATACGAGAAACTAAATATGTGTATGCTCTTTAAATTGTGTTGCATTCTACAGAACAACAAGATATGATTTATTTTGGAGAATTTTGATAATGGAAAGACATATTTGTTGCTGTGTAATATTTAGTTGTTTAAATTTTACTAACTAGAACTGGTTTGTATCTCTGGCTAAATTTTTATAGGTTTCAGCATTTAGATAGCATCCATAGCAAAGCAGGCTGTTGAATAGTCAGGGGTATGCAAACACACCCTAAAGTAAAAAAAAAATTGGAAAAGTCCTGTGGAATCTAAAGCCAATAACGACAGAATTTGTCTACTAGGAATGCTTTTTAAGAGGATAGGAGATTAAAATGTAGGTCTATAAATAAGAAGAACAGTTTAAGTCAGTTGAGATTAAAATGACATCTTATAGCATAACTAGTTATTTCAGGCATATTCTGTGTCAAAGAATTCAGAGCCATTTAACTTTTGTCTTCCATGGCAAAGGGTAGTTCTCTGCAAGAACAGTATTAGGCTTCCTCCTCTCTTTGCTGCACTGCTCCGAATCAAAAACAAAAATTAAAGCAACTGCTGCAAGAACCTGTCTTTGTGTCTACAAACAAATCCTTCCTTCAAAAGCAATGTTAGCACCACAAACATGATCAGAATTCCCACCCTCACAAATTGCCACGTGAAAATTCTTCAGGGCAGCAGAGGGCTCTCTTTGGCAACTATGGTATCATTTTGCTCTTTTGCAAGGTCGTGCCAGAGTGCATTTTTGTTACTGGATGTTTTCTTTCATATGCAAACTGAAAAGCAACATTATACTTCCTTATCTCTCCTGGTTCTCAAATGAAGCCCTTTCCTCAAGAACAGTTTGAGCTTGTAAATCAACAACACACTGCTTCTCATTTTTCTCAGATGCTGGAAGAAAAGCATCTTATATAAAGAAAGGAAGAATGTGATAGTGTAGTGCTGACCTAGTGTAAGCCTGAAGGCCATATTAAGATAGAATGAAACCAAAGCAAACATGTACTGTACATGTTTAAGGCCAGTAAGTGCAACCAGACAATACATTATTTGTCAAATATACAAAGATATATCCATTAGGATTTTGAAATCCTGTGCCAGGAATTCTAATGAAAACCTTTAGACTTTTAAAATATGTCAAACTAAAAAAAAGAAAATGGAGGCTTGCATGAGTGAAATGACTTCAGCCTTGCTCACTGAGAAAAAAAAAACCTGGCAACAATGATACAACTATTTGTATCTCTTGGAAAACTTAATAATGTTAAATCAACTCTTGTTATGAATTGTTCATTGGGTATTTTCCTTCGACCATTATTTTGTAACAAGAGGCGAAGCCAACCTACTTAGAATAAAAGAACAACAGGGCTGGAAAAAATACAGGATGTTATCTAGTCCAATCACCTGCTCAAGACAGGATCATCCCTGTCTAAGCTCTCCCAGCCAAGAAGAAGTTTAAATAGATTACATACCCTACATTTGTTGAAAGAGCTGCGGTTTCACAAACCCCAGTCCAGATAACATTCAGCGTAAACCTTACTCTTGTCAAACCCCAATTTCCCCTCATGTAATCTTCAATTTGTTCTTTACCTATTGCTAACCTAAATCTCTCGAGGGAGAAGGATAGGCTGTTCCAGCACTGAAGAGCGTTCTCTAGACCACGGTGGGCAAAATGGTGGATCTGGCCCGCAGCTTGACTTCATTTCCCAGCAGCCCTGCCCATGTCAATGAAGCTGGTTTCCATGGAGACCCCAGCAGTGGTGGGGCCATGACAGCACGGGGCCAAGTTTTCCATGGAGACTGGCCCCAGAAGTGCTGGCAGGCCATGCAGCTGGGTAGGGAGCTGCTCCAGGGCCAGGCCTGGGATCTTGTGATGGTGACAGTGTGGTGTGGAGCTGAGGCAGAGCTGCAATCCATGACCTGCACACCCCTGCCTGGGACATGTGGGCAACAGACCATAGTTGGTCATACTAAATGATAACATCCCCAAAACAATGAGATTTTGGGATCACAGGTGCTACTAATTTCTGAATTACTTCCTGGGAAAATATCTCTCCTTGTATAATCCTCTACGCTTGCATCTGCTCTACAGGAGTGTGTGAACGTGTTGTTCAATTCTTCCCTGTCTTCTTTCCATGGCCTGAAAGTAACAATGATGGCTGCCATAGGTTATTTCTGGAGATCCTGACTTTGCTTAGGAAAGTGACTTCTCTTCTACTTCTTTTTCCAGCTGCTACATTAAATGAATGAGGTTTAATTCTGAATTAACATCAGATGCTATAATATCACTAAATACCAACATAGAGTCAGATATAAGAGAGCAGGAAAGTGCTGAAACAAGGACAGTGCCAAACCTGAAGTAAAGACAGAGCTGACTCACTAACTGAATAAAAGAGAAACCCTGTTTGACATTGGAAGTTTGAAGTTATGGAGATGAGCACAATAAATAAACATTTTGCATCAGCAAAGAAGTTCACTATACCTAAACTGTACCTGGATGTGGGATATTCTGAAACTTGGTTAGAATAGTAATTTCAGTTAATGTCCCCAGTAACGGTTTTATTAGACTTCAGAACCAGGCTTTCAGAAAACCTCTTGTTTTAGGGGAAAGAATATCCATACTGAATTAAATGACAATTATTTCACTTATGGAGGAGCTGATAATGGACGGTTGTTTTTAAATAAAGTTTCACATATGCAGTCAACATAAATCTGAGCAATTATTAAGTAAAATATATGCCTATTGGGGCAACTCATTTATATTTTACCTTGCTAATCTGAGAATAAATTTAAAAGGAAAACTTTTCAAAATAATATTGTACTACTTATTCACAGATTTTAAGGCTAATATTTTTGGCCTGAATATTTATACAGATAAAAAGAATCTCCAGTTATCATAATTAGCACCACACATTTCGAATGGAATGTAACACTTCATACTTAAACCCTTAAGCCAATTTCTTACTATCAGAGATTTGGAGAAGACTGGTACAGAAGAGAGGGTATTCCACTTTTGAGTATTACAAGCTTCAGATAGTTTCCTCTGAAGCATTTGATACAGGCCACTGTAAGAACAAATTACTGGATCTGGTCTGACCCAGAAGGGCATTTCATATGTTCCCATCCTCTGTTTTAACTTGCTGTATCACAGATCATAGTATTTCACCTGTTAATTACTGGAAGTGCCCTAGCTCCAGCTGAATGAATTCAGTATAGATAGTTTCTTGTCTAAAATAAGAAGTGAATGAGGCTTCATTATACTTCTGAAAGGTATTAGTCTGCGGAAGACCTTCTTCCATCCTCCAGATTGTAAATGTATTGTTTGATAGTTTATTTTGCCTTCAGTAATTAAGCTTTTACTAATTTGATGCAAGTGAATGAATTATGTTTAGTATTTTATGCTAGAAATGAGAGCCTTTGATAGTATGTCACATCTGTGAAACATTAATTATGCTAACTGTAACTACTGTAATTGTTGCCAAGTGTGAATAATTCACTTGACTGATTAGTTTGTCTTCTCCTCTCCAAAATTCCCTTCTGACTAACTGAGCATAATAACTGTGGATTTAATAGCAATTTCCAAAGTTGCCTGGGATTTGTAAGCATTTTATGCAGACTTTCTTCTTGTTATAAAAAATGCATAATTTCCATTAATTCCTGTTTTTAGTCATGCCATAAATACCAGAACAGTCTCTCTTGTGGTATTTTGGCATTTCTGTATCTGGTCCTGGCCAGAAAAAGTAAGCACAGAAATGCACAAAAAAAAGTTAACTGAAGTGTAAGTTGGTGTCAGTTCCAAACAAAAACCACACACCTGTAGAGCCAGCGAGTCACACCACCCACTATTTGGGTTTATTAACAACTTTGTGATGCCAAAGTAATAATGCATGGTGTCTTTTAAGTCTCCTCTTCAAGCCTGCCCCTCCACAAGATTCTTTCCCCTATCCTAGATTTATATGGCAGCTGTGCTAGTCTCTATTTCATTTATATTCAGGATGGAGTTGAAGGAGGCATACCTGGAGTATTTCTGTCCAAGCTCTGGCAAGTAATTTCACATCTCTACTTCATATCACTCATTCACCATGCCAGACAGAACTGTGTTGAAACACACCACACTGTTCTGTGCCCATTCCTTCCCCAACATAAAGCAATATATGTGATGGTGTACACATGTCCTTGAGCCTGGATGTTTGGGCCTGTTGAGAGTTAGATAGCTTGCCTGAAGTACCATAATAAGGAGGGCACTCTGCTTTCAAGTTGGGTGGTATTGCCTGTGGAGCAGAGAGAGTGGTAGATCTCAGCATGAGGCTACCAGCATAGTGAGTGGTATTCCAGTTCTCTAGCAGTGAAATGAAGAGAGTAAGACTTTTTTATGTCTCACAAGGATGTTTGTGATGTGTGTCATGGGATGGAGTCCTTAAGGATGGCCGTGTTCTCCTAAGGCCCCTTGACCATGCCAATTGGGCCCGATGGGCACCTTTAGTTCTCACCCGCCACGTCTTTGATGGATAAAATATAGAAATAGGGAGGCTGCCTTTAAGTCTTCTCGGACACGGTTTGATGGACTTACTGACCCCCATGGGTTTCCAGACCCCTTGTGGGTCTCGTTTCAGAATGGGTGTTTTGGGGCACCCTAGCCTTATGGGCTATATGTGTGGCTCCAACCGCCCCTTTACCATGCCCCAAGCCTCACAGATGGTACTGGTGCTGTCTTGCCTCAGCCTCATTATAATTCGGCCCCTTGTCTTCACTGGGATCTCTGCACCCCAAATGCCACGCCCCCTGTAGCACTGGGGTCTCCACTCTATAGTGGGCCCCAATGAGGCCTCCTCCTTCCCCAAATAGCCTCACCCAAACCACCGGTCTTATAAAACTAGAAACAAAACATAAGCCCCTGGGCAATAACTTAACATAAGCTAGCAAAGGTGTGCTCTGCCCCTTTACCATTACTCAGAGCAGAGGTTAGTCAGGTCTCTTTCCCTTTTCATTCTAACAGGGCTCCCTCCCCTTGGCCACTAGCAGAGAACTGCCTGGGGTTTATATGGGCCCAAGGCCCTGCCCATTCCTACCAGCTGATCAGGTGCAGGTGCTGACTAATTTCCACATTAGCTAGTTGCCAGGGCAATCTTCACCTGGGCTCCTGCCTGGCTCCCTGGGCTCCCCCCAGGCAGTTCCTGCTCTTTTAGGAGCTGGGCACCTTTGTATAAGACAGTGACAAGAGGTACACACTCAATGGCACAGGTGGAATATATCATGAGAAAACCTCAATAACTCTAAAACCTGATGATAGGGGCATTCTCATAGCATTTTTTAAACTCAAAACCAGTTTGGGGTAAGTAGTTTGATTTAAACATTAGGCTTAGATTTGAGTTCTTTTTTTTCTGATCCAAACTGGCTTCCCTGTCCTAAATCCATAGGGGATTTTTAATTTAAACACATGTACACATACTACGACATGGGGGAAAAAAGGCTTTGTTATAGACTTAATTCAGTGAAAGCAAGCACTGGGTGTGAACTGTAATAACTCTGCAGCTCTTACTCCTGTGAAGTAGAGGTGGATGCAACTACCAAGAAGATAGGTGCTACTTATCATGGGGCCCTGAACTGAGAATTGGAGTGGAGACAGAGAAAGATGTGCATTACAAATGCCATATGTTTTCCTCTTTAAAGATTTACCCTAGTGGTGAATATTCACTTAAAGATTCTGTGGAACAAAAGATGCTTCAAGGAGCGTTTGAATGGCTTTCTGATTGTTTTTACTTTAACTGGGAAAGTTTGTGGGGAAAGATGAGCTGGAAAAGCAGGCCTGGCACATCCCTCATGCCTTCACCATCTTTATACCAGATGAGCTTCAGCATACACTGTTTGTAGTTGCTTGCTGCTCGTCAACACAGAGCACAGCCATCAGTGAGATTTTTGCTTATGACAGTGGTACCTGTTATTTGCCCACTACTCTGATTTTCAGTAAGTCAAGAAACTTATTTGCAGGTATGATCACCAACTGTGCCCATTATTAATAATCCAGAACTGAGGTACTTGTAAATCCAATTTGCAGTCTATGCTCCAGTCTGCAAATCCAATTTGCAGTCTATGCAGTCTATTGCTAAGGGAATTGATAACAAATGAGACAATCTTTTTAGATGCCCCATGGTTCATTCTCTATTTGGTGAGGGCGGAGGTGCTATAAATTCCTTTGCACTCTGCTTAGGATTCCTTGCTATCACCAGTACACTGGTATGGACTCATAGCCCTCCAGTTCAGTTTTTCTACTGTGATTTTTTTTTTCACTATCATTGATAAGTTTTTATGTCATCCCTATTTACCACCAGTTTCCATAAGCTCTCTGTGATCTGACAACAGCGGTTCCAAGTGGATGGTTTGATGGTTATATCTTCTTTTCAGCTTGAAGCAGGCAGTCTTTGAGTCATCATAATGTTAGTGCCTCATTGACTTCCAATACAGAGCAAACATGTATCTTCCTTCTTATGTTCCTATTTCATACAATTAATTCTATAAAAATACCCCCATTTCTAGTTTTTGCAGATCTTAACAACTAGAAATTCCTAAACCAGTAATCGGTGGATCGGTGGTCCTCCTTAACAAACCAGGCTCTGTTCACTGGAACTTGAACTATCAAACAGAGTGACTCTTAAAAACTTCACCCTTTCCAATTTTCCTTCACAGACATTGTTTATTATGGCATCATTTGGGAAGTTCATCTCAACCTTAGGGGAGAAGGAGACAATCCTTGTTATATTTTATATTTCCTTGCTGAGTTGACAGCTCTGTGCAATGTTATAAAAACCTTTCACGCAGAAAAACTGCTGTCAGTTTCAGAGCATGGAAACAACACCTTTCAGTTCTTCCCTTCCACTCTCCCATTTCCAGTGGTAGTTGATGCTGGTTGAAGCACACTGGAGACTCAGTCCTAGAAACTGGAGTCTTTCTTCTCATGGAAGTTTGCCTCAGCACTAACTTGGAAGGACCCCTGTAAGAGCAGCAAAGCAATTCAATTTCGGCAGTTCATTCAAACTTACAGCTTGCTGTGATGACTGACAATGCAACTTCTGACACTGTGTTCTTATATATACCCGAGTCTAATACATATATTATGTAGATCATCAAACACACCTCATGTAGTAATGACTTCTTGTTATTACCAAACA
Organism: Alligator sinensis; assembly: GCF_000455745.1. Taxonomy (NCBI): domain Eukaryota; kingdom Metazoa; phylum Chordata; order Crocodylia; family Alligatoridae; genus Alligator; species Alligator sinensis. The sequence goes on along the minus strand of NW_005842384.1, from coordinate 1,068,448 downwards.
TAAATATTTTATCTTATTAAGCCTCTATAGTATCAGGGTCTAACTAATTCAGAAAGTTTTTCTCAACATAGACTCATGGACTTACAGTTCATCTTAGTTCAGTTTTTCTCAGTCTATGCAACTTCTGTCTCCATTTCAGTTTCTACTGAGCAAATTCCTAGTTCCAAGTTCAGCAACTCTGTCAGGCCATCATTTATTAAAAACACTCAATGTTTTAAAGGGTAATATGGTAGACATGATAGTTTCCACTCATTTATTACTGGGATCTTGATGACCCTGTACTCTCTTACAGTTTAATGATTCTTTCAATGGCTGTAAATTCACAAACTATTCCTTTTGCTTGAATACATGATGCCCACATACCAGGTGTAATCACACTGCCCAGCAATTCATCTCATTCCATTTTTCAGAAGGCAGTATGCTTTAATTTAATAAATATGTCAAAATATATATTTCTATCTTTAGATTTGTCTTTTTTTGCAGATGTCCATTTCTATTTTTCTCCTGACTCCAGATTACTGAACATTACTCATTTCTTACCTCTAGTTTTTGTATCCTCAGAATCGTTGCCTGTGAAAGGTATCCCATAAAGCCACATGAAATGTTTACAGCATAGTCCTCCATAGCTCACTGGCCTCTTGATTTTACTAAAAACACACAACTCAATCCAAATTCATCTAAAACTTCTGCAAAGTTTTAAGTTACTCTATGTAGATGTATGACTGCATTAAAACTCTGACCAATATATCGCTTTGCATGGCTTCTCACAAAAAACACAGTAATAGCTGTTTTTTTTTAAAATGAATTCTACAGTGACATTAGAGTTAGACTGGACACTGAAGTCACACTGAAATCCAGAAAGATGTGTATGGTCAACAACTTGTAGACAAAAACCCACAACTGTTGCATTTTTTGCTCCTTAGATCACTATGACCCACAACCCAGCAAAGCTAGACCATGAAAACAGGCATACGCTCCACTATATTCATACATGATCTGTGCTATTTTTCCACAAACTCTTTGCTTCATAGCTTAGAACAGGCTGGGGTGGTGCAGGTGCTAAGTTGCTTGGTTGACAGCCCAGAGGCTGCAAGTTCAAGGCAATAGCAGAAGCAGAGGCATTTACTGCGTGGCCAGACAGATTCCAGCAAATTCTGCTAAGTACCTTGACACAAAAAAGGAAAGGCTCTCTCAGAACAGTCTCTCCTATTCTCTTATCTGTAATTCTGCATTAGTATTGGCTGAGCTTGCTGAGTTTCTTGGGGAGGAAGTTCAGGTGCCCTGTTATCAGTACAGCTAAGTGTTTTTTAAAGCCCACTGATTTTATTCATTCATTATCCAGGTATATCAGCTACTACTACACAAAGTTCTGTTCACTATATTTTTCTCTCATCCCCAAACTACTGGACTTGAAGTTTTATGTGGAATAAGAGATATTTCAAAATAAAGTCTAGCCAAGACCTTGAAGAGCAAACAAGTGAGAGAGATGGCATCCATCATGAAAAATTACACTGAAAATCAGTCTCAGCCTAAACATTTACTGAGTTTTTAATCCCCAGTGATCTTTTCATTAAATAGAAATGCAAGTTGGCTCTACAGAAAAATATAAGGTACTTTTATCATTCCTTGGTTTTTTTTAGCCATAGCATGAAGATGCCCCGCAAAGAAACAGAACATATGCTTTGTACATATGCACACATTGTGTGTGTATGGGTGTGTGCGTGTGCATGTGTGTAAAGGGTCAAGAACAGAGGAAGTACTTTACCATGGGGTAAACTACAGAACTATGCAAACATACAGGGGGTCTGTATGATATATGCAAATCACTGACAGCAATAAGCACATATGGAGATCACAAGCACATATTGAAAAAGTAGGTGGTGGCAGGGATTATGCTGTGAAAAGCTGCCACAGAAAGTGAGAGAAAGAATCTGGCATCAACGTGGTTTTTTTGCTGTAAGGCTTGCCCAGTCAGTAAGAATATCAATGTTGTTTCTAAATCCTCCCAGGAAATTGCTGCCTCCTCTTAGAACTCTGGGGAGCGATTGTGCCTTCAGCCTATGCTAACTAATAGAAACCAAGCACTTCCTAAACAAAATCACCCACGATATTAATGTACATGTTCACAAAACCTATGTCTGCTTGATCTTCCATTTGCTGCTCCTGAATCTTTCTTGCAGCTTCCTGGAAATGCTAACACATGGATAGAGAGATAGTCACAGGGCCCTTCCAGTGAAGATAGAAATAGCAAGAAGACTGACTTCAGTGACATTGCTGGAGGGTAGGTTGATTTATATCAGATAAGGAACAGGCCCTACAACTTTACTCATATATGCAGACAGACAGATTGATAGGTAGCTTTCTTCTCTATTCCCACAAGTATGTTAGGCATACTCACACGACTTCCTGTTAGCTCGTGACCGCTTCCTTTCTCTAGGCACCGCTCGCTGACTTGGCACTTGGGTAGCAGACTTCACAATGCGATCCATGATCTCATCAGCTGCGTCGTCAGTAGCGTTAGGTGAATCATCATTACCAGCATTCCATGAACCAATTCGCCCTGGAGAATGACAAACAAATGTTTTCTTAGAAATAATGAAAAAAAAATTACCCTCCACTGCAAATATCCAACTGCAAAATCAAGGCAGAGTGATGTAGGTCTGTGATTCTTGTATCAAACTTGTCAGCGTCAAAGCCTTTACTCTTTATAGAACATTTAAAATTATTACCCTAGTTTCTCTGCTGCATCAGCAAAGAGAGTGGCATTAGAGGGGAATTATACCTCCCTAAAACCACTGGTGAACTGTACATTGGCTTTAACCTCAGAGTTCTGTTCTTGGCTTTGTCACTGGCAAGAGTCCCCCAGGATCTGTTTACCAGCTGGGGATTTTAAGTGCAGCTTGCTTTGGCCAGATTCTTTCTGCTCCTTTAAACTAGGACTAGAAGAGGTACTACAGAGGCTGAAATGCCACCAGTGTGCTTGCTAGGGAGAAATGGTCTGCTTCCAAGCTTTTGTGCCACCAAAATAGCTCAAGTGAGATGTACTAGGGAAAATAGTCTAGTTCAAGGTGTCTAGCATTTCCTTTTAAAAGGTTGGGCATATCTGGGCACAAAAACATACATTCTGTAACCAGCAGGCAAAGCAAAAGTAGCTGGCAGACCAAATAAAGCTAAATAAGCAATTCCGGTTAGAAACACAAACAGTGAACACACGCCTCTGAACCCCAGAGACCCATAGCACTCAGACCCTCCCTGTTACCTTGAGCTGTGTTATAAACACAACTGTTGGTTCTTCCATTGGATACTGTATACTTGTTGATTTTTAGCTAGTAAGCAGAAAAAATGAAAATGAGCTTTCCAAACAGGCTGGTTTAAGAAATGCAACCAGCTAGAAAATCACTAATGAGACCATCCTGTGGCACTTCCCTGATGGCAGTAAATAACAGTGTGTCCTGCTGATTTTTTCCTGGCTCCTGTCAACTGTGGTTCTATTATGATAGTGTTCCTAACAGGCTTCTGTCTGGTTCACTCTCTCTGTCTCTTCCTTAAGCCAACAGGCACTGATTCTTATTACCGGGACACACTGCTCTCTAGCACTTAATGAATTACTTGAGCTCTTTAGCTTGTGGCAGAGTAGTACAAGTTGTTTATTTCTCCTGTGTATCTTAGCTATTCAGCTTGCATTTAAATTTGGATCTTTCCAAGCTGTCAAATTGGACTAAACCAAGCATCCAAAGATTTTGTAAAATACCAGAAAAGTTTTTACTATCAGCAAAGGTTCTAAATGTGGTATCAGTGATTACATTTACACCAGAAATTAATCAGGGATGGATGAGATTCCCATACATGAGGGAAAGGGATACCAGATAGACCAGGTTCTTCGACAAGCAAAGAATGAATAGCTTAAGTTCTGGTGCATGACCTGTCCTCCATAAATAACTTGTGACCATCACTTGAAAAAAAAAAAAAGCAGAAGTAAAAAGAAAAAGAGAAACATGAAAGGAAAATAAATTAATGAGCCCAGTATCTGTGAAACGATCAGAAAGCAAAGAATTGGCTTGTTAGCTACTCTTCTGCTCTTTTATGCTAGGGACAGACATTACACATAAGCCAGTTTAAGTGATAAGAAATTGGTTTAAACCTGGAACAGAACAGATGTCCAGTGCACATAAACCAATTTGAAGATGGTTGAACTGGTCTGAGATAAACCTGGTTGAATGTAGTATCAGACTTAACTAAATTGGGTCAAACTGATTTTTGCAATTTCTGTCCCAGACTCCTTATTGGTGTAAGTTAAATCAGGGTCCCCCAGCATCCCAGTTGCTTTGCAATTCTGGGTGGGGAATTGCTCCAGACCAGCAGGGCTGGCCCCTCCCCTCTGCTCCCTGGCTCCAGCTCCAGCAGAGACTGCCTGGCTTCCTCCTGCTCCCCCCACTCCCCTCACCATTTCCTGTTCAAGCAGGGATTCCCCCCTCCTCTCTGCCTTATACAGGCACCTCTCAGCATTAGCTAGCGTACCACATGCTGGCTATGGTCCATGCTGTGGGTGACAGGACAAAATCAGACAGGACAGTGTCGGCTAAGGGCTTTTTGGAGCTAATCAACAGGTAGCTAGTAATGTCCCTCCATTCCTTCCTTGGAAAAAGTTGTTTAAGAAGAGCTTGAACTAATGAGAGAGCCTTTTGTTTTGTTGTTTGGCTAAAAAACACTGTGCAACTCCCTGCTGTGTAAGTAAATGCTGTGCAACTCCCTGCTCTGGTCAGAGGAGCAGCAAGGGGGCGGGGAACCTTTCCTAATCTGAGTGCCCTGTAGGGGCCTGGCCACACCCCACTCAGCGCAGCATTGTGGAAGGGAAGGAAGGGCTGCTCTAGTACCCCCCAGCTTCTAGCCTGAGCCACTGCAGGCATATGCCTGTATTTCTTCAGTCCAGAGGGGATGTCTGTGTGGTTACAAACCGGTTTAGCCTAGCAAGGTTAAACTAACCTGCAAAGATTGAATCAATTCAGGCTCAAGCTTTTTGAATGTCTGTCCCTAGCCTTAGAGAACAAGTGTCCCTCTGAATTATGACTTGGACATGGAATCCAGATATTTTATTGTCAGTGATGGTCAGTGAACACTAGTGTCAGAATGCTGAATCTTAACACTGCAGATCAACACTGCGTGTCCTAGGTGTTGGTTTTCAGAAGTCAATAATGCTGACATTTGACAACAATAAATCCCTAGTTGCCGCAAAGAAGAGCAAGTTGCTAGGTGGTGAATCAATTCCAGGGATTTCTCTAGTAGCTTATGGCCTGTTACAAATCTTGCCTGCTTTTACTCAGCTGATGTCCCTGTCTTTAATATACCACTGAATAACATCAGTATGTACATGCATCTGGAACTGATATAAATTATGAGTATATATTATGCCTTACTCACAGACTCCTAAGGTAGGCAGTAGGACACACTCATGTAATTAGCACAACTGACCCTTCATTTCCCATTTCATTTTTCAAAATCTATCTTACAAAGACAACAGAGATTGTGTATAGGATTTACATTCATATTTCCACAGTGAAAGGCAGCTCTGAAGCAAAATATGTTAGAATAGTAGAAAAAGGTTTATACATTTAACCATCCTTATTTCTTAGAAGCTTTTCTGGTTTATTCCGACCTATCCTTCTCCTTCCCCACAACCATGAACCAGGAGCTTGGATGTTCTTTTTGGGCCAGGAACTGTTGCTGTGGGTACATTCAACAGGCTTCCATTTGGGGAAAAAAACAATTAAGAAGGTCCCATTTAGGTTGCACTATCAGAGGAATGTAAATAGGAATCTAAATGGCAACCAGGCTTATATAGGAAGAGGTTATTATTTCATCATTGCCTCCCTACTGCCTTGGCCCTAGACCACCTTTGTAAGCTCAAGAGAATCACTCACCATGCCTGTGCCTCAGTTCCCCCCTCAGATAAACAACCTTTGGTTTTTTTGTTAACTGGACTAGTTAGATTGTAAACACCATTCAGCAGGGCTGTGACCTTGGCTGAGGCCTCTAGGTATTATCATGACACAAGTAATAAGCCAAAAACAAAATCACTGGTCAGGGGAGAGAAGCGTTGAGGAAAATCAAAGTGCTCTCTTTACCTCTACTGGCTCTGCTTCGGGTGCGGACTCCTAGCACAGAGGTGCTTTCTCCACCCGGAGAGGAGGTCTTCAGGACGGCCTTCATGTGCTCATGCTCAGCTGCATCTTCAGCATATTCCAGGCCTTGTGGCTGGCTCTGAGATGGAGTGGAGTTGCTGGAAAACTTTCCAGACTGCAAGAGGAAAGTGCATTTGTTGTTTAATTGACATGACCTAGGCTATGTATTCCAAAAAATGGGAAAAAAGTAAAGCAAGTATGCCATGGGTTTCAGATCACTTAGAAGTAAACAGAAAAATCAGATATCCATGTTTCCTTGGCCCAATCACAGTACTCTAAAAAAATAAGACATTATTTACATTTCTCCAAAAGAATGGACACCCTTCTCCGCCCCTACTTCCCCTCCCCCCCCAAAAAGTTTACAGACAAAGCAATATCCAGGGGCAGAACAATTCTAGAAAAAATAAGGCACAAATATAGATAATTTTTGTAACTTTCTATATCAGAATGCTGAGCATGAACCAAAAGTTCTGCTGTGTGATTTTGGGGCAGGGTCTGCACTTGGGTCCAATGGCACAGGACACAGGATAAAAACTGAGTAATAGGTAAGTTAATTTTGTAGCATCAACTCATGATAACTTGGTGGAACAGGAGTAGTTTCACTGTCTTCAAAAATAGACATTTTCCTATTGTGTCCTTCCACCCAGCATAATTATGGACAATAGTCCAGTTGCTATAATAGAAACTATGTAAATTACAGTTCAAACATATTAATAGTGCTGAAACAAAAAATTCTCAGCCAAACTATTTCATGGCTAGAAGTAAGAAGAATAAACAAAACCTTAAACAGATTTTGGAACCTGCTCTTTGCTCACCCTGTCTGTATATGATTTCTTTGTCACCAAGACAACATTAAAAGCAGTTTTGAAATTCGCTGCCTATATGCAACACCAATTAATACAATAGTATGCTGAAATTTCATTAATTAGCAAAGAAACCCATTGACGATAGTTGCCAGCTGACTTCTAGCAGGACCAAATTCCTAAGGAGAAATTTTGCAGAGCAAAACATTTTAAAACAGCATGACAGAAGCAGAATCCTATTCCATTTCTATTTTAGCCTATGGTTGCAATCTGCCATTTACTCTCATTGTTCTTATTGGCAGAAAGATTTTTAAAATGTGGTTCTGTTTTGAAGAGTGACTACATAGAAATGGTAACATTACTCAACAGATCTGCCCTGTCAGTATAATTACAATCATTGGCCATGTCCAGACATGCAGGGGCATGTGCTTGCAGTGGCACAAATTGCCACCATTCACATCCCTGCACATGCACTTCATTGCAGGCCAAACTGTCCCATAATGGGCAAACTGCCTTTGCCCAGCTCCTCCTGGCTTTTCAGTCAGGAAGAGCTGGAAGCTGGGGCCACTACTGGTGATGGCCCCAGCAGTCTTATCTGGTGGCACGGAGCAGCAGGGGCACAGGTCAGGCAGCACTGAGGCTTGGCCAGCAGCCAGGGCATTGCTCTGTACAGCCCAGCCTCTGTGTGTGCTGGCACCCATGAGTTGTGCATGCATTGCACTGCTTTTTGTGTCAGTTATTTTTGGGGGGTGAGGGAGGGTTCTGTTACTGGGAAATCCTGCTAGCAAATTTTGGCCCTGCACTGCAAATTTGCAGTATGAGACACATTTTAACATTCGCCACGTATGGTTTGTGGTACCACAAGGAGGTTTGCGGTGCCACAAACTGCATGCTCCTGCATGTCTGGATAAGGCCATTGTGTCTAAACAACAGTTAAAATTATTTTGTTTCCTTTTCAACATCTGTTAGCCCTGTAGATATGGAAAAGCATGCTGAATTTCATTCCTTCTTTTGCATCAAAAAACAGATTGTTAACTAGTATTGTATTACAATGCCAATCATTTAAATGGAGAGAAATACACTGCACATTTATATTTTGGTATGCTACATTATAAAGAAAGAGTCTAGTTCTACTCCTAGAACCAGGGTTAAGTTTGTATGGCTCCAGAAAAAAAGAGCAAGTTTTTACTTGAAAACATCTGAGTTGGAATTTACTAACAAAATGATTCTATTTTAATAGTATGACTTTTCAGAATAGCTGAAATAGCAAGTTAACTGAATACCAACACCAGAATCCTTACAAGGCACTGATATAAATAAACTTATTTGATAATTTATTTCTGATGGCACATGCCTAAATCTACTTATTTGAGATTTAGTTCTGATGGCACATGCCTAGAATTAAAAAAAATGCCTATTGTTTTTTTAAAAAAAAAATCAGCCTGAAACATCTGAAATCAGAAAATGTGCATGTACTTTCTCATCATTTCTCATTTATGAAAATGATTAAATGGTCAAATGGTTAAAAATATTAGTGAGACACTTCTACAGTGCATGCAATTCTTAAGCCTATAAGATACTATTTTAAACGAATTAGTTTCAAGTTAACAGATAAAAATGCCACCAAAAAAGGTATAATCATCACATAACTATTAGTTGGGATACGCACATTAGTCAAATCTTCACACACACTAGTATAATGACATATACTATTCCATCTAATTGGTTTAAATCATCACTAGAAGGATGAGGTCCCAGATGTAAATTATTCCCAACAGCTTAGCCACCTGTGCAAATGACTTATTACAAAACACTCAGCATTCAGCCAATCAAATTGCTTGATTACCCAAACATGACCAATGTGATTATTGTGAAAAAACAATGTCCTGCAGAGTGAGATGCTTAATTGTGAATACAAGAAGTAAGTTACTTAGTACAATTATTTAAAATATTTATTCGTTTATTCCACTATTACATTTAGGAATATATTATTTATTTATTCTATTACTACATTTATTTATTCATTTTCAGAGACACGTTTCAGGAGCATTTATAAGAAATTCATAAATGATCCTACAGTGAAGCTGTTTGGGATCAAACTATGCCTTATTCACAATTCATGGACTGGGGAGAAAGTCACTGTCTTGTAATGCCCCTATCTCGGGAGGTTTGAACAGCTTTTAAAATAGTGCAACTTGTACTTCATAAAGCATTGATTATGCAGATGTGACGTAAATCTGTTTTTCCAGCCATGTTCAACGTCCCCTTTGACGATTCCAGTTACTGAAGCTTAGGCTAGTTAAAAGATTTTTCACTTTAAACAACAGATATGAGAGAAGGGATTAAAACATGTTTTGGGTAATAAGGGACCCAAATCAGGATATTTAGGAAAGCATGTGGTTAAAGCTACTATGTAAACATACCGTCTTATGATGGAACCAAAAAGTCATGAGAATAAATAAATATGGTACATAGTTCCAGCTAAGCATTCCATAACTATTCATGTTAGAATTAGATGTCACAGCACACCGGGGATGTGGAAATGGCATGCTCTTTCAAAGAACCATACCTCAACATCCTCCTCTTCATCGGTCTGCCAGAGGAGACAAAGGATAGGGCAGAAAAGGACAAAGAGCAGTGTTCAGGAAGGAGTGTATGGTTAAACCATAACAGAGTCAGAATTAAGCACAGTATTGTTAAAATAATGTTGAGAATAAATGTAAACAAAAAGGCAGCGAAGGAAGTACAATCCAAATGCAAATGAACAGAGAATACAGACTAGCACCTGAACTGGGAAAATTTTTAACTTAAGAGGTTTAAACATATATATGTGTGTGTGTGTGTGTGTGTGTGTGTGTGTGTGTGTGTGTGTGTGTGTGTGTGTGTGTGTGTGTGTGTGTGTTTCATTGCAATCACATAAAAAAAATTAACCCAAAATCCACATTTTTCCCATCAGAAAATTTGTGATGTTTTTTTATCAGAGAAAACTAGAATCCCTGCTGATTTCTCCCTGAGAAATCTGAAACTGATGGCATGCTATCCTGCCCCTCCATCAAATCCTCCTGTAATATGATGGTGTCCCATGGAACCTTAAAGTTGCTCTCTCCCTGGTTGACTGAAGACAGGTGAAAATCTTCCTTACTCTACAAGCAGAAGTTGCAAAATGTAGCAGGTCAGATGGGCTGGGATATGCTGATCTGCTTCACTGGGTGAAACACGCTTGTGGGTCATCCCACATGTTTATAGATTCATAGATTCATAGATGTGAGGGTCGGAAGGGACCTCAATAGATCATCGAGTCCGACCCCCTGCATAGGCAGGAAAGAGT
>NW_005842384.1:1055033-1057645 GCF_000455745.1 Alligator sinensis | reverse complement strand
GAACTGCATTCTGTTGTTTTCTGCCCACTTATCTAACCTGTCCAGGTCTGCTTGCAGCTGTTCCCTGCCCTCTGACGTGTCCACATCTCCCCATAGCTCTATCTCCCCATAGCTTCCCACATCTCCCCATTGACAATTGTCCCCACATGTTGATCATGTGGGACAATTGGCAATGTGTTCCTTGCTTACGGAGATGCACCCCTGGCAATCTCTGGGGTGTATCTCTGCAAGCAGGAGCTTCCAGAGCTTGTGGGGCCTGATTCTACACAGGAATTTCTGGGGCATGCAAGATTGGGCCCCTCAAGCCCCAGAAGCACCTGCCTGGCACAGCTGAGACTGCGGGCAGCTCCAAGCTGCCCATGCTCTCCTGCCATAAGGCAAACAGATGTCTGCCACAACAAAGCGGCACAAATTATTACTACTATTATTACTATGATTACAAAAGGCAGTAGCGTTTTGTCATTGCCACAAAATTAGGCATTTATGGCATGACAAAGGGTATGCATGTCTAGTTGCTTTTGCTTTGTGTTGCCATAAAATGTGTTATAGCAGTATAAAAACAGCATCAATTTCCAACTTACTGTCCAAATGATGAAAAAGGCAGGTTTGCCTGGTTGGCTTTTGTCGCCTCAGCCCATCTCTTTCTCTCTCAGCAAGTGAAAGAGAAGCATTTCTTATTTTCTCCCTGTTTCCCAGCTGACAGGAAAGGAGGCTGTTTCTCCTTCATGATTCAGGAAGATTGGGGGCTTTTTCCTCTATTTAGTTCATATTAGGTAGAGAAGCTGAGGAAGCCCAGATGCTCTTTCTTCTGTAATTGTAATTGGTTTCTTGGTGGCTATTTTTTCCTGCACACTTCTAACTGCATGTCGCTGGGTGCACCTACATGTGCCAATTTAAGGTGCTTTAGCCATTTTTAAGGTACATTAAGGGCATGAGTCTACACATGCACATCCCTAATGCACCTTAAAAATGTTGATTTAGGCTAATCATGCCTAAATTGATACCTGCATGAAGCAGGTATCAAATTTAGGTGTGAATAGTTAAGGTGCCTTCAGGACGTGTAGAGGCCTTAAGGGGACTTAACACTGTGTATGTTGACTAGTGGGCTGAAGCCAAGCCCGTGTGGCCCCACACTACCACCACGCGCCACCAAGAAGGAGTGGCAAGTGCTGTTCTTCAAGGTGTAAACATTGGAGCTGGAGCAGCGGTTCCAGCAGCAGCGGTACCTGTCGGTGTGCCAACCGACTTGGGACTTAGTTCCAAGCCCCAGAAGTGCCTGTCTGGTTTGCAACTTAGTCTCAAGTCAGTTGGCATGCTGACAGGTACCACTGCTACCAGAACTGCTGCTCCAGCTCCAGCTCCAGCATCTGCACCTTGGAGAATAGCACCTGCTGCTTCTTCTTATTGGCAGTGTTCGGAGGTATTGTGGAGCCCCATGGGCTTGGCTCTGGCCCACTCTCAACTGATACCAGGGAGGGAGGAACACAGGAGGGGGTTAGGGCAGCGGCCGGGCCGGGGCTGGGCTGATCACATCCGGGGGACTGGAGGCTCCCGCCAACACTGGGTTACACTGCCTAGCTATGCTGCCGCGGGCTTCGGGGTAGCAATGGGATGCTTGGTACCCTGTGACCATGCTGAGCACTGGGTGCAGCTGCTTCGAGTCACTAGACACGGCCTGGGGGCTCAGGTGCACCCTCTGCTTGATTGAATCTGAGCTGCCTCTGGCTACGATCCAGCAGCCCTGGCTCTGCACATGCCACTAACAGGCCCTGTGGCCCCTGGGCACACCCTACGCCTTTCTCTGCGCTCCCTCACTAGGAATGTGCTCGCTGTTTGCACTGCCCCCGGCCACTTTCCGAGCGCGGCACCTATCAGCCACCCACAGTTCCCGGCATGGCTGTGCATGTAGGGGCTGTCCAAGGTGCTGTCCAGGGCAGGCTGCAAATGCATTCAACTTGTAAGCCACGTTAAGGCATCTTAAGACATGCATGTGTAGACGCGTGCCAAAATCACCTTAATGCCCCTTCAGCTAAGGGGCATTAAGTTTAGGCTTGCATAAATTCATGTGTAGACAGGCCCACTATGTCCTTTTGCATAGTGCTTGGTTCTCTTTCTTCCCTTCAGTACACTCAAATATCTGGAAGCCAGAAAATTTGCAATTCATGCTTCAAGGAAGCCCTGTATCATTTGAAATTGTAAAAATGCAGTTAATAACTCCTCTAGAGATCTCCACTTTTATTCTTCTGCTGACTCCCCATCCAAAAACCTGAGGCAGATGTTAGCCTTCACACAGCACATCTTCAAAGTTAATAACTCAGTCTGCATAGGCTAAGCTACCTATGCCATACTTGACGTAATACACATAGGACAGACAGAGGGGACAAGGCTGAACTCCTCAATGAGTTCTTTGCCTCAGTGTTCCTAAGAGAGGGGCACGACAAGTCTCTCACTGGGGTTGTAGAGAGGCAGCAGCAAGGTGCCAGACTACCATGCATAGACCCTGAGATGGTGCAGAGTCATTTGGAAGAACTGGATGCCTTTAAGTCGGCAGGCTCGGATGAGCTCCATCCGAGGGTGCTGAAGGCACTAGCCGACATCATTGCAGAGCCACT
>NW_005842384.1:1036071-1054892 GCF_000455745.1 Alligator sinensis | reverse complement strand
GGGAATATCTGAAAGCTCGTGGCGCACGGGCCAAGTCCCGGAGGACTGGAAAAGGGCCAACGTGGTCCCCATTTTCAAAAAGGGGAGGAAGGAGGACCCGGGCAACTATAGGCCAGTCAGTCTCACCTCCATCCTAGGCAAAGTCCTAGTGGACTCCAAGACGAACATGAGTCGGCTGGAGGGTCGCACCCAGAGAGTCGTGGTAGATGGGCCGGTTTCGACCTGGAAGGGTGTGGGAAGTCCTAGTGGACTCCAAGATGAACATGAGTCGGCAGTGTGACGGAGCCATAAGAAAAGCCAATGGCACTTTATCGTGCATCAGCAGATGCATGATGAATAGGTCCAAGGAGGTGATACTTCCCCTCTATCGGGCGATGATCTATTGAGGTCCCTTCCGACCCTAACATCTATGAATCTATGACACATCCAGATGAGGACATACATGCAGGGATGTGCATTTCCTGCATCACAAATAGTTATTTGTTCTGCTTTTTGCCCCATGGAATGTCCCTTTGTACACATGGCAAGTTGTCCCAGGTGGAGTAGGAGAGGCTGGGGCCAGCACTTGTATTGGCCCCAGCAGCCTTACCTGGGGCCCTGGGGGCCTCCTGGGGCAGCAGCAGCATTGATCCGGCAGCACAGAGCCTGGCTGGCAGCCAGAGCATGGCTTTGGACAGCCAGGATCTCCCAGTGTCAAATTTTGGCGCTGTGCTGCAAATTAGCAGTGCAGCAAACGGGTGCATATGTGCTGCATACACTTTGTGGTGCCTCAAACACCTCTGAGGTGCCACACATTGTGCACGCTCATCTGGACATGCCCATAAATACCATTTTGCCACTATATACCTGCCACCTACTTAACCTAAGCAACTAGATCCTACTTCATTTTCCCTTTAAAGAGTCATCATTGTGACTCTTGCACAGGATCAATACTTTGGAGACCTGTATCTTGGGCTTCACTCTGCCAAGGAGTTCCTTCATCTCTTAATCAATCTGAAATCCATTCCCAATAGTACCTTACTTCACAGTGGCATTAGGAAGTTAAAAGCACTGATCTGTAAAGAGCACGTAGAGATCTTAAGGTGCTATGTAAATCCTTGAACAAAAAAACCTATTCATTTGCTTATTCCCCACTTTCAAACGTAGGCCCTAGTTTAACAAAGCATACAAGTTAATGTTTAAGTTGAAGTAGGTGAACAACCAAAAGGTTTAACATTTTTTGAGGGATTGGAGTCATAATTCCCTGACACCAGGTATTGGAAATACTCCCTATGGCAGCAAACATCTAAAATCTTTTGTGGATGTAGCTAAATAGGATGGAAGTAGCACTTGAAGTTTAAGATTTTCTCAAATTCATGGTTTCCAGGTAACATCAGTTAAATTTTTGTGAAATTTTTCATGGCCATACCTATCCCATAAGAAGTACTCTCAAAGTGAAACAAGGAGTTTCTTAGTTTCCTTTAACTCTATTTCTATAAATGTATTAATTAATATTAATGTGCAGCCAAATTCCCAGGTTTTTTGATATTGGGGGTGTGGGTTTGTAAAAATATAACATTCTATTAACTTCCCTCTTGCAAGCTACTAATAGAGATTCTTGATCTCCTCTCCAATTTAATAATTATTTTTCTGGGATTGATACTTGCTGTTCCAAACACATTCATCATTAAAAATTAAAGTTTCATTTGTTTTGGCTTTCATTTAGCTTTCAGCACAATCTCTGTAACAAGATTAGCTGGGACAGTGCTGAGAAGAACATTAACATTGCTTTTTAAGGGTATGTTTTAAGGGTATGAGTGAGCTGTTTGTTTTCCTTTGAACATAGTGGCCCTGACATGCAGCCAAATATTTTGCAGTAGGACCTCAGCAGGTATGTTCACTTTGTTATTTACATTCTGAAAGACTGTTTCATTTCCTCATCACAGGGAAAAACAGCAATGTATATTTCTCAGGAATAAATAAGCTACAGGAAACTATAGGAGGAGTTTAGGAAACAAGGGCATATTTGTATTCCAGTAACCTATACAAGTGTTAGATAATGAAAGGAACAGAAAAAAAATCTGTGGGGCATTCACAAGAAAGGAGAAAGAGCAGAGGACGGTGCTCAGTGCTTTCCCCAGAATCAGCCAGCAACCCAGGCACTGTACAGTATGTTATAAAAATGCAACAGCAGGAGCTTGCCAGAGAAGGAAATATGGCTACAAGTCTCTTTCTGCTTACCCACTTAATACAGTGAGAAGTAATGCTGATCACTTATATCCAATGCAAACTCCACCCCTCATTCCAGCATATTTGCTCTGCTCTCAAAATACTGTCCATCTTACCTGCACCAGTTGGAGTGCAGTAGGTGGCTACATAGAATCTCATATCCATACCTGAGGTCTGAAAAGGCTGCAAAAGTAATTATTGTAATTTAAGTGGACAGAAGCTGGGACAGAATGCAGCCCAGTGATTATGGAAGATGAGAACAGCAGCAAAGTGAGTTATCCAAATGTTCTTGATCAAGGATAAATCAAAGGAAATTCTCTTCCTCCAATGCTACATATACACGTATTTTTCCATTTATGTTTAATGCACTGAGAAATGCTTTTGAATTGGACAAACATTAACAAAAGTCAGTATTATTAAACTGTACTGGGAGGATGCTGTCAAGACTGTACAGCTGTGGTAGCTGACTTTTAAGGCTCTTAATATCTCTGGTTCAAATTCAGCACAGCTTTTGGGAATAGAAACATTAAGGTGGGGTAAAAAGCAGAGTGCCATAAATTTTGGAGACATCTGTTTATATCACATACTATTCTTAAACCTAATTTTAAATCTCAGGCTCAAATCTATAATTCAATTTCTTTTCTATTTTTCTTGTATGGGTTTTCTGAGTAAACGTTAGTGTTGCTGAAGGCAAGCTTCTCTGAGTAACAATGGCAATGTACTGTTTTTTCATATTTTTTATTCTTCTCTAATAAAGAAAATATACAAGGGAATTAAACTGGAAGTGCCAACCACATTTTCACCTAAAGAAGATAAAAGTGAAGATGTTGGAGATGAAAAAGTTTGTGTAAAAATTGGGAATGTTCCTAACAGAGCTTGCTTTTCAGACCTAGAGCTACTTCATATGTAAGCAGCTGCTGAAGCTACTAAGAGCATGCTCACTGAGGGCTGCTAGAGAGATAGTTTTGTATGAACTGGGCTATAAAAGAGATAGAAGTCTTGTCTACATTGTGGCAACAGCGTGTCCTGGCCAGGCTGTTCCCAAAAACACCCTGCCCACGTATCCACAGGTACACTCTGAACTCTGAAATACACTCGGTCTCCAAACTCTGAAATACATTTGGCTAGTGGCATATTTCTGGGTTTGGAGTATGCAAATAGGAGTGGATGGCTGGGGCATACTTGGAAATGTCCTACCTAGTGTAGGCTGCTGCTACATATGCAAAATGCAATATATATTTTTTTGGTCTGGAAATGTGAAAATGTTCTGCTATTCATCATTTATCTGCTACAAGAAATTCTAAAAAATGAACACCATTACCCATACAACTGACATGTAGGGAAGAATTTCAAGGAAGGGAGTGATGTATACAAGTCATAACCTCCATCCCCATAACTCATGGCAGCAACTAGACACAGTCCTTTTTGATAGCACTGGATAGCTTTGACAGGTCACTGCTGGTAGATATTAGAATTATATCAGACTACAATAACTTTCTTTAAAAAATAAACCAAAGGCCCTGAAATTTTTTTTGTTAATGTTTTATAACTGGATGCATATTCACAATGAATACTTGACATATATTGTTTCTGTCTTTCACATATCTAAATATTTAATTTAAAATGAAATGTAGCAACAAGACAAAGCTAAATTGAAAGCTACAAGAAACTTGCTTCACTATTCTCCCACATCCAGCCACCTCCCATCAGACGCAATTCCTGACTTTCTTTTTGGGCAGCACTGGCTTTGAAGAGGTTGAACATGTCTCTGTAGCTATGTAAGGGCAAGAAAAGATTAGAGGAAAGCTGTAGCAAGTCTTTTGATGCAACTTTATCTGTGGCTTTACTATGAGCCATAATACCAAAGCCAAACTTCAGCTCAGGGTACACCGAGTTCATAACTTTACTATTGCTTCTTCAGTATTTGCAGCTTTGCTGCTGATTCTATGCTTCATTATTCACAACTAATTACATTTGAAGTCTACATGAATCCACTTTACCTACTATTACCTAATATTTTAAGTGGTTAAATTTTATAAATGTAAATCATAATAATTTCTGAACCTCCTATGTGCCACTGCTAGTTGTCCCCAGGGAACGCACGTTCCCATCTGTGGGGATGCACCCTTTATGTTCTACTGCTGCCACTTCTCCCGGTCCTGGGAAAACAGAAGCTCCTCCCTGCTTGCTGCTATCTGAACACATACAAAGTACTGATGCAACTTGTAAGATAAGATATTCAATTGTCAGTCCCTCTGGCTAGTATCACAGATTATCCCTTTCATAATATTATGAAGAAATCAGAGGACAATTGCAGAATAAGACCTCAGATCCCTAACACAGAGTTTGAAATTGAGCATGTCTTTCTTTGGTACTCTGCACTGCTCTAACATTCTCTCCAGAGGAGGGAGATATCCAGAATTTCAAAGGATACTGCCAGGAAAGATCTACAAATGATTGTGAGTCAATGACTTAAATACAATCCCAATTTGAGTCTGATATTTTTTTTTCTTGACCTAACTTGCCTGAGCAGCTGGCCATAAAATGGTAATCAGCTCAGGGTTTTCCAGGCCAAATCAGAGGTTGCTTCATATGTGATGAACCACTCATGTCTAATTGAGATTCCAGCTTTGGATTTTGAGACAGCTGGAAACTTTTAAGTACTGGCGCTCCTTAAAACTTTATTTGGACTGAGTGAAACTGCATCAGCTTAGAAGAAGATAAAAAAAATCTGAAGGACTTTAAAGCTCACTCAGAGAAAACTAATGATATTTTTACCAACACAGCGTGAGCACAGTCAGCAAAATTTGTCTGAGAACCTAAATTAGTAATCTGTGTTAGAACCTGACACAGGCCTCACATTATTCTCATGTAAATTTTCTTACAGACACTGGGTGTAGCTACACATGTGCTTTACTGCAGAGTAGACTAATGAGCTACACAGTAAAGCAACACTGTCCACACACCTGCCAGTATTAGAGTGCAATAAACTAATCAACTTTGCCATAAGGTAATACTGTTGGGGACAGTACTATCTTACATTAGAGTAAGTAACTGCACTGAAACACATGTAGACGGTGACAGGGCTGGTTGGGGTACAAGAGTGCTAAAGCAAAGGGGCTGCCTACTGCCTAGCCACACAGCTCCACACTCTCAGCACCCTCATGCCACAGCCAGCTCCTCTGACACTCAGCGCTGCCACCTGGAGCTCAGGGCTGGCTCCCCCCTTGTCCCCTGCCAGCCTGGGCCTGCTCCACCCCGGCTCAAATTGCTGCTGTCCTGGAAGCATGTATAGATGCTGCACCTGGGAGAAGTTTCCTCTGGCTCAAACGGCTCCAAAGTTTATCGTGTTGTGTTAATTGCGTATGTAGATGCACCCACAGAGTAATATTTAAGAGCACAGATTAGAGTTTTCAAAAACAGAAGCCTAATGTTATATTCCTAACTCCATTTATTAGCACTTCAGTGTGTGACCAATATTTTGAAACATGGCCTAATTCAGCAGGCCTATATATTTAAAATTTTGGACAATATTTCTCAGGAAACCTGACTCAGTTCCTTCTCTGTTCTTGGCTGAAATCAGACGTTGTATATGAATTTGTCCATACAAAACGTAGAAAAATTCATTACGAACATTTAATTTTGTTGCGTTCACAAGTTGGTATGGATTCAGAAGCATTTTAAAAAAAAAAAAACCCCCCCCCCCCCCCCAAAAAAAAAAAACAACCCCCACAAACAAACAAAAAAAATTGAAAAACCAAAACAAAATCCAGTCTGCTGCTAATGTTCACTTACACGAGAATAGATACGGTTCATTATTCCTAGTGGAGTGACTCTAATAAAAGTTTAGTGGATGAAGCACGGCAGCTAAATTAACATTTATCAAAAGGAAAGCTTCACAAACTCGTGTTGTGGTTGATACAGTTTGCCACTTACATCTGTGATCATTTTCCCTCTGGTCTTGTTTCTTTCCCTGTGGTTGGCCCGTTTCTGTTTCTGCTGCAAAACTCGTTCCCTGGTGGTACGATATTCCAGAGCGAATTCACTAATAACTTTGCAGAATTTATTAATGTTGACTTCACGGATCGCGTAGGGAGGGTGGCCCATAAACAATAAAAATGAGTGGAACCTAGAAAGCAAAATGAATCAAAATTTTGAAAAAGCTTCCTAATAAAGATTCTAATGATGAAATAAAAACAACTTTTAACATTTCCATGACAATCAATTTCACTTGATCCCCTTATTGTTTTATGAGCTCTTCTCATTTGTTTCCCCATGCTGCAAAGTTTTCATGGATGCCTTAAAATATTACTGGCATGGTTTATAATTAAAAACATATCACAAATAAAGACTAGTTGATGATCACTTCATCTCAGCTCAGTTTCCCATGCTGATAAAGGACATAAGATGTTTACAAAATCCTATTCATTTTATGTTACTCATTTGGCATATGAATTAACAATTTCATTTCAGTTATTGAACAAAATATTTATTATGTTTAAACTCCACTTGTTTGTATTAAGCAACTTCAAAGAGACTATTAGGATGTTGGGGAAAGTCTAGACAAGACGAATTAAGATTTACAGACTAGAAGCACAGGAAGAAAAGTATTTCTAGTTCATCAAAATGACCAGAAATGTTGTAATATCCAAATACTTCAGCTCAGGGTACACTGAGTTCATAGCTTTACTATTGCTTCTTCAGTATTTCCAGCTTTGCTGCTGGTTCTTCTGTGCGTCATTATTTACAACTAATTAAATTTCAGGTCTACATGAATCCACTGTACCTACCTTCATGCTAATAAAAATAATCATAACAGTGGAATTGAACTATGTGATTAAATGGAAGAAATATTTTGGACAGGACTAGCAATATTTTAACAGGGTGGCCAGTCCCCTTAAGAGGGGGCAGCCAGCCCTCGTGAGTAGCTGTGGGTATGGGGAGGTTACTGAGAAAGGAGTGGCTCACTGGGAGCTTAAAAACCCCAGAGATGAGAGCATTGGGATAGCAAACTGTAACATGAGAACAATGTGAGAGGAAGATGGGCTGAACTACTGCTGTGCAAGGGCCAGAGCCAAAAGGGACCCTCCCAGTGTCCGGGACAGGACAACCAGGTTTTTGTTTGCTTGTCTTGTTTGGTTGAAGACTACTGATTGGCATGAACTAGCTGAGGAGATCTTCTGAGAGCAAGAGTCTTCTTGGAGAAGCCCACAGGCGAGGTGACCCACTTACAAATATATTATTGAAAATATCAAGTATGGGGATGAATCCACTATTATCTTATTACAATATATGTGATACATCCAAATGAAAGTTGTGATTTCAACATTCCTTAGCTGCATCTTGGGTACAATTTACCTAGGGGTGGACAAGAATTCGTTAAGAAGAAAATAGGCTGGATCTACACCTTTGATTTGTTCATTCACAAGTTTAAGACTGTTCAAATTCCAGAGCAGAGTTAAAACCCATAGATTCTATGTGTATGCAGTATACAAATACATTACCTGCATATAGCTGGTATCATCTGGGTCAGCTTATAAAACTAAATTTAGAATTATTATGTTAGCATGGCCATCTTAGAGTACTTTAACTAGAATGTAATGCCAATTATTCAAATGGGATGAAACAGTAATTCTTAAAGAAAGAAAAGGCATGATTGCGTCTTTTGGAATGCAAACGTGAGACACCTGTTTATGGATAGAGTACAGGTCTTTGTGCATTATTAATTGCAAAGATATGTACAGTAGCTATTCCAAAGATAGAAGTCCTTATTCAACCTTTTCTATGGCAAATGCCTCATTAAAGATGAAAAAGATTTGTCTTCATAGAAACTTCAGTATTTTGCCAGAGGTATTTTGCCCTATGCTTGTCTAGCCAATCTCCCCCCACAAAAGGTATTTGCTAAAAAGTAGTAAATGCATAATTATCTTCCCAGCATTTTCCACTTGTGAAATCTTGGCCTAATGCAGTGCCAGGCATTTACAAGTGCCCCAGAAATCAAGCAAAGAGAAAATAATTGCTGATTTTGTTGCTTTTACTCAGCAGAAATTCAATATTTGGTAGAATTCAGGAAATATTTGGAACAAATGAGCATCTCTTATCAAGCCTTCATAACAGATATCTTGGTCAATGCGCTTGTGAGAATGTGTCTTATAGAGAGTTTTAAATAAATCACTGATGTTCCCACCAATGCCCTACTGCTGTACCTGTTAATTATTCTTCTATGAACAATCTTGAGAATTATGATTCTTTCTGCACAGTCTTTAAGAAACTCAGACATTTTTTGCTTCAGCACTGGCTTCATTTCATGCTTTGCTATGGCCTTGAGATGATCCCATGATGCTTTGCACCTTCTTTCCATCTGGCATAAGTTGTCCTGAAGTTGTTCAAAATCAACCTGAAAACAAATGAAAATTTCAGCTATTTTTACCCCAAAACTTACAACACTGACCTTGGGCATCTAAAATGTATAGCCAAGATACAAAAAGTGACTGAGGTAGTACTGCTTAATTATTAACACATATCCTGTTTCCTACCATCCTGTAGGCATGTGAAGAAGAAATGACTGTACTTGTTTTTGCTATACAGACCCTATAGTCAGATCCTGTTCCACATGCTAGGCATGTCTACATGAGACTTTTACTGCAGAGCTAATTAGCTCTGCAGTAAATATTGTGCATTTACACGTGCAGAGCTATTAGGCTGCAGCAAACTAATAAACTCTGCAGCAAGTTAGTACTTGTAAATACAAGTACTATCCTGCTGTGGAATTTTTTACTTTGCAGCACCGCATGTGTAGATGCAGAACAGGGCACAATTGTGCCCGGTCAGCTCAGGCAGCAGGGGGCCACACTCCTGTCTGCTGCCAAGCCACATGGCTGACCGCTTTATTGGTGGTGCACACTGGGGTTGGGTGGAGAGTCTGTTGTTAGGTTGGAGGAAAGAAGGGGGTCTGTTGTTGGGAGGGAGGGAAGGAGCAGGGTCTATGGTTCTTGGGGTTGTACTGTGAGCTTGGGGCCTGTGGGTGGTTGCCCAGGCACCCTATTGTAGGGGATGGAGGAGGAAGTGGTCAATGACCGCCTTGTGGACACGGTGCCCTGGCCACCACGCCAGAGGGGGAGCACAAGGAGCATCCATGACATGCCAGGCACAGTCTCCCAGGACAGCATTCTGGAGGCCTATGTCAGCAGGCTGCAGACTGCTTGAGGTCACAGAAGCATATGGCTGGGGATCAAATGATGGGGTAACCTTTGACAGTGTGGGTCTAGCATCTGAGTATCTGTAGCCAGAGCCTGGAGCTCCCCCAGCTGCTGCAGGGGGCAGAGCAGGGTAGGAGCAGACCTGGCCTAAACTGCTCTGCCCTGGTTCAATTTGCTGTTGTTCTGGACACACGTGTAGATGCTGCACCCAGGAATAGTTTACTGCAGAGCAAAATGCTCCGTAGTTTATTCAGCTGCATTAATTGCATGTGTAGATGCACCCGGTGGGTAGCAGACTAAGGTGCTTAAGTGCAATTCTATTCTACCCTGTTAAAGTCCCTGAAAAACTATCAACAGAAAAGGTGGATGGGTTGTTTTCTTTGCTGCTTTTTTGTCACACAGTCTTATGGGGCAGATGATATTATTATTACAAAAGTTGTTGCATTAATCAATTTCCAGGGATTTGAACAGGGTGCAATCATCTACTTACACACCAAATAGGTGGAATAGAATTTGCTCTCTACTATCAAAAGAATTGAAAATATCTTAAATTTCTGCACAGCTCCTATAAAGGGATGTAGTAAAGTCTCCTGTTTGCAGTCAACAGTGCATACAACATGAAACACAGTTTCCTGAACCTGGAAAGCACATGGACATAGCCATTTCTCCATGTATGGTTTTATTGAAAGGTGATGTTCTAAAGTAAATTGTCTGTCACATGCCAGAACTATATGTTTTATCTTAGGGAAGTGTTATCCCAGCACAAACCTGCATCTCTAGGGATACTATATAACACCATTAGCTAGGAACAAAATCATCATCACAGGTTTCAAAGTATATGCTAATACAGTTAAGATAAATTATGATATCCTCCAGTAACATTTATCAGGAGGGAAGCCAATAAATTCCACAAGTAGGTGAGCGGGAGGTTGCCATTTACTCATAAACCAAAAAAAGGTGTTCGAATTGCTCTGGTCTACCAAAGCCACTTTGGATACATTACTAAAACAAGGGCAGTATGTAGCACTGGCCAGCCACTGTACAAGCCATGCATACAACAAATGGAAAATGTATAAATGCCCAACTTATTCTCCTTGCATTCCCCAGGAAAAAGGAATTTATTTGCAAATACCACTTCAAAGCAGAAATAAGCCCAAGTCATAAAATACAGATTTAGACTCAGATTCCAAACACCTCAGAGTTTGAGGATGCTGGAGTCTGGTATTTTGGTCCATTTTTCACTGCAAAAGGGAAAAACAGAGCTTAACAAGGGTCGGGGGGAGGGGTTCTCTTTGCATGCAGGATAGGAAAAAGCTGCAGCTAGTTGTGTATTCTTTTCAACTTTTCCTATTCTGATCTATCCCTTGGTAGTGTAATTATTTATTGTTAATTGCCTTTGTCATGAAGGAAAAGTACAGCACCACAATACTGCTGTTAGCCTAAAGGCAATTAGCCTACTGCAGCTAGCCTGAAGAAACTGGCCCTGGATACACACTCCCTTTTCACACCCAATTTAAGTTTGGGATTAGGATCTGAACCTTCCAAACTCAGTCCTCTCTAATGTAGCACGTTTACTCACATACACTCCCCCCACCCCAGAAATCAACCCTTTGAAATTAGGGTGTATGCCTTAAGGGAGGAAGCTGATTTTTCTTCATTGGACTAGAAGTGGGAAGACCTTGTTGCAAGATGCCTGCCATGTCTCTCCCTCACTGTTAACCCTCTCACAGCCACAGCTGCTGTAGTCAGGATTTCCTTCAGTCACTCATGACTGGAAAAATCATTTTTTTTCATTCTGCTGTCCAAAAAAAGAAGGTGTGTGTCTTATTGGGGGGGGGGGGGCAGAGGAGAGGAGGGGGGAAGGGGGTATGGCATGCAAGAAAAAACTGTAAATGGGTCTCATTCCAAGATTTTGTATTTAATGCATGCTTGACCCCAGTTCCAATTACAGTATTTCATATATATGAAATTCCCAGCTATATCCAGAACCTAGTGCTTAAGACCTGCACAAAATGAGGATAGCCATAAGAAATGTATTACTGAAAACTTCCTGATATAACCTGGCAGTGATTTGATTTATTGTTGCCTTGTTTCAAAAAGTGATGATTTTTCCCTTTTTGCAAGGAAGTAAAAGCATCCTTTGACTTATTCTGTGGGCAAGGGAGCTGTGTGCGTGCGGTTATGTTTTTGTTAGTGTGCCAATGCCTATTACTTTTTAAAGTCCTTTTCAGATCAGTATTTTGACTGTTGGTGGTAAACGTATCCTTGCTTTCTACATACCATCAATGTAAAGTGCACATGGCAGACAAAGATACCATTATTGTGAGTAGAAAATTGGATCCAAGAACAAGCATTTCTATGGGTCAGCAAATAATTTTCTGGAAGGAAGCAGAATTTTCTGCAGGAAGCAGAAGCCAGATGAGGGAGGAGGAGCCCTGTAACAGGGGGCCTGCTCGGGGCCGATGTCTGTGGCCCGCCCACCTGTTCTTGGGCCAACCACCCGCCTTCTTGCCCGCCATGCCTTGATGTTGATTGATTAATTAATAGATGTCAATTAAGTGGGAGGATACCCATTTTGCTGCCCCGATTCCAGGGGGCGCTCTCTGCGGCTCCTTTCCTCCGCTACACCGCAGCCCAAGCCTCGCAGATGGCATCTAGGTGTTCTCGTTATCACCGGCGCCCACACTGGGCCCCAGAATCCTCCTAACAGGACCCCTCCATGATCCATCCATTCAGGCAGCCTCTCCGCCTTCATTCAGGCTACCTAGCTCCCTGAAACTATTTTCCCCTCTTGGGTGTGGTCCCCCCAGGACCTCTGGCTACCAGCCCTGGCCCACCTCCAGGCCAGTCAGGACCCCAGGCCCCCGGCTCTTGGGTGTCCCTCAGGGTGGGCCCCTGGCCCTTTTGACCATCCTAGTCCTGGCCCCAGCATGGGCCAATCAAGGGTACTCTCTTGATCAGGTTGAGTCTCTAGCCCTTCTCTCTCTCCTGGGGTCTGCCCTCTGGGCCCTACAAACACAGGGGTTACCCACCCAGTGGTGGGGGCTAGGGGTTAAGGCGCCCCAACCCGCCTTTCACCGGAGTGGTAACTAGCCTGGCATTTCCATGCGCCACTGAGAGCCCCACCAGGCCACCCACTCCCAGCAGGGTGCAGTTTTTAGGTCATGCCCAGGACCAGGAGCCTCCTGACCATCCCCTATAGCTCCTCCCTTACCTCCAGCTGTAGATCTCAGCAGCACTCTGGCCAGGCAATGTTGTTGTCTGTCCTCCAGCAGCCAAACTGCCCTGTTTATATAGACAGCCCTGACTCAAAATGGCTGCCCTCATCAGGCACCTGGTGGCTGCCAGCTCCAGGCCCTTAAAGTGGCACACACAGTGCCCTGCCACAAGCCCAAGGACCCTGGCAGCATCTGTGGGGGCAGTGGGGGGAATGATGACCAGGTGGGAGTCCACAGGCCCCAAATGAATACCCCCTGGGCCACAAATGAGATAGTTCTCATGTCCAGTATCCTCTCCTTAGTACGTTTGATGCTACACACCCTACTACTCAAGGGTTTAACTGAAGATGATTTTACACATCAAGTGATACACAGTAAAATACCTCTTTCCTTTAAGCATGTCTCACAGTCCAACTAATTCTGCATTCAGCCTTCCCACAGATTCTGCTAGCCCTGGCTGCTGGGACCTTGGACCCTTCTACAGCCAGGGAAAAATCCAAAGACCCTGCCCAGCTTACAAACAGCCCTCATAATATCTCCAGGACAACCTCCCCTGCCCATAAGCATTATTTGAATTGCTCATGAATATCTAGGATCTTCTTTGGAACATCCGGCATTTCTCTGCCTGACGGACCATTTCTCTCAGATTCCTTTTCTATACAGGAGTTGATTTCCCCATTGCAGGCAGACAATTGGAAACAATGGCCTGGCAGGATACATCCAGCCCATGGGCTGCAGTTTGCCCACCCCTGGGCTAAACCCAAGATCTATAAAACACTCAATATGTTATTCTGAGCCACTTATTGGGGCTTCCTTGACTATTCTAAACAGTAACATTTATATAATGTATAATTTCACAATCAAAAGCACAGTAACTAAATTATAATGATTTACCTAGGAATGTAGTATTTCTTCTACCCTTAAGAAGCCTATTACTATCCTGAGAATTCTTTTATTTCTTGGGCCTTTCAACATGCAGGGAAGTATAGCATGAGGTAAAGCTCACCAGAGCCCAGTTTTCCTTAATTATAAACTGCAGGTTCCACTGAAAACTGGCATTCAAATGGATTCATATGGCTCAGAGGTTTTTCCTGTAACTGAGTGGTTTAATAAGTCATTGAAACAAAGAAGCTATTTTGTGTCTTTATTGACAGCATTATTAGGATTTACTAAGTCACTGGGCCAAATTCTCAGTTGCTCTTTCCATGGTGCAGTTATTAATACCAGAGCAAAGTAAACAACAGAGGCCGCATCCAGACAAGCATGGCTGTGTAGTATGTGGCCCCGCAGACATGTCTGCGAGGCCACATACCACACATTTAGGTGCTCTCTGCGCTGCAATGCAGCAGCATTGGGAGTGGGGCGGGGGGGTGTCACCCTGGGAGATCCTAAGGTCAAAAAACCCTGCACAAAAAAAAGTGGGGCAGCACACACAGAGACAGCACACTGCCCAAAACTGGAACCTGGACAGCCAGAGCGATACTCTAGATGCTGGCCAGAGGCTGCTGGGGCCAGCCCAGTGCTGGCCCCAGCCTCCCCTACCCAACTTAGGGTAACCTGTCATGTGACAGAGGGCAAATGGCACAAGTGTCCTGCTGCTAGTTGTCCCCTGGGAAATAAACATCCACGCTAATGTGGACATGGCCAGAGAGGGCATACATTGATACTAAGTCAGAAAAAGAATGATTTACAACCAACTTGGCACTTACTGAACATGAAACTCAATGGCTACTCTGCCCAAATATAGTCTATTAGCTCTATGCATCATTATACTTCTTTAATATTAGTATTGGCTTGATTTGTGAGGTTAACAAGGTTTTATACTACATAAAGGAGGCAAAAAGGTGCATACAACAATTTGGGATCCAAGTGAACAAGAACAGATTCAATTGGTTTGATACAGAAGATATTATAGCTGAGAATTATTCATTATATTACATAAAACAAACAAAATACAACATACTACTTTCCTTTGTCCAGTTCAGTATATACAAGATTCCTAAGAGTGAAGAACAGGGCTTAGAAGGCCCTTCTCCCTGTCAATACTTTGGGATTTTTTTAACATTGTATTTAAAAAAAAAAATGAGTTCCATAATGGTAGGGAATGCGGATTGGTTTTCTTTTCTTTTTCTTCCTTTTTTTTTTTAAAAGGGAAACGTACCATTTCTCCTTCCAGATGGAAGACTGCACAGTGTCTAACATAGCATTTAAGCATTTAGCTAGGTTTCTCATTAAATTGTGGTTCCACAAAAGTAAGGAAAAGGAGGTTCGGAGAGATCTGCTGTAACATAAAAGTGTTTTATAATTATGCTGCACTGAACAAAGAAATGAGAAAGATGGTCATTTTAAAATTGCCATTACAGTTCTATCCCTGAATAGCAAAAAGAAGTATGGGGTGGGCAGCCACAGTGATTTTGAAGAACATGGAAATTTATGTTCAGCTTACTTTTTGCATCAGTTTTACTGACATGCACATGAAAAGCAAAAGTCAGGATGCTATTACCTAATATCACCTAAAACTATCAGCTTAAAAATGAATCTGTTTTCCAAAGAATATAGCAACACACTCTTTAAATCTTGTTAAGCAAAATAAGATGATTTCACATTAGAATACTGTGAAATATCTATTTATTTTTCTTTGTAAACCAATTAAAACAAAAGAAACATCCCAATAGATCAGATATAGGTCTGATGCATACTTTCTATATTGAGCCAGATTCATCCACATCCACAGACACATCAAATGATAATACCTCAGACTAATTCTCATACAGTTTTTGTTACACCTTCAGCCAAACATCAATACTGAATGTTCTCAGACACTCCTAACCATAGCTCAGTGCCAGAGGGACACCACCAAAATGGAGTCCAAAGATAAATCCCAGTTGGTACAAATCCAAAGCTAACACAAATCGTAATTCCCTAATCAACAGCTTCTGTAAATCAGAAACTCCAATGACCAACTAACATTCAATTTTATTTTCCAGTCCAAGCCATCAGAACAATTTCTTGCTTGAGATCAACATTTTGGGCCCCACACTTTAAGAAAGATGTGGGCAGTTTGGAAGGGGTCCAGTGGAGAACAACAAAAATGATCAGAGTCCCTCAAAAACATGATTTATGAGGAAAGGTTGAAAGAGCTAGGATTATTTAGTCCAGAAAAGAGAAGACTGAGGGGGAATTCGATAACAGCCTTCAAATACCTGAAGAGCTTTCAAAATCACATCCTGCATCTTTTTTGTAGGTCACTATAACTTCTGGTGTATGTTCTGAGTAACCCTACATAGTTTTCCAATAGTTAACAATTATCATTTATTGCCACAATCTGGGTCTTCAACCTTTGTTGTTATACTAATGAAAATATTGGCTCCAGACATTTTCTAAAGAAGACCGTAACCTTTGCATTTTTGCCTCTATTTCTTTCAGTGTTATTAACTATACAATCAGCACCTGTACAAATGACATATTTCATTTTAATTTCATAATGCAATAATAATGACATATAGTTGAACAGACACAGAGACGCAAGGAATCTCTCTTCATTTACACAGTTTCTGTTCTACAGCGGATCACAGTTGGAGATGTTTATAGTTTAGGTTAGACAGGTCATTTCCACTATATTATAGGGATGAGTTTGGATGTGGAACATGGAATTCTCTTCTTTCTGCTTTGGCTCAGAGCCCAGGGGAGTTCTGAGAACTGATGGAGTCACAAATGAGTCTATAATGCTCACAGAGCAAGCAGATTATTATACCAAATGTTACTTAAGCATGTCACTGCAGTACATGATAGGCACTTTCAATTTTTCTGCTAGCTACCCTCCTGCTTATATTTCCATCTGTGAAGATTCTATTCCACAAAATATACCAACATTGCCTTCTGAATTTTGTAGCTTAGGAATCTGCATATAATGCACCACAGGATTCACTACATATAATTAAGAGTAAATAAAGAAGAAGGTGGGATGTAGTTAGTTATTAGACTATGTTTGCTAAAATAGAAGGTAGGGGCACCACTACGTAAATAAATGCTTTTGCCTGCGATTTCTGCTTTATTAGTAATGTAAACAAGAGTCCTGCAGTAAAATTGGGGGAGAAAAACAGGCAGGTTCTTTGGATAGATGTGATATCTTTTATTAGACCAACTAAATAGTTGGGGAAAAGTTCTTTGCAAGCTTTTGGGCACAAACACCCTTTTTCAAGCACCAGGAGACTCTGCTTTTATTCTGAGTTCTGAAGAAGGGTGTTTGTGCCCAAAAGGTTGCAAATATTTTTTTTCCAACCATTTAGTTGGTCTAATAAAAGATATCACATCTACCCAAAGAACCTTGCCTGCCAATGTCTTTAGACCAACAACCCTACAACATGGGAGAAAACCAAGCAGATTAATTCCAACAATAAAGTTTCTTTTACAAGGAATAAGTGCATGTGTTTTCCTTTGAGGGAAAAGAGCCCTGTGACTCTGTGGGCTCTAGTACGCATGCGTGGCGCCTGCTCTGACACACTGGTAATCCAGCACATCAGAGCAGGCTCAATTAATTGAGTGTGCTGGAGCACAGAAATCAATGTGCTCCGGCAACCTTCCATGTCATGTGTATCAGTGTCCTGGTGCATTTCAATGCTGAAAAAATGGTGGCAGGGTGCTTTGAAATACAAGACGTTTGATGAGCTTTAGTTCAAAGCACCCCGCTGCCATTTTTTCAGCATGGGGACACTAATACATGTGACGCGTTGACACTTTAAATTAGCGTGACTTGCTAATTAAAATGTCTAGTGCCATGTCCCACAGCACATGTAAAAACGTCCTATATTATTAAAGTTCCTTACCCAAAAGGCATGGTTGTATAAGTAACAGTAGCCAAAAGTAGGACACAACTTATGACTGATGAGAAAGGTAACATGAGACTGTCACAGTCTGTTGCCCCAGAAAGATCTGAATTACGGTACATGTTAATAGTTCAACTAAAAACAGCAGATAGATAGATATCGTCAACTTCTGGGGACACAATTTGGTCAAATTCAATCTAGGAGAATATTTCTGAGGACACAAGGGGCAAAGTCTTCCTGAAAATCCTTCATGTTTATGTGCCTAATTCCCATATGGGCATTTGAAAATATCCCGCAAAACTTCTGCAACAAAGAGCATCGTTTGGCTATATGAAGTCAATGCTGATTAGGTTTAAATGGATGTAGCATAACTAGATCTAATGTTTCACCAGTATCTGAAATCAGAAGAAAGACACCATAACACTGTATATTCCCATAGTCCAGGTTTGGATAATTATATCACTTGAGTTTCAGAGCAAAGAATGAAAAGGAATGAGCTGACACCCTGGTAGATTAAGGACAATGGAAAGGAGAAAGTTGGATGACTCAAGGATTTCATAACAAGAATGGAATGCCACTTTCACTTAAGCCACTGACTGTAATCTGGTACAACAGGGAACAGAAATCATCATCATTTAGTAGGTTTCACTGGCACACAGGAGGGGAGACAGAAGTCTTGGTCTAAGTTTTAGTGGAAAGGCAAAATGAGTATTTTGCTCCCAGTGGTAGCATATGAATAAACAGTTACTAATGGTCATAAAAATAACCAGGGTGTATGCCCATATAGTAGAAAAATAGACAATGTAGGTCCATGGCATACTGACACAGCTTTCTTCAGTGAGAGTCACAGGAGTGCATCCAGAGGAAAGATCAAGTCAGCTGTAAAGTGGCAGTCATGAAATTACAGCAATGTGGGTCCCAGGTTTCAGAGATGAACACATTTCTATATGGACAGTTCTCATAAAAGGTGTGTCCCAGGGGAGCTGGGACGCCAAAGAAACCCCGGGGCAGCAAGGAGGCTTACTTACCTCCCGCAGGTCTGGAAGAGCCAGGGGAGGTGCGCACGCCAAAGACGCCAGCGCGGGCAATCAGCCGGGCCTTTATCCGGCTGCGGCTGAGCAGCGGGGGCGGAGGACGCATCCCGGAGGGAATAAGGAGCAGCTCCGCCGGGACTGCGGGGCGGTTGCTGAGGGGAGACCCCGAGAGGGAATCCCAGTGTGGAGGAGAGCAACCGCTGCTCTCAGCCTCTCCGAGAGCGGGGGGCGGAGCCAGGGCAGGCTCCGAGGAAGCCGGCAACGCAACCGGCAGCAGGCTTGATTGCGGAGCCGGCTACAACGCCGGCGGGGGAAATGACGACGGGGGACACCCAA
>NW_005842384.1:1021182-1036020 GCF_000455745.1 Alligator sinensis | reverse complement strand
CCCCTGCGGAGCTAGTAAAGGAGCCGGCGGCATTTGGAGCAGCAGAGCCGGTGAAGGAACTGGCTGCGCCACATGTAGCGGCGCTGGTGAAGGAACCAGCGGCAGCTGGAACAGTAGCACCAGGGAAGGAAGCAGAGGTGTTCCGGGCGGCAAGGCTGGTGGAGTAACCGGCTACTTCGGGAGTAGGAGGACCAGGGCCGGGAAGAGCAGCCAGATTCAGGGAGGAGCCGAGGGAGAAGGTCTGAGGCAGCAACCCACAGGTGGGGAGTGGCTGGGGTGTAGGGAGTGACGGAGCCCCAAGACCACCCGCTAGGGACCGCGCCAACTCTGGTGGCTACCCTAAGGGAGGACCGCCCACTGAGATTACAGTCAAAGTCGTGGCAGGCGAGTTCAGGGGTCCTCCCGACCTCAACAGAGGTAGCCTTCGGGGCCCATCTGTAAGCCTGGGGTCCATAAAATCTAGGGACCGGGCGAGGGCGGCGCGGGAGCACCTGCTAGAGCGGAGGCGGGTACAAGGTGATAAGCAGAATCTCTCTGAAGCCAATTATGAAAAATTGGACACCAGGATCAAGTCACTGATTAATAATGTATGTGACCTTCAGTGCCCATTTACTTATTTATACTGTGTTTGTCTCCGTTCTCTCTTTGCAAATTCAAAACTAAATTAACTAAAGGATCTCTTCACAAACTCTATGCAAAAGCCTCCATGACCAGAGGCTGAGGAGGAACAATTTCTTATCACTGAACATCAAGCTAGTTCAACCCAGCTTAAAGGGGCACTAAGGAAAATAATACTGTATTCATTTAACTTGTACCTTCAGTGAATCAATAAACTATCACTGGGCATCTATTGCAATGTTACTGAGTCCTAATTTGCTACCTGTTAGTCAAAACACCTACACTTCTCTCTTACTGTCTCTCATAATTTTTGTTGTGGAAACTTTCTTTATCTTTCCATTTCACTAAACAAAGCACCTGTTTATATGTTTGCAACTGGTATTGTAAGGGACACTACTGCCACATTAACACTATATCTACACAGACACAGTTGGTTCAAATTTCCTTTGGAGAATTTTTCTCCTTTTTTGATCTTAAACAACATATAGAAAATATATTTTATTGGGCACTGAAATTACAAACCAACAACTCTAGTGCATTGCGGTTTGCACTAGAGGGTATGCAGGAGTGGGCAGGGATGAAGCGCCACCACCCCATGCCAGTGCCTCATAGGAGCAGGGCCAGAGTGGGGCGAGAGCAGGGCTGCACAGATGCCACACTGCCTCTGATTGTCACCCCTCCCCCCGACCTGCTTCCAGCCACTTGCCACTCCACCTCCCCATGGGGGTACACTTATTACAAAGAGGGACGCCAGGGCTACACTTATTTAAAAAGCTTGAAAACCCCTGACTTACACCATACTAAGGGCACTTAAAATGTGAATGTCTGCATGTTAAAGCTCATTAACTCATGCTAAGTGCCCTATAAGCATTTCAGTTACACTCTTTAGGCAAGGGTTAACTCTGGGCTGTGCTACTTGGCTCGTGTTCAGGTAACTTCAGTCTGCTCCATGGATATAAAATGAGCAATTTGCAATCCTCCAGCACCCCAGGATGCACCACACCTGTTGCGCGGACACATTTTTCAAACTCCCAAACTCTACTCCCTCCTCCCCCAAGTGTCCTGGCTCTTAGTCACATTCCTACCTGCCAGCCCTCTAGTGGCAAGTCAGAGCTGTGCAGGCAAGAAACAGTATTAACCCTTAACGTGCAACTGCTCACATCATGTTCTAACTTTAACACCACTTAACATTCCACAGATTTAGTATAGTGTAAGTGTAACGTAACTTTAACCTGAGACAAGGTTGCAGAATCATTCTGAAAGACAACTGGGCACAACATGATCTTGCAATTTTTCCCCCGCTATAGGAAATACTTCTTTCTATTTAAGGCCAAATAAAAACAAAGCCATAACATGCGAGAACAGCATTTGTGTTTCTCCGACTTCCTTTCTCCTCACAAATCCAAGCTGAGTTATTTGGCTCATGCTGCAGCCAGCTGCAGACTTCCTGTTCCCCTGAGTATGTGTTAGTGAGATGAGCAGTTCTTTCCTGACAGCAACTGATGCTCACTAGTCAGTGCTGCTACTGTTTCATCATGCTTTTCTTTTTAAAATTGCTTGCTTCCCCCCTGTTTCATATCAGTAATTAACTGAGGGATCTTGCTACAGGAGTTAAACATAGCCAGGAAGTTTGGTGCTTTATAAATGAATGACTTAAGGGGAGAACAGGACAATTACAAATTAGCTTTCCAGGGTTGGCCCTAGACCTTTTAATGGATGAGAAAAATCATTCATGGGATCAAAAAAAAAGAACTCTTAATAAGGATTTTTTTTCATTGGCATCATTAAACTGATAAAGAGATACCAACGCAGACATCACAGCTCTTTTTTGAGCAGGGAGGAAGAAATGCTACAAACACCACTGATGAACAAACAGATCCAAAGGTCTATAGTTCTGCCTTTATGTTAGATGTAAAGATAATGTGGTACTGTTAACAGACATATAACTTTTATGTTTAAAACAGTGAACAAAAGCCAAGTTGTAAGGTATATCAATGGCTCTAAGGGTTTAGGGCAGGGGTGGGCAAAGTCCAGCCCATGGGCCGGCAGTGGACTCCATTTCCCAGCAGCTCCTGCCCACGTGGCTGGGGGCCAGTTTCCATGGAAACCCCAACTAGACCTGTGCTGTGACAGCACAAAGCTGGGGTTGCCACAGAGACTGGCCCCAGCTGCGCTGGCAGGGTGTGCAGCAGGGCAGGGCAGGGGGCTGCTCTGGAGCCGCTGGGATCTTGCAGTGTGGACAGCTTGGGCCAGGGCCAGGGCCAGGGCAGAGCTTTGGTCTGCAGCCTGCACGCTCTGGGAAGGGGCACGCAGGTAGCAGATCGTGGCTCTGCCCTGGCTCCTTGCAGTGGTCATAGCCTAGTCCCGAGCCGGTGCAGAGCTGTGATCCACTGCCTTGAGTGCCCCTGCCTGGAGCATGCAGGCTGCAGATTGCAGCTCTGCCCTGGCCCCAGACCAAGTTGCCCCCCACCACAAGACACCAGCAACTCTGGAGCAGCCCCCTGCCCTGCCCTGCTGCTCCCTGCCAGCATGGCTGGCGCTGGTCTCCATGGCAACTCCAGCCTTGCACTATCACAGGGCAGGTGCAGCTGCAGTCTCCAGGGAGAGTGGTCCCAGCCATGTGGGCAAGGGCTGCTGGGAAATCGAGTCTGGCTACTGTCTGTATCTGCTATTTTGTCCATCCCTGGTTTAGAGATTAGTGCCTAAAGAATTATGTTATTTTTTTCATAAAATCAATATTTTGAATATACATTATTGTATACTTATGCTTTTACAGACTGCATATGTATATATATGCTTTGTACATACATTCATTTCATCTGTCAAATCCTTTTGGTTGAACTAGCCTGTTTTTTACAAACCAAGTGAGAAGAAATGGTCCCTGGGAAAGGAGAATCTGTTTTTCAACTGGACGAAAATTATTTAATTTTAGGGTTTTAAAGGATGCTTATAGATGAAACAGAGCACAGAATTCAGTGGAAAACTCAGTTAAATATTTATACTTCATTGATGTCAGTTTTACTTATCCATGGTTTTATATACTCTCAGTGAACAACCCAAACAAAAGAGCAGTTTGGAAACTTTCCACATCCTAACTTTCAGATTTGTGGCAGCCAAGACCAAGTGGAATTGAACCTTGTAAAAGTAATGTATCATTGGTACAATATATACAGGACCATCCCAAAGAGGAAGGCCTTAGGCATCCCAGGGATGGTAAAGGCTATAATTTCTCCTAATGTAACTTTGGCCTTTTGGAACATTATCTGCTTTCGGCAGAGCCACTCAGAGATCAGCAAACCACAAAGTGAAATGCTGGGTTCAGTTCTGTATTGCCTGGGGTCTAGAAACTTTTAGAAAGTGCTGGTGTTTAAATCAGATGTTCTTCAACTTCTCAAACTGTGGGTCGGAGATCTTGTTTCAGTGCCCATAGATAAAAATCTGCTGTAAATTTGGAAGATTAGCTCTTCTCATGCCTTCCACAACAGTCTTCATCCTTTTAATGATTAACCCACAGTTTAAATTGTGGCTTAACGTCTAAACAAATAAAGGAAACAAAAAGCAAGAATTAAATGAGCATTGTTAATTGTTGAGGTAAAAGAAGCTATTTGAAGAAAAGAGAATTTCTGTGGAGAAATATGCAGGTCTGCTAGGTCATCAAGGATTACAGGGAGAAAATAAGGAAAGAACAGATATTGAGATGCTAAATGATTTTTTCTTTACTCTTCACAACAGAGATGTTGGAAGAATACCTATTTGGAGAGGGTGCCTTTTTGATAATAAAGATGAGGTACTATTAGGGACTTAAGTGCTAAACTTTAGGTTTTAGAACAAAATCAATACATTAAAAATCAACAAATACATGTGAGCAGATAATATATACCCAAGATTTTGGAAGGTACTTAAAAATGAAGTGGCTGAATTGTTTGCAAAATGATGTCGTTTCTCATTAACATCAACTACTATACCTGAGGATAATTAATCTTTTACATAAAAAAGGTAAAAGGATCAATTCATGGAGTTGCAGGGCAACTTATCCCTTATCCATTGCTAAAATGGCAATGAAAACACCTGGAAGTTCATGTAATCATGGGCTAAATACAGACATTACACATAAACCAGTATCAGTGACTGAAAACCAGTCTACACCTAAAACAGAATAGAAGTTTGGGGCACGTAGACTAGTTTAAAAAAGCCAGATCCCAGTCTAAGACCTTGATTGTCGAGGTATCAGACTTAATCATTTTAGATTAGACCAATCTATCAAACTTCTGTGCCAGAACCTCTACCAATTCATGTTAGGTTGCTGTCCCTTTGCATCCCAGGTACTCTGCAGCTCCCTTCACTAGCCCCTCCTCATATGGAGATGCACTAGCAGTCAGCAAATGCTTGGCTGCTCAGGGGGGCAGGGTCTTGCAATGGGCCGGGGGGATGGAGGTGCTCTGTAGAAGGAAGGACTGTGTGCTTTGGAGCTTGGTACCAGTGACAGCTGAGGGGCCCAATCCTTCCTTCTATGAAACACCTCTATCCCTGCTAGGCTGCACCAGTGCATCCTGCTGGCTGCCTCTGGTGCTGAGCTCCAAGGACCTTAATTCTTCCTTCTAGTGACCCTATCCCTGCTACCCAGTGCACGCCCCCCCCAGCTGCATCAGCATGTCCCACCAGCTACTTCTGGCTGGCAGGACATGCCTGGCACAGCCTGGGAGTCTTGTACTGTGCAGCAGGGACATAGGTACTCTACAGAAGTAAGGACTAGGCTCCTTGATTGCCACTGGTGCTGAGCTCCAAGGGGCTTGATCCTTCCTTCTACAGAAGACCTGGGCCAGCCCTCATTGGCTGCCATGCACACGACACCGACCCACTGCCAGCATTGTGGATGCTCCCCCATACCTAGCCCTAGGCTTTCAGGAGAACCCCAGTTCAGCTATGCTCAGCTGCCTTTGGCAGTCTCTGGCATACTGGGAGATATGCAGCAGCACCCCTTGCCTTCTGGTCTTGGCCAGTGCAGGCATATCTGTGTGCCTGCAAAGGGAAAACGCGTGTTGTGTTTGCTCTCGATCCAAGCTCGTAGCTTAGAAAAAACTGTGTAGATGTAATTGATTCTGCCTCAGGCTTGTTGAATGTCTGTACCAAGCCATAGACTCCACACAGCACGGGCTCTGTATCAGAAAAAACATGACCCAGTAGTCTATTGGAAATATATGAATATGTCAACAAAACTATTGGCAAATAACAGAAAAATAAAACTAGTTTAGACTTTCAAAGGGCCTTTGAGAGAGCCTCTCACAGGAAGCTACTAATAGAATTAAAAAAAAAATTGGCTACATGGCTCAGAGACTGAAAAAGGACAGAGACAAACATGTAATTTTCACTGGTTAAGAGTGGGATGCCCCAAGATTTTATAGTATATATTTATAATTTATTTGGAAAAGAGGGAGACAGTACTGAAGACAAAAATTGTAGATGAGACAAAGATGAGATTATTCAGATTTTAAAGCCTAGATCTCTTCAAATCCTAGTGGTTAATGTAGATGATTGGGCAACATTGTAGCAGATAACAGTCAATGTTTAAAAAGGCAAAATGAAAATGCAAATTTATAAATAATATAAGCGACACATACATCCTACTGGGTTATCTGGCTATCATTGTGGACATTTAATGAAAACTACCATCAGAGCTGCATAAGCAGTAAACACAAACAAATGAACAAACAGATACATCCTCCAATCAATCAAGATGTACAATGAAAAAGAAGGAGAAAATATGGAAAGACGTGATGATTTGTATAAACACATCATGAATGCACTTAATCTGGAACACTGTGTTCAGTTTTTTCACCTTACATCACAACTAGACACTTCTTTTGTCTGAAGCAGCCAAATACTTGCCACTGTCAGAGAAGATATTGTACCAGACAGACTACTGACCTTTTCCAGGATAAGTGTGAAAAGCAACTGCAAAATTATAGTCTGGATTCCTCTGTTTATTTTCTCTCATTCATTCTATATCAAGTGTACTCGGTCATACACAAGTAAAATAGATATTGTTTCTACATATGAACCCTGAGAACTCAACCTGGGTTCTGAGAGGAAAGTTGAATCATTTTTATCTGGCATACTGTCAATAGTAACAAAGGTTTGTACAGTTCAAAGTTTGCCCTCAGTGAAAGTTATGCAATGCTCCAATGGCTTTGCATTATATGCTCAGTGACAAGAGGCATTTTTGAAAGCCTTTTGAGGCATTTTGAAAGGAATGTAGCATGACTCTTAAGCCCAGAGTTCCTGCACTAATTTGATATCCTCTCATTTTCATTGTCACAATTATTTATAGAAGCAATAAAGAATCATGAAAATGAAGGTATAGAAATATATGCACCACAGGCAGGCATCCCACAGAATAGAAATTACCTTCATGATTATTATTTTTGCGTCTATATTTTGGGGTCTTTCTTACACACTGGTCATAGCTACATGTGCCTCTTTTAAGTGGGCTTAGCCTAAAATTGTCATTTTTAAGGCACATTAACAGCACAGGTCTACATGTGCATGCCCTTAATGTGCCTTAAAAATGGTGATTTAAGACTATGTGAGCCTAAATTTGATACCTGCATAAAACAGTCTAATTACTTAAGTTCCACCAAAATAAGGCCTGAAAAAAAAAACAATAAAGGAAATGGTGTGCATAAGGTGGGTGATCTGCCTAAACCTCCCATGAAAGAGACAGTGGGCATGTCTACACGTGTATTTAAGCATGCCTAAGCTTAATGCACCTTTACATAGGGCACATTAAGGCAATTTAGATGCATGTCTACACATGGATGCACCAATGTGCATTAAGGCAGATTAAATTTAGGCATGAATAACTAAGTCGCATTAGCGCATGTGTGGGCACACTAATGCAAACTAATGTGTTGTGCGTCAATGGATACACACTGTATTAATGTACATTAACATGACTGCACATGTGCTAATGCGACCTGGCTATTTGTCTCTCAAGCACAGCACCACAACACATGGCTATTTATAACTATGGGGCTCCACCATCCCATGCACCCCTTCCTTATGCCACCTTAACCCTGAGAATCCTTTCAGGGTAAAATGTAGAGTTCAAGGAAAGTTAAACAAAATAAGAATAAACAACTCCTGGCCTTTACTGTGGCTTCATCAAAAGGTCTTAATTCTTTGTTCTCTTTGTCTCGGCATCTCTCTTACTCTTCTTGACTCTGGGCTAGGGCTCTTCAAGCATGTCCCAACCCTCGGCATCCTGCTCTCTCTCCTTGGTTCTGAGTAGAGTACTTCTAGTCATGCCCCGACCCTCGGCATCTCACTCTCCTCCCCCGGTTTCCTACCAGGGACCCTCAGGCGTGCCTCATGCCTCTGCTTCCTGCTCTCCTTCTCCAACTTTGAACTGGGGACTTTTGGGTGTGCCCTGCCCCTCTGCCTCCAGCTCTGCTCTCCTGGCTTCTAACCAGGGACTCCTGGGCATGCCCGCCCCTCCATGTCCAGCTCTCGCTTGCCAGCTCTAAGCAGGGGATTCCTCTCTGTGCTTAAGCTGGCAGTCCCTCCTTCCACGTTGTGTGGCCTCATCTTGAGCCAGCATGCACCCTGGATGTGAGACTGCCAGCTGTTCCTTTCTTCCTCTCAGGCTAGTATGAAGATGGAGGGCTTGGGTCAGGGGTTGGTTCCCTGGGGATTTCCCTGACCCAATACCTCTCCCTCTCACAAAGAGTAAAGGAAAAAAACCCTTTGTTCAGAAGCCAGAATTTGAACCCTTCTTTTATTTTTTTCTATGAAAAATTAGGAGATGTGGTACTGTATAAAAGTAATTTAGGGTGCTGACTGTAATAATTAGCACATTTCCAGGAAGAAAATGAACTCTTAGTTCTAGAAGTCACTCTTATCCAACACATCCTCACAGAAGACGACATTTCAAGCCTGAGACTGAATCAATTCAATCTTTGCAGGTTAGTATAAGCTGTGTAGATTGAACCAATAAACAAGTGAACAGACATTCACTTTTGATTCTGGAAATGCAGTCACATGGCTGCAGTAGCCCAGGCCAGAAACTGGGGGTGGGAGAGTGCTAAAGCACGCCTCCTTGCTTGACTGGAGAAGACAGCTTGGGCCAGGGCTGGCCCATTCACTCTGAGAGTTTATGGCAGAGGTGCAAAGCATCTTGGGATGCTGGAAGACTTAACCTGAGTTAACCTGAATCTAGAGGGGATTTGGGATAGAAGTTCAATAAATCAATTTACCCTAAATCAATTAAGTCTGATACTATACCCAGGTTTATCTTAAACTGATTTTGGCCATTTTGAAAATGGTTTGTCCACTGAACTTCTGTTGTTACAGATCTGAACTGGATTCTGATCACTTGTGTGTAATTTCTGTCCCTTGAGTCAACTTGATCACAAACAGACAAAGCCTCTTTGGTGTCCAACCAGATTTGAGTGAATTTTAAAATTATGTTATACTAAAAATGTAGCTTATATAAAACAAGAATATAAGAATATATTGATAATAAAATAAAATAATAGGCCTGAAAATAGCTAATGACAAGTCCACACAGATAAATTCAT
This sequence comes from Alligator sinensis, assembly GCF_000455745.1. Classification (NCBI taxonomy): domain Eukaryota; kingdom Metazoa; phylum Chordata; order Crocodylia; family Alligatoridae; genus Alligator; species Alligator sinensis. The sequence continues at coordinate 1,026,826 of NW_005842384.1, read as the reverse complement.
CAGTTCTATTAATAAATGTATATACCAAACAAACAATGAAATGTTTGTAAGACAATAATTGTTTCAAAGCAAAGGCAATGAATTTGTTTCAGTTTTATGAAATATGTAATAGCATGACTGCCTACTACTGCTTTGATGGGGAAACCATCTGACAGAGACAGAGATACAGCCAGAAGGAACGTGCCTTGGTATCTTTAAAATTCCATACAAATGTTATAACAAATCCACATTCATCAGTAGCACTGTGAAGGGAAGGAATAAAGGCAAACCTTTAATGTTTCATTTAAAATGGTTTAGTTTCTCACAGAAACTGATAAAGACCCGACATCTGTAGAAAATCCAAGGAGCTTTCCTTTATTTCCTTCATTCTCAGACATACCTTGGCTGACCTAGTGATGGCTCCAATCTCAGAATAAAGATCTGTGCTGTCTGGGAATTTTTCCACCACCATAGTGCAGACATGATGCAGAAGAGACTGCTTGTGCACTGTGTCCTTGACTTCTGGAACCTTCTCGAGGTAGCTCAATTCAAAAGCTTTGGCCTGTGAAGAACAAAGACATTAGGGGGTCGGACTCGATGATCTATTGAGGTCCCTTCCGACCCTAACATCTATGAATCTATGAATTACAAAGACAAGTAAATTAATCCTGCAGAGTTCTTAAAGAAAACATTTATTAAGAAATAATGGGTGAAAAAGGATGAACAGAAGAGAATACTCCTTTTAAATAAAAAGAATAAAATAATACAGTGCTCATTTATACACTATTTTATATGCTGTTGTAGAGAGCAGGCACTACACTTGACTTGAGCCCACAAGAGGCCGAGAAATGTACCACAACTGTGTACAGATATTTATTTCTACCAGAAGACATTTTTTCCAGTAGAAAAATGGCCCAGGAGCTGGAAGGCATAGATGTTTCTCCAGCCCCGTGGCTGGAGAGCTTCACAGTCAAGCACTCCAGCCAGGAAGCACTAGAGGGCTGTTTTCTGGTCCACATCCACCCTTAGGGAAGCCATTAACTGGCAGCCTGTCCTCTCTATTCCTGAGAAGGGGGCTGGCTGTCAAGCGGTAGCTGGCAGCTGCTGCAAAACAGTAGCTGCCACATATAGCTGGGGAGGGTTCCTGCCCTGGGAGAATGCCCCCCACATCCCACCAATCATTGGAGTGGCAGGAGGGGGGTATTCCCCCTTGGTGGGGACCCTCCCTGTTCTCCCCCACAGGAAAATAGCTCTGCTCTTTGCACTACACCGGGGTGACTCAGAGGCATGTGGGGCGAGGGATGTGGGGAGATGCGAGGGGAAGCAGAGCACTCAGCCACTGTGGCAAGGCTCTGAGAGCTTTGAGGCAGGAGTATGGCAGCCAGCCTCACCCTGTGCTATTCCGGGCTGACCCAGTGCAGTATGGGGCAAGGCAAGGACATTTCATTGTGGTAGCAGGGCTCCTGGCACAGCAACCTGCCTCATCCTGCACTGCTCTGAGTCAGCCAGGCAGCAAGGAGAAGTCTCCACACACCAAGATCTCACCCCCTTCAGCTTCCCCTTAAGTCCTTCACCTCCCTCTTACCAGCTGAGCAGTGGGAGCAGTGATTTAAAAGCTGGAGGAGCTGAAAGCCAGGTTGTGCAGAGGCTCTCTTCAGCCCAGCTCCCCTTTGCTGCTGCACACCTGGTTGAGTGTGTCAGACAGCAATTTAAAAAATGGAGTCAGGAGCAGGGTTTATGGAAAGCCTCCCTGCCCAACCTCCCAGCTCCTATTTGCTGCCCAGCTGAGCGGCAGGGAAGAGACTTAAAAGCTGCTGGAAGCGGGTTCCTAAGCTGTGCTCCCAGACACTGACTGCTAGATTGCTACCCTGCCACACAGCTGGGCAGTGGGGGCCAGAGAGAACTGGCGAAGTGCCTTGCCTCTTCCCAAAACTGGGGACTGCCTAGTTTGCGGAAGAAACAGGAAGTGGGGGCTTGAAGATGCTCCCCTCACCTCCCAGGCTATGGGTGGGGCAGAAGGTGCCCCCTGTGCTTTCTCAAGACTGGGGTGATCCCATTATCAGGAATGCAGGGAGCCTTTCTCTTGGCTCCACTCATCCTAATCTCCAGGAGGAGTTAAAATGGTGGAAAGTGTAGAGATGTTCAGTCTCCTGGGAGAAATGCTCCTGGGAGCTATTTAACCCTGGTTGTTTCCATTTTTGCTCCAGAAGAAAAGCCCTGTACATTTTCAGTTTCTACCAGGAGAATTGCAATTCTCCCAGCAGAAACTGAATGTCTGTACCTGGCTTCTACCTGTACTGAAAAGACCCAGGATATTTTACTTATACTATGAATGAAGTGCAGCTCCACTGAAGATAATCAAATTACAATGATGTGAGAATTAGGCCAAGTCCAAAACCTCTTTCATATTCTTTAAAAGGCAAAAAATTGCACTTGAGAAATATAAAACATAGGTTTTCTTCTTCAAACCATAGGCATATATTATGAATATAGATAATAGGTCATAGCCACACTACTAGGTGAAGAAGCTGATAAAGCAACTCTGTAATGGTAGATGGCAATAAAATGATAGGGTGACAAAAGCTTACATTGGTTCCATTTAGAAAGTTCCCAATGGCTAGTAAAGTAGAAAGGATAAATCCCAAAGTTTTATTATGTTCCAGCTGGTCCATTCCTTCCTTCAGATCTAAAAGTGGCTCTGCAATTTCCTATCATTTAAAAAAAAGAAAGAAAAGAAAAGAAATAAGTAAAGGAGAAAAAATTGTTTTCCAGTGTGTTCTGGCTCAATTCTGGGGTTTAGATTAATTATTGTAAAGGTTCCTAAACTGTGTTCCTACAAAGAGTTGGCTTGTCAAGTGGAGCTGGCTTTCTTTATTGTTCCAGCTACTAAATCATATGAAAAGACAGCAAAGTAATAAATTAAATTCTTTCCTAATGTTGCCTGTGCATGTAAGCAATTACCTGTCATGGGGAGGTTATGTGTTTGCAAGTGGAAGAGGACATTACACTGAACACAGTAATGAAATCTCTTTCCTCTCTTTTTTGTGACCTTTCAAAAGACAATAACACCTATTGTTTTTGGTGGCTTGAAATTTTAAGTCTGACTTAAATTCTTTCCAAGTGATGGCTGCCTTTGAGTCACAGACAGGATTGTGTGCTACTTTAAAGCTCTAATATGCCACTTTAAAACCCCCAAAGCCTCACTGTGTCTACCTTTACAAGACTGGATTTTGGTTTTAATGTTTTTACATAAAAACTTTTAATGTGCCTGCAATTTGCTACATGAACTGATAGGCTTAGAACCATAAATTCTGCTTCATTATCTCAGGAAGTGAACTACACAATGTAGTTCAAAGGCAGAGAGAGACAGAGTAATCTAAATGAATGAGCTTATTCTTATGTTTTTTGTGTGGTCATGAGCTGTTTACTTTGCATATAGAATAAAGTGAATATACTTCTCACTTCTCTTTATCAGGAAATTTAATCTTAGCCATCTGTGGCCAGCATTCTTCCCCCAGACTGTTACTGTGTTTAGGTACTGAAGAATCAAAATTAAGTGACGGCATTTTAGACCAAGAGGCAAAATAATGTCAGAACTCTGTCACAGAGAAAACATGAAAAGTCATTCTCAGATTGAGCAGATATTTTACTAGAAGCACATGCATGGAACAATGCATTACTAGTCACTACTATTACCATGTTGCTGGAAAGAAAAGACAAGAACTGGAACTTTGGAAGAAACTAAGAAGTAAAGGTCAAAGCAATTTATACAGCAGAACAGAAGTGAAAGGGAAATGCCTTCATGCGGACCTTATACCTGCTTAACTAAAACTTTTATAAAATAATTTAGTTAAATGGGTACTTACTTCTGTATGAACATATTTCAATTAGTTTAAAAGTTTATTTAATATAGCTATCCTTTTTTAGGTAAATTACTGGGGTAAGCCAAATTCATCTAAAAAAATTGTAAAACACAGGCATTTGCTCTGGTTTAGCGAAACAACCTTATGCAGACAAGCCCTAAAATGGTTTTACTTACATTTTATAAAAGTAGTAGAAAAAAGGACTGGAAAAAACTTACAGGTAAGATTGTGATGCATGGAATAAGTAGAGCATACTATAGCTTATTGTATACCTTCATTCAGCCACTCACTTGCAAAATATTCCAGCTTATACACCCTTACATAGATTTTCTGATATATTCTTCTTTTTATTATTATTATTACCATCATCATCATATATTTTTATAGCAGTGCCTACTGACCAGCCAAGAATAGGACCCCCTGTAATTGTTACTGTATATACAGTCTGACACATAGCACAATGTCAAAGAACATATAGTCTAAATAGCGGACAGAGAGATGGGGTAAGAAACGGCATTGCAGCACTCATCACGGTGGCTTTTAAACCTCATATTAGCGACACAGCCCATTTTTCTGGTGGGAATAAGGGAAGTTGGTGGGTTGTTGTTTTTTTTTTTTGCTAGCTTGCTTTTTTTGTAATTAGAGATTTTTGGATGTAAAGTTTAACTAGCAGGATGTTAGCATAATGGACTGACAAAAGAAGGAGAGATGAAATAAAGGATAACCCAAATATATTGCATTTACTCAAATGCAACATACACCTCCCCCACAAAAAATAGCTGCTGGAAACTGGTATGTATTTCTTAAATGAGGAAATGAAGGGAACAGAGGAGTTGATTCTGTGGGAGCTGAACCACCTAGCCCCTGTTCTCAGGCTGAGCAGGCAGCCAGTAGCGTTTGCTGAGTCAGCTAAGGGCCTTATCCTGCTGGAGCCAAACTGGCTGGCCCCTTTTATAGAGCTGGATGGGTTCTCAGCTGACTCAGGTCAGTGCTGCTGGCTACACCCTCCAGGTCAACTTGAGAAGAAAAGAGGGGCTGGGTAGTTTGGCTCGGCCAGCAGGCCCTGCTGTATCCTGCAGCTAGGGGCCAGAAGAGTCATAGGTTTTTGCTTTCTTTCCCATGTGAAAATACCTTATTTTCAAGCAAAGATTTTTCTGTTTTTCAATAACAGGGTGCAGGTCTTATTCAGGGGCATGTGATATGTGAGAAAATACAGCAGAAAGGAAGTTTAAGTAGTCAAAATTTGCTGTATATGCATTGGTTAAGATGTAAGCATTAAACACCCTCCTTTCTGAAGACTATAACAAGTTAGGACCAGCTTCCAAAAATTCTTTCTAGCTTCCAAAAAGTTTGGATGCAATTTCAGAATGTTTTCTCTAAAAAAAATTAGACTTCATGTGCAAGTATGATATTTCTTTAATGTATAATAGCATGTGGTCTCCAGTTTGTGCAGACTTTGCAATCATTGGAGTCTTTCAGCAATGAATGGCAATCCTTGTCTTCTCTAGCTTAACTCCTAAAGTTAGTACACCTGCTTGCACTCATTTATGATCCTTATAGTTTTCAGCATTAAAGATAAATATGCGCATGCTGAGCTTAGTGTAAAGGCTTTTATCTTCAGATCAAGGAGAAGTAGCTCAACAAAAAATATATGCCACTTTCTCTTAACTTCAAACTTATCTTGCGATGTCAACCCCCCCCGGGAAGAAAAATAAGAGTACATAATTTGACAGTATCTGAATTGTATGTACCTCAGAGCAAAGCACAAGCATTAACATGTAATGTTTACATTAGGAATCAAA
>NW_005842384.1:1004561-1021172 GCF_000455745.1 Alligator sinensis | reverse complement strand
CCCCCCCCCCCCCCCCCAAAAAAAAAGATAGACAATTTAAGGTTGATACTTAAAACAGAATTTCACCTCCTTGTGTTTGTGCCATAAGATATGGTTTAGCTTTAAAAAACTATTAGATACTAATAGCATTCTTTTACTAATTTATGCCTGAATAATCAGTAAGTGTTTCAAAATACAAGGAAACATTATTGCTCCTCCAATACCTATGTATTATTTGCATGGTAACATGCTGACATGTTAAACCATTATATACATGAAAACATCTTTTTAATTTGGTCATGTGGAGAATTGTATAAGTTGTCGTTGTTATTTTTAAACATAATTTTAGATGTTAAGAACAGCTGAATCACTTCTGCTCCAACTTTATAAAGAATAAAATACTTCCTGGCTGAGAGGAAGGAGGAGGACTTTTCTAGGAAGTTGCACATTGAACTTTTAACTCTAGTGGTTATTAAGTCCCCCTCTACACACTACAGGTATTGCACAGTTAACTGGTTAATTGCACAATTACCTTAAAACCAGCTACATATGCAAAGTAGATATCACATGATAGAAAACTCCAACCAGCTATAAATTTAGGTCTCAAAAATATGTACTAACTTTATAGCTGGTTGCTATCAAGCTTTAATTTTCACATGTAGCAGGGTCTCCCTTGCGGCTGGGAGTCCCATCAACTGACAGGGCTCCAGCTGCAGAGGTATACCTTGCCCAGCATGAAAACCCTGAGGTCGGGGGATCAGAGCTTCTGTGATCTCCAAGGCTGGGGGGGGAAGTGGGGTGAAACCCCCAGTCCACACAGGGCTCTCGGTCCAGCTCCTTACCCACAACAGGGACCAAGAGACCAACTAAGAGACCATCTCCGCAACTGATGGGGCTCCTAGCCCCAGATGCACCTCCTGCAAAGTGCAGCACGGAACAGGAGCCCTGTCAATTGTGGGGTTCTTGGTCCAGGCTGCGTGTTAGGCACAGCCTGGATCAAGAACCTTGTCAATTGTGGGGCTCTTTGCCCTGATTGCATGTGGCTCCAGTGGCTCCTAGCCACGGGGAGCTTGCTTCTTGCCAGCCCAGGGAATGCCCAGGACTGGGTTTCCCCTGCATTGGCAGTAAGGCAAGTTGGATCTAATGCACAATTCCACAATCAGGCCCCCTGCCTTGAATGTGTAGCATGGCAGGAGGTGCAATTGTGTGGATCATACATTAGATCCAATTGCACCTTTACCTGGATGTTTAGGGGGACCTAACACAGCCACTGAAATATGTTCCCATAAACCTAAAAACACATATTAGTTCATGCACTCTGTAGTCCTGCTAATGGAAGTTCATTGTCTATAATATCTTCTGAGGTACTCCAGACAATCCAATTTAAAAGATCCAAGAAACAAGGTTTCACTCTCTCCCCTCAAGAAAGTTTTCCTACTTGTCTCTCTCAATGTTACTGTTAGAAAAATGTTATGATACAGAGACTATGTTTTTCTTGAACATTTTAACATTATTCATTCTAAGTTACTCCTGTTTTACTTAAAATCATCAGAGATGGAGCTCATATCTGATACTCTGACAAAGGAGAGCTTTTAGCAAAAGATACAAGATATTCTATAAAAGTCTACCACAAGAGGACCTCGGCCTTATGTCAGTAGTGCCAGCAATTAGTCAATTATACTGCTATGGAAGGATTACTGTAACATATGCAGAGTATTTGTACCATGTTTTAACAATGTTCATTTTAGTGGTTCTTTAAAGCCTGAAGTAAAAGGCTTTCTGGTCTATCCATTCCTACAACTGTGCGTATAAATTGATAAATATTATTAGAATGTATTGACATTTCTGAATTTTCAAAATTTTGGTTTGTTTAAAATGGTTTTAAAAATTTGGGAAAAAATTAACCAAAACAGATTACAGGATATGGAATATGCTAAACCCTGCCCTGAGGAGGGGTAAAGGCAACTTTTGCAAACAGTGTGTTTAGTGAGGAAAATACCTATTCAGGAGGCAGACAAGGTTCCTTGGGTGAATATGATATCTTTTATTAGACCAACCCAAATGGTTGGAGAATAGTTATTAAGCAAGCTTTCGGGTTCAAAAACCCTTCGTCAGGCTAAGGAAGCTGCAGCAGTTGGTGTGTGCTCTTCCTCCTATGCCTATTCAGGAGACATTTGCATGAGTCTTTGGAAAGATATATTTCCATATTTTTTTATTGCATTTCATTTTACAATAGAATCTCCTTAAATCCAATATGGAAAAATGTGAATGTTTAATGACTTAGTTAACAGAAGTTGACAGCAAGGGCTAAACATATTCTTGGAGTAATTCTATTGTAGGTAAAGTGGTTACATTGGATATGATTTTGATTTTAAAGTATTCAAACAAGATACATTTTGTTTGTGTGCGTTACCAGTCAGGAATTTCCTAAAACCATATTCTAAAATTGGCCAAAATATTAAATTAAATTATTCTTAGTCTTAATGCAAGCAAAACTCCACCCAACTGTTATGAATATTTTGAATGGATAAACAGCAGTATGGATTTAGCCCTATGCCTTGTTCCCAAATTATTACTACCTAATTAAGGAAGGAAGAAATAAGGCTAATGAGGGGCCATTTTAACTTCATTTCCAGTTGGTCACCAAAGCAAACATGAAAAGCAATTCATTAGCTGTACTCACAATATATCCAACTAGGAGGACTGAAGAAGTTGAAATAAGAACCTGAAATGGTCTCCTCCTTCCACTCAAAGGAAGCTCACCTTTTCCACTAGCTCATAGTCCATTTTGAAAGCCCAGAGCTGGAGTCTGGCGGAGAGTTCACTGATAGAAGAAAGCGTGAGAAGAAACTGTTCTGCACTGCCCAGGGGAATGTCTGGGTTTGCCATCTGTGCCTCCTGGATTTTCTGCTTCTCCTCCTCTGTAGGAATCATGGTTAGAATTTTCTAGGACCAAAGCCAAAGGACAAGAACTCTGAGTCAAGAGCACAAGAACTGAGATTTCAAAACATTTTGTTTTAATTCTGAAGGAGGAAGGGTAGGGAGAACTAGCATTTCCAGAATCTGGAATGGGCTTCCAAGGGAGGTGGTGCTTTCCCCTACCTTGGGGGTCTTCAAGAGGAGACTGGACAAGCAGCTGGCTGGGGTTGTCTGACCCCAGCGCTCTTTCCTGCCCATGGCAGGGCGTTGCACTTGATGACTTACAGAGGTCCCTTCTGACCCTAACATTTATGAATCTATTACACAATATATATTGGAAACAGACAGTATTTTTCAGTTAATTAAGTAACACACTTGGTACTTGCTTTATTTACACTGGCTTTACACTGGGGTAACTCTGCTAAAATAAATAGAGGCACTCAAAACAAGTGAGAATAAAGCTGTGAACAGAATCGATCATATTCAGGTATGAACTGCTGTACAGGAAGTAAACTATAATGAGGAAACCTTGAACACATGCCATTTGTTTAAAATAAGAATTAAAAATTTTTTTTTTAATCTTGATGAACTGTAGGCAGTTAACTAGTCAGGGGGGATCAGCAGGCATTGGGGGAGTCCCTGTTCCCCCGAGCACTACCAGGAGTGATTAGAAATAACGGTCACAAGCTGGCAGAGGGTAGATTCAGACTAGACATCAGGAAGTGCTACTTCACTGTCAGGGCGGCTAGGATCTGGAACCAACTTCCAAGCGAAGTGGTGCTGGCTCCTACCCTGGGGGTCTTTAAGAGGCGGCTAAATGACCCTTGCCGGGGTCATTTGACCCCAGTACGCTTTCCTGCCATGGCAGGGGGTCGGACTTGAAGATCTGCTCAGGTCCCTTCCGACCCTACCAACTATGAAACCACGGAAAAAGCTATCGAAATATTACTTCTTAATAAGTCTTTAACATAGTAAATGTTAAACCTAAAAAAGAAAAGCAAAATGCATCAAATAATTCAGGACCTATGTTCTATTGAAACTGAATAGCAGGTTTTCAACAAGACTTGTTTATTTATTGGAAAGAATGTTATGTTTTTCCATGATGGCCAAATCGGCTTCATAGGGATACAAAAGAACCACAAGGTCTCCCATACTAGGTCACACAATTGATCGATCCAATCAAAAATCTTGTTCTAGCAGTGGTCAATAACTGATGTGATGAACCAAAGGAAGACCTCTCTGCCTTGTCCCATCTATATGCACCTAGCTTACTGCTGACGAGCATGAGAAGAGAGGGGTTCCCTTCTTATGCCATTATGTGAAGGACCAGGTTTAATTCAGCAAATATCATCTTGCACTACCAGCATGTATTTAAATCCAGCCACAGTATAGTATCTAATGATTAGATAAGGAAAGAGTAAACTTTATTTTCAAGGGACTCCCCTCCTCCCTGAGTTTTATGTAAGCACAAGAGGCCGACAGCTGACAAAAGCATTTAGTCCAAGGCCTCTATGCCACCAAGACAATTAATGTAGCATGTGAAAAAGCTAGGCCAACCCAATTTGCTATGCAAGCTGTCAAGGATCATGACTCCTGAACAAATTCATTTTTATCCTGTGATTTCTTTGTGCCTTCATGAGAAAGCCATAGTGTTCTTATTTTTATTTTTCACTTGATGACTTATTTAAACCATTTATTCAGGGCTGAAGAATGATGAGTCTACCATTGGCCATTTTATTATTATTATTATTATTATTTATTTATTTATTTTTTACACATGTTGACAATACAAATACAGTTTGACCAGAATGTTACTGGCACTTCGTAACAACTCATAACCACTAGATCATGAGTAGCTTTGAACTTAATCATTATCTCTTAACACTGAGAAAGGCATCATTCAGCAGGCAAAGGGCAAGGAACAACTTATCAACACCTATAAGTTGTCTCCAGGTTCATATAGTCCCTGCTCCTGGAGTGTCACAGTGCAGTGTAAATTGTGTAATTCCATGCCCCTGCCCTCGCCAGACAGCATATTTTCAGAGAAAATCTGTACAGTAGTCTTTTTATGGATAAAAAGATTGTTTTTGGCAATCTGGTTCATATGACATCACAGAGACAAATTATTTTGCTTTTAAAACTGAATCCCCCATCCCCCCAAAAGTTCCTTCTTCTGGACACTGCCAATTGCTGGGATTTATGGGTAGGAGGGGACCACTGAAGCTTGAATTCTCTTTTTCCCCAGGTGGGACAGCTTCAAGAGGAGGGACAGAATGTCCTCCCCACAACAAAAAGGTGAGAGGCTCCATACCAGCTATGAACTGACTGCCCAGAGGCATTTTCCATCTATTGACTTCTCTGTGAAATCCTATGAAATATGAACTTTCATTTCTACCCAGGAGAACTTTTACAATCTTTTTTCCAGTGTCTGATGAAGGGTGTTTGTGCCTGAAAGCTTGCAATTAAAGATTTTTTTTTGCAAAGATCTTGTTAGTCTAATAAAAGATATCATCTCTACTATGAATCCTGACTGCCTCCCCACAACTAGCACTCACCCTACTGGGTTGGGTAACTCCTGAGAGACGAGCACTGTAGGCTATGATCCCCCTGAGGGTGAACCCAGGTCTGTCCTAGATCAGTGGTCTAGCTGTTAACTTGTATAAAACAGGAGTGATGCCTGTCTCTGTCATTTCTGAATGAAAGAGAGTATGGTCATAGCATTCTATGTGAATTTCAGCGATGCCCTAAGTCTGGGAAGTATACTCTAGGCACACCTCTCAGGAGACCTGGAGGAAGGAATGTCTAGCTTGAGGATCCTGACAACTCCGGCACGAGACAAGAACTGAGCTGCTCAGACCTAAATAGCCAGTACATGTTCTGAGCACTCTCAAAATCTTTAAGAACTTTTGGCACCTCAGGAATATTACTAGAGAAAACTTTGATACTTACGGACTTTAGGCATCTATGCTTCTCAGCTGTTTTGTGTATTGCGCTCTTGGACTTGGGTACCTAAATTCCATCTCAATCCCAGTTTAGGCACCGAGGTCTTTTTAAGGCTATGAGCCCAGTCCTTTCATGAAGTTATTAATTTTACAAATGAATATGTATTTTCTGAACTTTCAGCCACTACTTTATAGAACTGAGTTCCAAAAGGTATATTACATGCAACAGTTTTAAAACAAAATGAATATGAAATCCAGAACTGTATATTAACCTAGAGCCACATGAATTAATTTTATTTTATTTGGACTCTCAGAACCCCATCCAGTTTCCAAAGAGAAGGGACTGTATCCAAAGTACCTTATAATAATATCAATAAATCAATAACTGCCAACTGTTGCTTTGCTTCTTCAACTTTCTGTTGAATTACCTGAACATATAATTGTTGTTAAGAGAAACTACAGAAAAAATATGGTTTTCTTTGTATGTTTAAAAAAAATAATATCTAAAATGTATTATGGCAGTGACTACACTGAAAACAAACACATAGCCAAGGAAACACTGCTTAGGTAAATTTTCTTCTCAGAGTCTGTCTAGATTGTGAAAAGTGGGGTTATTTTAGATCAATATTTGAAACACCCTTTCACACCTAACTTAGACATAGCTTGATGTGTTTATATTTATGTCAGCTGGTCATGTTACAATCTATCACTGTCAATGCATCCTGTTTATTGGTGGAATATAAATTTAAAGGTAGGCTCCAAAGTTGCCATACTAATGCCACAGTGAAGATAAGCCCTTAAAAGGAGAACACAAAACTCATAACCCAGAGGCAAGAGGCCAAAGCTCTCTTTTGAGACCTATATACTTCCCTATCCTCACCTTTTCTGGTAGCTAGAGGGGACTCTGGCAAAACTTAAACACAACCCAGGCAGTCTGTCTAAGCTGTAGCAGCTTCCACAGGCCCCTCTCTGGACTCCACACTATTGCACGTTGTATTTTTTTTCTAAGATATCCCCCATACCCAATACTCCTTTTACTTCAGGCCTATGGCAGTCTACCATGGACAAATGGAGAAATGGAATGATCTGCCTTCCATTATAGCCTTGAAAATTAATACAATAGAAAGTAAATTCTTTTTATTATAAGCACAGCATGAAGCAATGTTGATAGTTAATATTTTCAATTTTGTTCACATCAAAGGGGCATTTTCAGTTGCTTTTAAGGGTTTCAGTCTTCTACTTTTCTTGACAGAATTTGGCAATTTGTTCATCATCTGGGAGCAGTTTTATTTTTTTCACTTTGATTGAGCCAACGCAATATAGCTTTTTACAAGAACAAAGTTAGAAGAATGAGATACATATTACCCATTTAAAAGCTTTTTTGTGAACAGCTCAGCACAGTAAGTGTGAATGGCAGATAACTACAGTCTGACTAGAAGCGAGACTGACAATTACATATGGGCTCAGTAACCTATAATTTGTTAAAGATATACAGGTATTAAAAATGCACTTTGCACCTGACTGGATTTTGCAATATCTTAAAAGCTAACTAGCCATCTTCCAGGCTTCTAATGATCTGGCAAGTTTGTAGACAATGCAGTGGTTTATCAAGGTTAGAAGCACAGGGGTGCTTTCTGTCTCTCAGCACAGGAGGGTGGACCAGAGACATGTCAGCCATCTGGTATATTGCCCTTGGGGCTAATGGGACTCCAGGAGCCCACAAGATACCCTGGCCTACTAGGCACTTAGTACCAGGAAAGAAGTTTTACTCTTTTAAATGGGCAGAGCATACCCTGAGCTTTGGTGTTCTGTTATAGCCCAGGGGCTCATGTTTTCATTTGCTGTTTTATAACACCGGGGGTTTGGGTGAGGCTATTTGGGGAAGGAGGAGACCTCATTGGGGACCCCAGGCACCAGTGAGGTGCAGAGACAGGCTGGCGGGGACCCCAGGCACCAGTTAGGTGCAGAGACAGGCTGGCGGGGACCCCAGGCACCAGTACCATCGGCGAGGCTTGGGGCATGGTAAAGGGGTGGTTTGGAGCCACGCATATAGCCCAGAAGGCTGAGAGGGTCTTGGGAGATATCCATCATGAAGCAGGATGTCAAGGGGTCTATGAACCCCAGGGTCCAGTAGGATCCAGCAAGACCGTGTCCAAACATAAAAGATCAAAGGGCAGCCTCCCAATATTAATAGTACCAGCAAGACATGGTGGGCGAGACAGTGGGTGCCTGTTAAGAAAGGATGGCACGGTTAAGGGGCCCTAGGGGCATCACGGCCATCCCTAGGGATGCCCACCCTGTTACATAGTCAACAGAAGACTCATGTTCTTAATTTAAGGATGTACCTAATGCCTATACTTTTGCTGAAGTGAGGACAAAGAACTCAACTCAGCATCTTGCAGAAGTAACCAAGAATGAGGAAGAAAATTAGTGGAAAAGAACAGTATATAATAAAAGGCTGTGTCATGATGCCCACAAATGATAGAAGCCTTGAGCTTGTGAAGGCAACAATCTGTCATTTCCCGATTGCACTTTACTTCGAAATCTTCCCTATTATAACTAACACGGACACACACACACACAAAATATTAAAATATATATATTTAAAAATAAGATTATGGGTTGCTGGCATAATTCGGGGAGTGCAAAGGACATCCACATTTGAATGAGATGGTACAAGCTGGTTGGCAGAGGACCAGGGTAGCCCCAGTTGTAGGTGGGACTGGAAAAGCACTTTTGTCCAGAGGAACTGAATTTCAGTCCACAAAAGAAACTAGCAATTAAAAATAGAAGGGGTATACCCAATTTTTAATAGCTTTATTATGCATTCTGATAATAGGCACTTTAAGCTCTTCTTTGCATATGCAAATTGTGATAGAAACACCATACTACCTGAAAACTTTCCAAGTCAGTGCACTTCAGGGTAAACTCAGCAAAAGCTGGCTAGCTTTTAAAACATTGCAAAAAATATTACTGTCATGTGCAAAGCAAATTTTTAGGCTCTGGAGTCACAGTCTACAAAATTGCTTTCCTAGAGATCTGATTCTTCATCTGCAGGATATGAGTAATATACTGATAGAATAGAAATAAGGTATCATTGGGAAGTACTTGAATTCCACTGGGAAAGAAGCAGACTCTGCCTTTTGGTTAAAATGTAATACTACATTTTCATTTGTTACTGCACTGAACTGACTGTAACTTACTTTTTGTATTGCCTTTTCTTTATGTTTTCCTTCTATTTTGAATATGGGGAGGAGGAGCATAGGGAAAAAATCAAGATACGTTAAAACTGAAATTTTGAACTAAACATGACCTGTAAATGATCTATTCTGTTAAATATGGAGTTCTGGACTTACACAAGTTCTGGGAGCATGCAGACTGTTCTGCCTGCATTACATGCCTATTCAAAACATTAAAAAAATTTAAGAAAACCAGAGTAACAGCCATTTTGCTTTAGATTGCATAGAGAAAAATGTTTTGATAGAAGTATGAGAAACTGAGTCCATCTTGGATCTCAATAAGAAAAGTCAAACATGTAATGGTAAAAATTACATCATCTGCCATCTTTAGAATCATTGCTTTACTTCAGACAACAGTAGCACAGAGGTGCTATTTTGAGGACAACTTGGCACTGTATTTGTTTTCCATTTGATATACTGTCTAGAACAATTCCAATTGCTGACCACACATGAACTTTATTAAACCTTGGAACTTTCATCAGCTCCAAGAACTAAAAATTTGCTCAGGCTTGATAACTGGTCAATAGTCATTTACCAGTTTTTGGAGTTTTGTTTTTTTTAATACAAGTGCCTAATGAGCTGAATCGATAATTAGAATCTTGAATGATTTCAATGAAAGAAATGTGCAAATAAACTTTGAGGAAATACAAAGAGATGGAGTGATGATGATGTATCGTAATCTGAATAGGAATTTAGGTCAGCATTCTCAAACTTGGATACTTAAAATTTAGTCACTGAAATCCATATTTTGCTGAGTGCTTAAAGCTTTCTTTGGGTACCATTGAGAGTTAGATGTACCCTGCACATCTAAAAGTCCTTCGGACCTGCTTTAAAAATGTTTATGTCCTAAGTATTCAAGGTCTACAGGTAAGAATTGGCAGCTGTATAAAACTAATGTCAAGCCTTAACAATCAAAGTAAAGCACATTTTTTCCATCACAAGAGGAACCAGGCATGCATTATACATTATACCCAGGCACAAAGTTATTAGATTATTCTTTCTTACCTCTATTCCTTCCTTATTTAAGGCATATTCATCAAAGTTCAAAATAGCAGTCTTAATCGTCCGTGGAGGGGGTAATACTGTCAAGCCAATATTGATAGCATTGCTTCGCTTTGAGTCCAACACAATAATTTCTTGTCGCTTTCCATCTGCAGCAGTTTTCTTGGTAAACAAAGAGAAAATGAAACAAAAAAATGATTCTCCCAGTAATTTTCTTATACAATATTGCATAAATTCACATGATTTACACTGATACAATTATGCAATAAAATACAATGGAAATAAAATAACTCTTATGTGTCTGAAACTGCCAAACACGGGCTAAATCCTAAGGTAACTCACACCCACAAATCTACACTGATGTCAACAGGCATTGTCAAAGGTGAAACCAGAAGGAGAGATCAATCTTATTTTGATTTATGTATTTTTTGCTATGGGAATACAGGTCATTTGGGACCGAGTCACAATGTTTAAAAAAATGTAAAGTTATCAGTACAAAGTGACACTTTGCTCTGTCTGATAAAAATTAAATGGTGCCAGGAATTGCTGGAGTTCACAGAAACTGCTTGCAGAAGTGTTGCCTGGTGTTCAGAGTAGGGACCTGTGATCTATTCCAAGCCGATGACAGATGACTGGCAGACCCTGGCTTTACCATGGAATAGATCTAGCTCATTTGGGAGATGGAAACAGTAATGTCTACCTACCGTGCAGGGTTTCTATGGCTTGATTCAGGGGGGCTCTTGTATTAGAAAACAGATGTGATGCCCCCCCTTGGCACTAGTAACAGAACTCTCAGAGGAAGCTTTCTATTAGGGGTGTGCGAAGCAGATAGTATTTGATTCAGATTCAGCCTGATTTGGGGGACAGTGATTCGATTCGATCAGCAATCGGCCATGGAGGGACCTTGTGTGACCCCCCCCCCCCCCGACCTAGGAAGCACCAGTTACCAAGCCGGGTGGCGGAGGGGGCCCCCTGCACATTCCACGGCAAACCTGGAAGTGGACCCAAAGTACTTCTGATCTACTTCTGGGTCCATTACTGAGCATGCGGGGATCCCCCCACACTCCCATGGGATGCTCCATCCGCCCTACCATCTCAGCATTTATGAGGCATGCCTGGTACCTTGAGGTATGTAGAAAAAGTATATAAAGCTGTGTCTATGGCCAAATTATCAAATCTCTCTGAATTGATTCAGAGGCTTCCGATTCGATTCAGAGAGATTAACGGGTCTCCTGATTCGATATGGATTTGGAGATTCGACCATTGAATCAGGCCAAATCTCGTCTGAATTGAATCAGCAACTGAAGCTTTGCACAGCCCTACTTTCCATACCTCTTTTATGAATGTGCAGCCCATAGTCACTACCTGCCCTGCTGGTCCTCTGGCTGGTGAGGCAAGAACCTCCTTCCCATGTTTGTGGTCATGGTAGTTTCACTGATCCCTGCAAGGGTGTGAATCTACTTCCTCCGTTCTCTTACCTCTTGGGAACTCCCATGTGGAATCAGGCATAAGATGGTCATTCTTACTTGCCAAGGATTTTGAGATTATCACACAAAATAACAATATATGAACAAACAAACAGTAAGCACATGCAAAATATTAGCAAGGATCAATATTATAGATTTCACTTAAGGGTTCAACGCAAAGAAAAGTTCTCTCCATCCAGCACTGAACATGTGCAAAGTCCATTTAGCAAGCTGATTTGCAAAGCATTTTGAGGGCTTCATAAAAAGTTAAGTTTGGCCTTCAATTGAGGGATTGAGCTCTTTAATTTATTTATTTTTATTGCATATCTTTAGAAGGTGTCTTTATGGCCAGCCTGAGTTGGGAAATTAATACAGTTTATCTAAAGTGGAGTCTATTCCTCAGTCTTTTTTATAGTGTGTGGGTGTTTCATTTTGTCCTCTCTCCTTTGATAACATATAGTGAAGGCCTAAGAAGCAGTTCTTCAGGTCCAGATTTGGCTTGAATTTAGGTTAAAAGTTAACACTAAGGGCCTTGTTACATGGTAATTTTGGGCAGGTTCTGGAGCTCTTAACACCTGGATTATCCCCACAATAACACCTGAAACTAGTGTTAAGCATTTTTTATATGGATCAATGGTATGCCACTCCTGGGCAGGATTATCTCTGACTCCTGTTACCCAACTTGTAGCTACCCTGTAACCACTCTAGACTGCACCTTAGTATAAATGCCCACCTGCACCCCCTCCCCCACTGGCCGGGATCAGCCCCCCCCGAACCACAGATCCCGGTTCACTGCCCCCAACCCCTTCCTGCTTATTTGTGGCTGTCTGTGTTGTCTGTCCTAGGGAACAGGCAGGGAAAGGTTAATCTGCCTGCCCCACCATCACTACTGCTGCTCTTAGGGCAGGCTCAGCCTGGTGAAGAGCAGCAAACCAGCAGCAGCAGCAGTGCCTAGGTAGGTGAGAACCCTGCCTCCTCCCCAGGATAAATAGCATGGGCAGCCACAAGTAAGCGGGGGAGGGGGGAGGGGAGCAAACTGGGGGAGCCAGCGGCAGGGAGGAAGCCTGAAATGGGAGGGTAGGTGGAATTTGTACCTTTCAGTCCTCCAGGCCCCTCCTGGCCTGAAGTGCGACTGCCCCAAACTCGAGCTAGCACTAGCACCCATAAACATCTGTGTAGCTCATAGTGCAAGGTGTAACAAGGACCTAATTTAACAAAGCACTTAGGCCTATGCTTGTTCTTAACCATGTGTTTTAAGTCTAGTGCAGACACTTAGGGTGGGACTATAGCCTCCCTCCTTTCCCTATTACCTGCCTTATGTTTAGCAGCACAGGCAGGGGAGCAGTAGCCTTAGCTGGGCTGTATTTTCTGCAAGTGGACAGAATCTGAGAAGAGACTTCTAGCTTCACTCACCAATACTGACAGCCATGATGAATGGGGAGTAACCTGGTGTTGGTGCATTACTTCCCTTGTGGGTCAAGGAAGGGTAGGCAGGGAAATTCTTAGTGTCTGAGTCTCAACCTGTTTCCAGGCTTACAGCTAAACAATGGAATTATGCTCTGCTACTTATTTGGGGAGTGTGTGAAAGCCAAGACTGGGCCATAAATTGTCTAAAGCCTGACCTATACACAGATGCTGTACTAGCATAACTGTATTGGATAAATGTGAGTTTTATTTCCTTTACTGGAATTGTTATAGTATGACAACCTCTGGGGTTGATGCAGTTTTATCAATATATATGTGCCTTTTCCTGGGATAGCATACTCCTCTTCCTCTACAGGAATAGCTCTACTGGTATAAGCAATGTTATAGCAATTTAAGCAGGCCTGCAATGAGGGAGATCATAACACCTGAAAATGTGTTTTAGATGAGACAGATTGCTTAGATGGGCAGTTCAGAGGTGTTCTATGGGTCAAATGTGTACAAGCTCTTCAAAACTACAATATATTTTTTTTAACCACTTAGACAGAACATGTATTTAAGTGACTGAAAGTGAACTTCTCTCTCTCAGTTTTATACCATTTTTTTTGTGGGATTTACTTTCTTCTTGACATCTGTAAAAGCACCTGAACCATGCTGGATCTTTCCCTCAGCAACACAACAGGGTATTTTCTTTATTTAGGATTTGATTTACGGATACTGTAATATATTCTTTCCTCTAAACCAGTTAGTTGCAGAGCTATTAGTCAATTTTCTAGGACCACAGTTAGTGGTCAAGACCACATAAAAAATCAAAGACCACTTCCACTTCCTCTTGGGTCTCAACCACACTTAGCTACTTTTGAACTTATACTTCACTGTACAAAATTACACAGCCTCAAAACCTTCTACAAGAGGGCTAAAGGCTGGAAGAAATCGAGTTAAATTTAGGCTTTCCACAAACAATCTGCATATGCATTTTAGTCACTGAGTCTGACAATGCAGATGTATTCGCTGGAGTGAGAAGGAAAGGTAGTGACTGGGATCATTTCAATTGTAGTAATTCTCCTTATTTTCAATAAAATTGTGAAAGACAGATAAAATCTACATGGATTTTATATCTCTGTGGGCACATCTACACGCAGCCATATGGTGCAATTGTTACTGTGCCATCATTTAGTACTTCCTTTTGGAAGTACTAAAAGATTGTGCAGTAACAGCCTGGACTGCACCATGCTGGCAGTGCACGCTTATTTTTGGCCACTACATTGCTGTAGCAACACGCTATAGTGAGGGAGTGTGCTACAGCGACATAGCAGTGGCATCATGGTTTTTGCCAACGGACACTACAGTGCGGTAGCATCTTGTACCCTGCTACATACACAAGTACTTTAAACAACTATCTAACATCTGAAAGAGGAATAGGTTTTAGATTGGTTTGGGAAAGCAGATTAAATGGGGATCTCTCAAATGAACAGAACTATGAACTGAAGACAAACAAATTGACTACATTTGAGCATCATCATCCTTTCCCATCCAATTGTTAGAAGCTCGGGAAAGTACAAATCAATCTGTCTGTGCCTGAGTGTATTGTCTATCCCCAAATGCTTTTCCTATAGAAAATAGTTGCTGAACAGACGCACACACACTACAGTAATAATGACAAAGAGTCCCCACAGAAGATAACCTGTTCTTTGTAGAGTACAGAGACAACAGGTCAAACTTGGAAGCCTAGACAAAGTTGGGATGTGGGGAGGGCGGGGGGGAGAGGTTTAATTTTTTTGTTTGCTTTTCTTATTCTGAGTATTACAGGAGGAATGAAATTTAAGGCAATTTCTCCCATGCCCAGGTAAGTCAGTATTTTCATACAAGTGCAAAAAAAGACACTTTCTTCCCAAACTCTGCCCTTTCCAGAAGAGCCATATGGAGGAAGTTATAGTGTAGTGAGCAAATTAGAGTTAGAGAACACAATTATGGCTAGTCGTCTCTTTCCATCTCAGTTAACAAGGATCAACCATGGTATTTTAAAAGGAATGTAAGGGAATTAGGCACCGAACTTCCATTGAATCTGACTGGGATTTGTGTATCCTTCTTATTTCTTCAGTTAACCTCAGTTAACATGTACAACTCCCTTTAGTATTCACTGAAGTCATGCAGGTACGAGGGATGGTTGTAAATGGACAGGAAAATATGTCCCTTAATCTTCTTTCTTACCAGTTACTCAGCCTCCAAGAACAGTAAATTCAGTTGTGTCCTGGAGGAGACAAGCCAGTGAAAACCTAATTTATAATTTATGCACAGCAGTTAGCAGAGAGCTGCTGGGCTGCATGATAACATAACACAGCAGAAGTGATCTTTTTTCATCTCTCCCCTCAGGAAAATAAATATTTAAAAACAACTTACTAAAATACCTGCATTGCTTGGCAGTGTAATAAGGGAAGAAATTTCTAATCTGGCTCAAAGAGGAAATGTGATCTCTTTCTTCATGCTTGCGAACAAGCTGTCATTGCTCTCTAGTCCAGCAAGTAAATTTTCTATAACAGAGGATGTTCTGATACCAAGCATTAGAACTACAGGTTTCTAGTCAGAAATCACAAGCATCTCCAGGAATTACATGAATTATACAAAGTCTTATTTTAATTATATTTTGTTGCACTCTGTTGTGTTTAATGAAAAACTTATTGTAAGCTAGCATTAGGAAGCTGTTTATAGCTCTGGGTTGTGGAAATCACAGTTAAGGATTAGAAACAGGAGTAAAATTGCTTGCAGCTGTATCAAGGAACATAGAACTCAAGATGGAGCCAAAAACCCCACACCCCAAACAATTTTCTGATCTTAATTTTAGTTTTTTCTCTCATCTTTGTGCACTATACCTCTCACATGCACCTGCTTTGAAATCTAGATGGTAGAACTTTTTTAGGGTGCATCCACACATGCATGCACGTGTGCTTGCAGCAGCTCAAAAAGGAGCAGCACAAATTTGAGCCAGGGACTTTTGACTCAGCACACGTGCCTGGACAAGCATGTTGGTGTGGGGCAAGTTGTGCCACTTGGGGCAAAATAACTCTGTCCAGCTCCACCTGGATCTGCAGCCAAGGGGAGCTAGAGACTGTCGCCAGCACACGTCTACCCTATGCTGGCCCAGCGGTATAAAAAGTTGCCCTGGCAAGCAGCTCAGGGCTACTTGCTCTCAGGAGCTTCTGGGACCCGGGCAATTGGTATCTGAGGACACTACCTCTTGTGCCAGCTGGACTGCTGAAGCAGCCCTGAGAGTTCCCTGTACCTTCCACCCACCGACAGCATGTAGCCCCAAGGCTGTGCACCTGCCAGACCCAGATGGGGACTGCACAGTCAGTAGAGGCATCTACACCTCTGGGCCAGCTGCCAGTGGGTTGTGGCTGCACAGCTGTCTTATGTGCGGCAGTACTGCCATGTGTGCCACTGCCCTGCCATCTGGGCAACTATCACTCAGAAAATGTTCTCAGAGTAGTGGCCTGCTTTAAACTGTCAAAGCATGTTCTCCTGGCCGCAAGTAGCCAGGAGGTCAGCCACTTTCAGCTGGGTCCTGTCACAACCCAGTGATTTTGGTGCCTCGGCACGATGGAATTTTCCCGCCACATGAGAGCCTCTTGCACAGCAAAGGGT
>NW_005842384.1:1001449-1002423 GCF_000455745.1 Alligator sinensis | reverse complement strand
GATTCTCGTCCATACGCCGAACTCACTGTTTACAACCCTACCGATCCGGATGACCAACAACAAGTATTCTTCCTTCTCGATACTGGAGCTCAAACCAATATGATTACCTCAACGGTATCTCATCAAAAGACCACCAAAAGGATCAAGGGCTTAACGCTATTGCCGTCACGACGAAGGTCAAGTTTTGGGTTCAGGACCACCGATATCCCCTAGAGGCTGTCCTAGGGGGCATCAACATTTTAGGGATCCCAGGGATAAAAGCGCTTGACCTTAAAGAACAAGTGCTACAAGCATTACCCATTATTATCCCAGAACAGGATTGGCATCGACCAACGCTTCGTAACACCTCCACCTGGAGATATCGATCAATCCCAACTAAGGGTTCTCTGAAAAAGTCCCTTACTGGCCTCTTGCGGCAACTCGAGCAACAAGGCTGTATTAAGACCATAACTGCCAGCACCTACCTGTCATCAGGACGGGGAGTTGCGAAACCTGGAAAGCCTAATGAAGCCCGGCTGGTCGTGGACTATAGAGAGGTTAACAAAAGATGTCAAGTACTTCAACAACCTAATCCTTCTACTCTGCCACAGTGTGTGTTTGAGATGGCACAGTTCCAACAAAGTAAGTGGGTAGGAGTCACATTGGATCTGAAAAACATGTTCTTTTCCATCCCGATAACTGACCCGGAAGGAATACTAAATATGTGTATTGATGGCACTATGTACAAGTGGATGGTTTGTCCACAAGGATATCGCAACGCTCCATCACTAGCTACTGGTGCCATGAATAATACCCTAAAGAATTTTCAAGCCTCGCACTCTCTTCCCCCAGAGAAGGAATAAAAAATTTGGAGTTATGTCAATGATATTGCTATCATGGGTCGCGATAGTTCTGTAGTTACTAGTATAGTCAACCAACTAGTCGCTCACTTTCAAAGTGAGGGATGGACGATCAACGAGGAAAAGTCATGCCTA
>NW_005842384.1:996704-998552 GCF_000455745.1 Alligator sinensis | reverse complement strand
GCGTGGGCCTCGCCAGCTGGAACAACTCACATAGTTGTTCAGACGACCGGACCGTCTGTGTCGCAGCTACAAGCGGTGTAAGTAAAGTTTTTGTAACCATTACGTTTTGTCTGCCTCTCCATTCACCAGCCCGCCCAATGAACGAATAATTTCTAAATCACCTCGAGTCGGCTCTGGCCGTCCGAGACAGGTCCCAGGTGCCAGTCCTGAGCAGGCTCCTCTGCCTGGGTCTTGCCACTTGCCTCACTAGCAGGAATCCTGGTGTTCCCTATTTAAAAACTGCAAATTCTCTGATTAAAAAAAATCCAAAAGTCACTCTTTAAAATACTCCCAAATCCATGTTATTCCACAATTAAAACAAAAGACCACTATATATATATAGAGAGAGATCAGTTGGGCAATATTTTATTGATATTGATCAATAAATTGATATATTTACAACTTTTAAAGCAATCTGAAGCCTACGAGTGTCGCTATCATGATAATAAAATAAAGTCTAAATATTTATATATTTTGATGTTTGCTTTTGGTTTTCCTATCACACGATGGGTGTGTGATGGAGGGGAGTGGGAAAGGGTGTGGGGGGGGATGCGGGTGGGTGTGTGGGTAGGTGTTGGGGAGAATGTGGATGTGGGGGAATCCATGAGCAGCACAGGGCCATGGATGACCGCCCCAGTGGCCCCAAGTAGCCCGAAAGCACATGGTGCTGCACCCACGCGATGTGAGGTCTGGGGCCAGGTGGGGGGCAGGCAGCGGACCTGCCCCTCCCAAGCTGCCCTCCCATTGTCCTCTGTACCCTCACTAATTCCCCGCCTCCTCCAGCACCCTCCCCCCTTACTTACCTGGAACATAATCTGGGTCCAGGTTGCAGCAGCCTGCACTGCTGTTTGCCCTGCATGGGTAGACAGTGGACTGCAGCATTGGGTAAAGGGGCAGCCATAGAGACACTCTGGTTGGCAACCAGACCCTCTCTGTGGAGGACCTGAGCCTCCAGTTGCCTCGCTTTCCCCCCCCCACAAGGTATTTTTTGATTCCTGGATCTCCCAGTATAAATTTTTGAGCCCGTGCTGCACTTTTTTGTTGTTGTTGTTCCCAGTGTGCCTCTTGCAGCATCTCAAACTGGTCTGGGATGCTGCAAGAGGCATGTGTGCGCTTGTGTGGACATGTCCTTAGTGTCTGATATAATTATGTTTTTAGTTGTACCAACTGAGCTTATGGGCACTTAAACTGGAACAAACCTGCTCATAATCACTGGATGCTAGAAGTTACGGTACGATGGGAATTGAGCAAATTAGTCTGGAAAAGGTAAAAGGTGGCCTCATGTGAGTGTAAACTTCAAACCAAACCCAAGTCTCTGAAAGATTTAGATGTGTCCAGTTAATTATTCCCAGGCCTACTAGATCTAAGATCTGTTATTCTCCTCAGGCTAAATAGAGACAGTCAAAAAGCCCCAGGCTGAATTGATTCAGTCTTTGAAGGTTAGCCTAAACTTCAGAGATTGAACCAATAAGCAAATGAACACATTAATTTTTGATTTGGGAAATGCAGCCACATGCCTGCAGTGGCTCAAGCCAGAAGCTGGGGGGCGCTAGAGCATGCCTGCCAGCTGCTGTCAAAGGGGAGGGAAGACAGAAGCCCTCCATGACTTTCTCTCCCTCCCTGCTGGAGAGGAGGGGGCATGGCCAGACCCCAATCTATGCTCTCCCTGGTGGGGAGTGGGGGAGGAAGTAGTGGCATTGAATTAATACAAGCTAGAATAAGAAGAGTTTTTTTTCTCTTCCTGCTTCCAGGTGCCTCTGGGATTTGTAATCCACAGTTACAGCCAGCACTAATTAAGCCAGCAGGGCA
>NW_005842384.1:963664-996673 GCF_000455745.1 Alligator sinensis | reverse complement strand
TTCTGTCGGGGGGGGGGGGGGGGGAGGTGAGTTTAACCCCCCTCCCTGGCCTCAGACCCTATTCAGAGTTTGCCTGAGTGGAGGAGGGGGAGAGGGGACAGTGAGCCAGCCATAACTGCTCCGGCTAGGGAGCAGGGTGGCAGGGCCAACTCTGCTCTCTGGAGCAGACAGCATAGCCCTAACCAGGGCTGCAAAGCATGCTGGGATGCTGGGGGACTCTGATTTAACTTGAACCAGGAAGGAATCTAGGACAGAAGTTTCATAAACTGGTTTATGAAATCAGTTAAGTCTAATACTACATTCAACAAGGTTTATCTTAAACCAGTTTCAGCCATTCTGAAATTAGTTTATATGCACTGAATTTATGTTCTCTTACAGATTTAAACCAGTTTCTGATCACTTAACCCAGTTTATGTGCAACTTCTTTCCCTCACCTAAAAGATTAGCTGACATACCACCTGATCCATAAGGAAGCCTCAGAACTTTACCTGAACTGAAGTCAAAAGTCAACAATACTTGTGACTTTAGATGGATCCAGGACATTTGCAATTTGAAAACCACAGACAGAAAAGGCGAAGAAGAGACCCCCCCACCCCTTTAGAAAATAGGGACAGACACACAGAAAGCTATGATTTAAAAAACAAAACCAGTGGTAGGTGGGTGGTAAGATAATATCTGACCAATGCCCACTGAAATCAATACGGCTCTCCATTTAAGCTGCATCGGGAGATGGGCTAAGCTGACAGCGAAAAGACATTTCAGATTCTAAACCAGGAGTTCAGGCAGGAATTAACACAGTGAGCTCTGGGGAAGAGTCAAGAATCGGGACAGCAGGGCAGGCCTCTCATAGGAGTTAGGTTAAAATGATGAATTGGGAAGTTTAAAAAGGTCCAAATGGAGTGAACTGAAAGATAGCGGACTGTTTAGCAAAACGTAGGCATATTTCAGAGGTTATGCAAGGTATGCCATCGCTACAGTGATTCTCAAGTCAGTGCTCTCATTGGTGAAAAGAAAATGAAACCTCCGTGATGTCTTGCCAAAAGGGCAAAACGGAAGTTAAATGTGTTATTTATCATACAGAGAGAGCTGGTAGTCTCCAAAAGAAAAGTGGCTGTTCTAAATCACTCTTCACAGTTGCACAGTGATTTCAAAGAGTTTTGCTCTCCCATCTTCCCAGCCAAAGGTCAGACATTGCATCAAAGCAGTTACCACAGCATTTGGGAAAGAGGAGGAAGAGCCTGTGAGAATGTAACAGGTATGGGTGTGTGCAGGGGTGAAGGAATCTAGTAGGTTAATAATTTGGATAATGAATCTATTGATTGCAATGACTGAAGCTTTTATCAAGATTTAAGGAAATTACAAAATGTTAAACGTCAATCAGACTAATTCATCAAAACATTGGCATGATATAAAATGCAACAAACTCACTGGAGAAGGGCAAAGTGTCATAATTCTACGCTCTACAAGGAATTGTTTTATGGATCCTAGACAACAACCTCATTCTTTCCTCCTCAGTCCACACTCACAATAAACCATCTACAGATTTATATTAGCAAGAAGAAGAGGACAAGTACATGTTAATATACCACAACATTATTAGCAGTTCTTCCTCAACAGTGGAGAAATTAGTGGAAATTAAATTAAGATTTACATGTCCCAAAATAACTGTCAATTATATTTATTTTTAAATGTACCCATTTCAGTTTTATAATCAGCTGACATCTTTGAACTATTTTCCACAGAATATTCAATTTAAAGTCATAATGATAATGGAATCTATGTGGTTCTAGATTTTGTGTGCTAATGGTTAGCTCAGAACATATTTTATCCAGCTGACCCATCCAACAAGGATGCAAATTGTAATAGGTCAGATTCTATTCCACCTATTAGGCACTTAAGTGCCCTTCAGCACATTGCTGTTCATTCTATTCAGGCCCTGTTCAAGTCTATGAAAAACAGTTAATGCAAAAAGTGGGTGTATCCTCTTCCTCATCACTGCTTTTTTGTGACTCATTCTTATAGTAAAATGACAGGGTGCTACAAAAGTAGATGCATTAATGGATTTTCACGGACTTGAATATGGTAGAATAGAATTGCATGTAGGCACCTAAGTCCACTCAGACATCTAATACATGTAATAGAATCTGGCCCAATGGGTACCTATACCCATGTTGGATGTCTGCTGTGATGCGTGCTAATTAGCATGCTTCAGCAGTCTCCATGTCATGTGTATTCAGCCTGCTTTAGTCAAATGAGCTTCCATTAAAGTGTCCCCACTGCCATTTTGAAGCATGGGATGATGAATTCATGTGATGTTGTGGGCACTTTAATTAGAGTGGCTCTCAGAGACACTTTAATTTAAGCGTCCTCCCCATCTACCCTGGAGCATATGTCTAGTTGACTGAGAGCACAAAGGGAAGCTAACAAACTACCATCAGTCAACAACTTGGGTCAATATTTTGGACTAAATAAGACTTGGACAGATTCATAGATGTTTGGGTTGGAAGGGACCTCAGTAGGTCATCAACTCCCTGCCCTGGGCAGGGAAAAGTGCTGGGGTCATGTGATCCCAGCCAGGTGCTTCTCCAGTCTCTTCTTGAAGATCCCCTGGGTAGGGGAGAGCACCGCCTCCTTTGGAAGCCCATTCCAGATTCTGGCAACCCTTACTGTGAAGAAGTCCTTTCTAATGTCCAACCTAAATCTACTCTCCATCAATTTGTGGCCATGGTTCCTAGTTACTCAGTGGGTGCCCTAGTAAACAGAGCATCTCCTATTTCCTGCTGCCCTCCCCTGATGAATTTATAGGCAGCCACAAGATCACTCTCAGCCTTCTCTTGCGAAGGCTGAAGAGATCCAGGTCCCTCAGTCTCTCCTTGTAGGGTCTTGCCTGCAGACCTCTGACCATATGAATGGCCCTCCTCTGAACTCTCTCAAGATTCTCTGCATCCCTCTTGAAGTACGGCACCCAAAACTGGATGCAGGACTCCAACCGCAGCCTGACCAATGCCGCATAGAGGGGAAGCATCACCTCCCTGGACCTGTTCAACCTGCATCTGCTAATGCGTGATAAAGTGTGGTTAGCCTTGTTGATCACTTTGTCACATTGATGACTCATGTTCATCTTGGAGTCACTTATGACTCCAAGATCCCTTTCCACTGCTGTGCTTCTGAGAAGGTCATCCCCCCAGTCTGTAAGTGTGTTGGTGGTTTTTTTTGCTCAGGCGCAGCACTTTTCACTTGTCTTTGTTGAACTGCATCCTATTTTATTCTACACATTTTTCCAACCTGTCCAGATCCACCTGGATCCATTCCCTACCCTCTGATGTGTTAACTCTGCCCCATAATTTGGTATCATCTGTGAACTTGGACAGGGTTCTCTCCATGCCCTCATCCAAGTCACCAATGAAGACATTGAATAGCATGGGTCCAAGGACCAAGCCTTGCGGGAATCCAATGCCCACATCTTTCCAGGTTGATATCAACTCATCCACCACCACTCCTTGGGTGTGACCCCTAAGTCAATTTGCCACCCACCTGACTGTGTAATCATCTACATCACAGCCTGTCAGTTTATTTACAAGAATAGAATCAGATACCATATCAAAGGGCTTCTTAAAATCTAGGTAGATGACATTTAACTTGACTCCTACATCTAAGCTTTTTTTGACCTGGTCATAAAAAGAAACAAGGTTAGTCAGGAAGGATCTACCTGCAATGAATCCATGCTGATTTCCTTTCAGCATTATTTCCCCTGGTGGGCTCCTACAAATGTGATTCTTAATGATTTACTCCAGAGTTTTCCCAAGGATAGAGATGAGACTAACTGGCCTATAGTTTCCTGGTTCCTCCCTCCTTCCCTTCTTGAAAATTGGGACCACATTGGTCCCTTTCCAGTCCTCTGGAATCTGACTGGAGCAACTTGAGTGCTTGAACAGCTGTGCCAGCAGTTCTGCTATGACACTGGCCAGTTCCTTCAGCACCCTTGGATGAAGTTCATTTGGGCCCGCTGACATGAAGAACAGCAAGTCACTAACCTGGGCTAGTTGTCTCTCCCAGATTTTTTTAACATATAGTTAACTATTTTGAACAATATAGAACAATTAAAATGACTATACATTTTATAAAATCTGAGTGAAATGTATAATATGGCAAATTAGGCATATGTAAAACAGAGTGTCTACAAGTAGTTTTTTAATGTGGTCTTGTGGAATATCTTTTATTAGCAGTGAGATACGGGGGGTGGGGGTGGGGAAGAGGGGAACGGGCCTGGGAGGGTGCTGAATTGGTGGGGGGAGGGAAACAAACAAACAAAAAAGCATCTGCTGCAGGTTTGCAATCACAGTGGCAACCAGAAGTCTCCACTTCCACTTTGTCCTAGGCACTCATCTCTACATTACTGCTTATTAGTATTACATCTTTCCTTTTTCATGTCCTTAAGACAAGGTATTTAACAACAAGGTACTTAGCAGAATTTGCAGATTCTGACAGGCCACAAGTGCTTCTGCTGTGGCCTTATACTTGCAACCTCTGGGCTGTCAACTGTGGGCCTTTGCCCCGACACCACCACAGCCCCAAATATGACAACTAATAAAGAACACTGTCAGTCACTGCACTTACATTAACAGACCAAAGACTACTGTCATGAAATGCAAACATTTCAAGTACCCATTTTTAAAACCAACTTTCAAGTCCTATTAAATTATCTCAAGTGACTTCACAATATTTTACTGTGTTGAACATCGGATAAATATTTCACCGGTCTTTTCTTTATGACAGTGCTTTTATGGAACAGAATAAATCACGATTTTCTCTCTGCCTAATTTTCATTACAAACATTGTACGTTTGCTTTGTCTAAGGTAAAGGTGAAAAAGATTTCTTTTTCAAGGTCTCTCTTGCGGAAATTTTTTTTTTTTTTTTTAAGTATAAAAAGAATATCTCAACCTGATTTTTAGAACCTAGGTTAGTTTTGCAGGATTTGACAGTAAGATATATTAACTCAACATATTTGATGTTTAAATCAGTGAGAAACAGGGAACCTGTCAAACCAATAGAACTTTCCACAAAACAACCACAACTTAAAATGATCCTTTTCTGCATATTATTTGATTATTTGGAAAAAAGATGATGAGTCACTATAAGATGAACATGTAAAGGGAAAATATGACAGTGATTTTACCTACTGCTTTAGTATCTAGAACCCAGTTTTGCTTTCCCTCCATGAATGACAATGCTGTCACATATTAATATTTGACATAAACATATAAATCCCCTTTATTTAGTATGCTTTGCTAAGCATGGGCCAACATTTTCAAAATCTTGAAGTAAAACAGTAGCATTGCCCACAGTTAAGTAGGTATACTGTACTAAATCTGGGTCTTCATTTCAGGCCATTGAATATCTTCCTTCCTACTATAATTAATGTATATGTGCAGACAGAAATGTGTTTATTAATTTCTAGTGTGACTAAGGTAAGTTTAAAAATTCTAAATTAGTGTAAAAATAAACTTCAAATTAATTTAAAAAAAAAAAAGGTAAATGTTAGAAATACCTTTGTGACAGGCAATTCCTTGGATTTAGACTCAAAGAGGTGCTCCAGTTTGGAAGTGTCCACCTTAATGGGTTCCAGTTTCGACCACAGGAATTCTCTGCAGCGCTTGTTGTTCTTACACTGCCACTCAAATGGCCGTACCTCGTTCCAAAATAGACGGATGGTTTTCTTCTTCTTTATGAAAGTTGGCTGACCCCTGGAGACCTGGGGTGACCCTAAACTCTGAGGAGTGCTGAAGAGTGGTGGAGGAGCCAATAAATTACCAGAGGGTGGAGGTGGAGGTGGACAGCCAAACAGGGGGGGAGGTGGTGGAGGAGGTAAACCCAAAAAGGCTGGTGGAGGAGGGGGAGGGGGAATTAGGGAGTCCCCAGGACCCATATCCATGTCCAACACATCTACATCATCCTCTTCCCCCAAGTCTGTAAAATCCATGTCTTTTATTTTTAGTTCTCTAGGATTAGCCATCAACTGATCCCAGATGTAGTCAGATTCCTTCTTTGGCTGTGCTTGTGTTTTATCTGAAACTTTTTCACTCAGCTCATCCTCAGGCAAGTCTGTCCCCTTGGCCAGCTCACCGTTGTTGAATTTTTCTGCAAAGGCTTTCACGCTGCCTTGGTTGTCCAGGCTTTCAATCTCCATCTTTTTGACACTTTCCTCTTTGGCCTGCTTGGTGGCCTGCAGGACTGAAATCCTACTGGCTAGGCTGGTGATTGACTCTTCACTTTCCTCCGTCTCCGTCTTTTCCTCCTTCTCCTCCAACTCCTTTTCCTCTGCATCTTTAGGTTTTTTATTATGGGCATACAACATGTCCAGCATAAACCGTTTGTTGTTGAGAATGTTGCTGCACTGCTCATTCACACCAGCATCTTGAATGGTCTGTGACCATGGACCTGAAATCATACATGCACACACACAAAACAATTATGAACTGAACAATAAGAACATGTCAGGAATGCAAAAGATTATACTGGAAGCAATGTTGGTGATACATGCATAATTAGCATGAAGCTGGAGAAAGTTTTTATGGACACATTTTTAAATAAGAAAGAGCCATAGATACATCCTGCCATTGGTGAGTACTTCTTTAACAATGGCTTAGTAGCCCATAAGAGCAGCAGATGCACAGTATGTCTCAGGAAAAGTTCAGTGAATGTCAGGAGCCAGACCAAAATGTTTCTCTGAGGAAGTCTTTTGTTTTTATTAAAATAAAGTGGGGGGGAGGGGGGGATGAGGATGCATTCAGATAATGGTTGTCTCAGTCTGCTCTCCCATGTTATTTTACAAGTTACTAAAATGGTGAGACCCTTGGAGAGTCCAAAGTCCCCCAAAACCTACATGACTCTTGTCTTTTGCCCTTTCCCAGTGTCTCCATGCTTTCTGTTTTGTGCTAGGACCAAAGGTAAAAGGATTAAAATAAATATTGTGGGCAGAGCTGCTCTTGTGGTATGTGTGACATCACTGGACACAGGAACTATTTTAGGAAAATTTGCATGAAAAAGATTTGTATTTCCAGCCTGACTTTCATCAATATGCATCCATACTTCCCTCCATTGTCAACACCTTTGGTTAAAGTAGGGCAGCTTTAATCTCTTAGCTCAGCTCCTTGGTGTTTTGGCTATAATCACCAAAGGAGCCTTCTAGGTCACTAGGAGCCTAATTTTCCAAAGCACTTAAGTGACCTAGAAATCTAATTCCCATTTTCAAATATGATTTTGCTGCCTGCGAACCTCAGTCTGATTGAAAGTCACAGGTGTTTCTGAACACATTACTCCCTAACTATAACTAGCACCCTGTAGGTAAGCTGCAACAGAACTAGAAAAATAGTGGCCTCTGCTCACTTTGCAGCACGCAGCAGTAATATGCTTAGTTTATATAAACCCTGCTATTTTTACACTATGATGAAGTTACACTATGATGAATTTACTAGTTTATACAATTTACTATTGAGTGCATCAGGCATCACCTATCCATAGAAATGTAAAATTAAATGAGCAAAATAGATTTTAGGATGCAGTTTTCCTTATTTTAATATCATTTAATCAACTGGGATTCAATCTGGAAACATACTTTGGAAATGAATTTTCCAAAGAGCATCAACTGAGGTGATTAAAAAACAGACTAAGAAATAAGTCTTCATGGTTCCCATGTCTTCTAGGTTTGATTCTTTCTTTATCTCCTTCTTTTGTTATTTATGCATTTTGTCAACATATTTTTTTTCTAAACAAGCTTTTAAATTTATCATTATGATTTATTTTTGCCTTCCAGCTTGTCTCCGCTAGTCAGGGTGTGTGTGTGTGTGTATGTATGTATATATGTGTGTGTATAAATGTTCACACACATGCACACACATTAATCTTCTGGTTGCATTTTCTCTTGTAATGAGAATTTAATTTTTTTCTCCTCTTACCTGATGTTTCAGGATATTTAAATTGATATATTAATTTTAATGTCTTTATCAGTTCACTTAGTTTTCTTTCCATAACTTTAAGTCCCTTTCCTCTACTTTGGTAATTTTCTTCCTAGATTAGATTGGTAGCTACACCCATAACATAGGCTAATCTCTCAAATTAAAATTAGATCTTGTTGAACTGAGCTGTGTACACACGTTCAAATAATCTGGGAAAATTCTCCCAGGTTTGTTCTTCCAGTTGAAAATCTTACCCAGAGATGCCTGAACATAAATTTGAATGTTGAGCCCCTGAAGACAAATGAGCTTGCAGTACTGATGTTGCATAGCCGTGTGGATCTTGGACACACATCTCAGTGTACTTGGCAGGCTCCCCAGTCCGCCTGGCAACAGATGGCAGCAGTGCATAGAGTAGCCCTGATTGGCTGACCTGGATTGCTCCAAGTCAGCCTGTATCTTTGTGCAGCACAATGTGGGATTGCGAAGGGGGCATGTTCTGCTCCCTGCTCAGCTGGAACAGTAGAGTCCAGCAAATGGCACAGTGTTTTCCTGTGTGTCGAGGAGGGGGAAAGCAAAGCACTCTGGGATGCTGGAAGACTATGCTGTGGCTTCTCTCAGACAAGAACATGTACAGAAATTTGTTCTCCCAGGACAAACTTTCCTGGGAGTGATTTAACCCTGGTTGTTCCTGGGTTATTTTGCTCTGGGAGAAAAATCCTGAACATCAGTACTTCAAGTCTCCAAAATAATACTTCACACTAACACATCTATACACTTCAAGACAATAATGCCAAGTCTTATCAGATTTGAAAAGTAACCATTTTATTAAGCTACATTATGATTCTGAAATATCAGCACAGGTATGAGAGAGAGATTTGGTCTGAACAAGAAGTCTAGATTTATCAGGTTGGAAGCAGTCAGAACTAATAACTGATTCATGCTTTGTGGGTGCATCTACACGTGCATCCCACTGCGCAGTTGGTACTGTGCAGTCATTTAGTACTTGCTAAAATTCTGTCACTTGCTGGACTCTACTGCTCCATCTGAGCAGGGAGCTAAAGCAAGTACTAAATAACTGCACAGTACCAGCACTGCGCAGTCCCAAAGGTGCACGGGTCATTTCTGACCCTATTGTGCATTAGCAGTGAGCTATTGTGCAGAAACTTGTTTATACTGTGCAGTAGCGGGGGCATCACAATTAGTGCCCGCCGATGCAACACTGCCGTAGCTTGCTGCTAGGGTGATGTAGCGTCTCAGCGGCGATGTAGCATCTCATGTAGATATGCCCTATGTGAATAAAACTATAATCCATTCTCTCCCCACTTGAACTATGCCCCAGTATGATAAGATGCACAGCCTGCTTCATAACCAGCATAATTTTTGCTGAATGTTAACCTAGTAATTTGTAATACTGACAGCTACCAAAATTTTGTCTATAAAAGATGGTGTGAGCAGAAGAAAGCATAAAACCCTCCTGAAAGCTTTTCATCATCTATTCTAAAATGAAAGCACTGACAGATTTAACTTATTAGAGAAAGAGAGTTTTTCTCATTTTTTCACTATGTTGTTCCCTCCACAGATCACAAAGCGATATCACTGGAAGCATTAATAATGCTTTCATACCCAGAAGCCACTTTTCATCATGTCCCATGTAACAAGTACTGCTACTGGTCTGAGGGCTAGGGAATAAATCCAGTTAAATTCCCCTGCAAACAGATTTACGATTTTCAGCTGGAATTGCTGGAACTCTTGCTGTTTAGTTCATCATCTGGATTATTATTATTATTATTTACATACATGTGTATCTATCTATCTCCTTCACAAGTACAATGGTATTCAAGGGTTGTGTTCTAGCCTTGAGCAATGCTCCCACTGACATAAAGCCAAGAGTTCTGTGCTCTACAGAAGAACTGAAGATGGCCTTCAGCAGTAAAGCAGATTAACATGTTGTATTTAAGTAACATGTCTCTGGAAAAAAAATGGGGCTTAAAGATGAATTAGCAGAAACTTGTCAATTTAACACCATGAGGTGATGCCTATGTTTTGAAACAATTCCTCTTGCATCAGGGAAGAGTGAAAATACAGATCCAAGTCTTGGGATGCTTAGTATCTAAAAAATTTCATTTAGATCAAGGCAGACAAAACATGTGTGGTAGAGTTGATATCTTTTATTAGGCCAACTAAATAGCAGCAAAAAACACATCTTTCTTTGCAAGTTTTCAGGCCCAAATGCCCATCCTCAGGCAAAGGAGAATTCAAAGATTGTAAAAGTTCTTCCAGGCAGAAATGAAACTTAATCTTGCACAAGGGAGTTAAAAGATGGTAGGGTTCCCCTGGGTATAACAGTCCATTTTAAAAAGATTGCTCTGTGAGTATGCAAAGGAGGCACAGACAATAGGCAGAAGCAGAACTAGATAGAAGCAAAATTCAACATCCTACCTGCAACTGGATACAATCAGATAACAATCCTGACTTCTGCCTATTGTTTGTGCCTCCTTTGCATACTCACAGAGCAACCTTTTTAAAGTGGACTGTTAGACCCAGGGACCCTACCATTTTTTAACTCCCCTATGTAATATGAGGTTTCATTTCTACGTGGGAGAGCTTTTACAGTCTTTGAATTCTCCTTTGCCTGGGGACGGGCATTTGGGCCTGAAAGCTTGCAAAGAAAGAATGATTTTTGCTACTATTTAGCGGGCCTAATAAAAGATATCACCTCTACCACAAGAGTTTTGTTTGCCTATGTTTTTAGACCAACATGGCTAAAACTAACATCCCTGAATCATTTAGAGCAATGCATCCCAGTGCACTATGCCAGTAAAGTTACAGCATCTATTTCAATTATGTTACAGATACTCATATAGGAATAAGCAGCTGTACCCAAACCAAATCTCTAAAGGGCTGAGACCTGTCATTTTGTTAAAGACTACAGGTAGATGGCCATGTGAAGTTACAGCTCCCAAGGGGAAGCTGCAAATGGCAGCATTATTGGCTAATAGGGAGATGTTCCTTTTGGAATGATGCATTTGTTCCTTATGCTGCTCTTATCCATGTCTGGGAACATCACTATCTAGCTCTACCTTCAGCAACTTTGTAGTCTCTCTGCATTTCTGATAATTGCCCAACACAGGGAAGATAAAAGAAAAGAAATAAATGCAGCACTCAATGGAGCATCTTTAGTTCTCACTCCCATATTAAGTGTAGAGCTTTTTATCCTGTTGCAAATGATTTTGGGGCTTCCTCCATGATCGTTCACCACATGGAACAACTGAATTCAGTGCATCCCAAGCCCCCAGAGTGGTGGTTCTTTTGATCTCTAAATAACTAGTAAAGTAATTGTGAAGGAAGATAATAGTCTTGATCAGGAGAATTCATTTTACCAAGGCTTGACTGCATTATCACTCTGTACACCAAAGTCCCAACTGAAGTCAGTGATACTGCACACACACAGCAGATAGGATTGGAGCCATGAAGGAGAGCAGGACAGGACTCAAAGGGATTGTCTGCTGATTAGCGCTACACAAAGCTGCTGATACAACATTTTCTTTGTGGGAAAATCTCTGTTATTGAAAAAAGCTTCACTTTACCAGTTTCATTGTCACTGGTTAACTTGTCCTCTCTCTCCTCCCTCTCTAAAGTGCTGCTTGCTGAGGATATGCTGGATGCAGAGCAGTTGTCTTTTTCATTCACTTCCTCATTCTGCCTCTCTTTTTCACTGAGTATTGCACTTTCTTCTGGCTCTTTCTCTGGTCCTTGTTCCACCTCACTCTCTGGTCCCACTGCTGAAGCCTCTATTTCCTGTGATGTTTCCGCTCCCTGCTCGGCCTCTGCCTCAGCCTCCTGTTCTGGTTCTGGTTCTGTCTCTGGCTCAGGTTCTGGTTCAAGTTCACTGGCACTTGCTGGTAGAGAGAACAATGGAGAAAAAAGATACACTTAACAACAGTTTCTCGCGGCTGTCAAGACTCACCCGTCCAAACAAGTGAGATTTGAAAAACTTATGAAGCACGACTTTTTGGTTAATTATCCATGGTGAGTCTAGTATTAAGAGCGAGAGACTGCTGAACACTGTGTGAAGAGGACACTAATCTTGAGTGTGACTCAGCAAGTCTTGGCTTGATTTATGTTTGCTTATCATCTGATGCTACTCCATTATTTTTACACAAAATTTTTCAGCAGTTAGATTACTGCAGTCATAAAAAGAGTCAACTCATCAGAAAATAGTTCCACAGTCTAGGTTCAAACAATGAAGGCATAACACTGAGAACCACAAAGAAGAAACTTTAAAAAAATATGTTGGAGATTATGCCTCTTAGCTGAGTTCCCTTTTCTTTCTGGAGGAATTTTTTAGTGACTTCTTTTTCACCCGATGTGGAATGCTTCAACAAAAAGATACATTAGTATTATTAGCACGGTAAATGCCACAGTCTGGATACGGCAGTCATACATATGGCTGACAGAAAGCATGTGTGTTTGCATGCATATTTACTTCAGAATAGCCACATCAAAACTGAACTGAGTTTCCAACTGCTTGGCATATGGCATAAATTTAGCTCCCAATTGGTTGGCATATGGCATAAATTTAACTTTTAATTGGTTGGCAGATGGCATACATTGCTGATGGTGTGCTTGGTTTCCTCCTCTTTGCTTTATCACTGACACAGTGAAATTCAGTCATTCACCTTTATAGTTTTTAGCTAAACCAGCAGATTTTTACATGCAAGAATTTTCTGTGTGCTGTGAAGAAAGTGGAAAGCATCCATACATACTCACATCAAGCAGCCCATAACTCTCCAAAAATTGAAAAGGTCATGCAAAAGTGATGAAAATGTGCATGCATATTAGTTCTGCATATTCCTCACATCATCCCTAGATTAAAACTTCTACAAGATGGCTGAATTACAATAACCCTAGTACTATTAGATTTTTTCTCCTCCTATTTTTGCCTACCTTTCATTGCAATATTGTATTATACACTTTAGGGTCTGAAGTGGTCTCTGGATACTATTGCATATGATAGTTTGTTTGCTTTTTTGAGAATTAAATGAAAAGAATTGAGCTGTATCTTTGTGAAAAAAGAGTGTTTCATAGGAGCACATCCTGAAAATATAAGGGTGCGTAAATAGATGCAGCCTGAGAAAGTGGAAGCTCAGAAGGGTCAGGGGCAAGATATTCATCTAAGAAATTTTCATAGGTGTATGGATATTTCATCTCCTGAGACAAAAATCAGGTTACCATTTCTAAGACTGAACACTTGCACATTTAATTCAGCCTATTTTTAACTTTCTACGTAACAAAGGTTATCCAAAAGTGTAATTAAATATCCTTTCAGCATGTTTTAGTATTCTTATTTCACACTATTCTGTAAGAACTTTGGACTTGTAAAGAATGTGTATTGCTACCTACTTCACTGGGGCCGAAACGTCACCTAGCTACTGGATTACCCAAGGAAGGATCAGCATCATATATTAAACAGAGATGACCTAGCCTCATTAATTGGGCAGACAATTTGAGCCATATTTCATCTTTGAACCATGCTATTATTGTACACCATGACAAGTGCAGAATTCAGCACTACATGAATGCAACATGGTGTGTCCTTTAGAAAGTAAGCCTGTGTCATATGGCTGAGCACTGATCAATCATCATCATTATTATGTTATTTGGATTTATAAATCTCCCCATCCAGATACCCCACCCCACCAGGGCAGTTTACAATAAAAGACAGACAAACCACAATACGAGAAGCAACAATACCCCAAAACAACACCCCAAAACTTTAACACTACCCAGCCCTCCCACTCCTGCTTCCCTTTAGTCCTCTATCCCATCCCAACTGTGCTTCCCAACTTCTCCAGTGCCCATTCACATGTAGGCTTGAAATATTTTTCCACTCCCATGCCCATCTATTACCAGTCCCTTGTCTCATACCACAGAGAGATCACTTTCCCTATTCCAATCCTACCACCAAGCTTACAGAGGGTCTGTGGCTGTCCCTCAAAACACATAAATCCACCCCCTCCCCAACCAACACAACATTAATTTTAAAAAAGCTTGTTCTAGGAAGAGGGGATTAGAGATTGGAAAACGTATAGCTACATTACTACTAGTTTAGATACGCTGAATAAGAAAGATCGGAAAGTGCCTCCAGTACAAATTAGGTACCTTCTGCTGACATGTAGTATTCCTGTAAAAATAACTGAGTTTGCATCTTTAGATACTCAGGCATTTGAGAAAGTGTTATGAGTCTCTAGCTGGAATGGTCCAAAACTCATTTATAAAATCTGTTCAGCTAATGAAATGTATATTAAATGAACATGTTTATATATAATATATACAACATATAGACACACTTTATTCAGTTTATTTAATTTTTTTTCTCAATCATTAGAACAGTTTTTTCTTTTACTCACAAGTGCTTTCACACACACCACACACCATGTAGGGGTTGGCAGCCTAACTTAACAATTTGGATAGCTGGGGTTTGGGACAATTAATGTTACTGTAATGTCAAATGATCAAACCTACAAAACAATTTAAACACTGCACTAAACCCATCAGATTACTAAAATTCAGGTAACTCACGTTAATCACACCCATGCAACTCAAAATATTAAATATGTCAACATGCTATAGGTAAAAACAAAACACTGAGCTCACCCTACGTTAATCACTTGAAGTTGCACAACATGATAAATGCAACAGCCATGTTGATATTAGAAAGAACATCTGGTGATGTGGAAAGAAACTCATTCCTAATGGGTGACTGTTTAGTGGCCTATATGAAGTGAAGTGTTGATTTCAGTTTGGCATCTACTAGACCAATTTTCATGCTAGAAAAACTAGCATCACAATCTTGCTGGCACACATCATAGAGAGCTCAAAGACTAAAAGAGGACAGAGACTAACTCCCACTCTGATTCTTTTTTAGAGAGAAACTTCAGATAGGAGTTGAGGCATATCCATTAGTTACCCCAGTTAAAATTATATAGCAGCTAAGCACTGGAAAGGCAACATCATTGTAAGTGAAAGGCACCAGGAAGACATATAAATGATCAAATGGTTTCACACGAGCCATTTCATGCCTTTAATTGACGTGGTGATACAAAGAATTCAATAACCTCTAGCTTAAGTCCAAGTTTGGCTTCCCATAGGATTCCCTGCTCAGGAGAGCTGAGTCCCAAACCCAATGATCTTCTCATCAGATGGGTTATTTTTCAATAAGGTCCTACCCCTTCTATATTTGTGCATGGCTCTAGTCCATTCATAAAGGGAAGTTTGTATGGAAGAAGCTGCTGCAGCTACCTACTGACTGATCTGGCCCCCAGATGGTTCCATTGTGGTAAAGAGCATGGGTACAGTCAGCTGCAGGAATCCCTCTCTACCCATCCTTTTGAGATCCAGTCCTCCTCACGGTACCCTGAGGCTTCCACAGAGCATGACATTTCACCACTCCCATCATGCTTCCTTATCTATAGTTGTAAGCCAGTCCTGTAGCTCAAAAGAGAATAGAAGTATCAGTCACTAATCCCTAGGCAAAGCAACAAGCTCAATAAGCTCGCCTAGATTCAGTCTTTCCCTCCTGTTTTCTGGGAGACTGTGGCTGAGGAACCATAGCCGTGTGTCTCTGTGGATATGGATTATCTGTCTGCAGAAGCTCACTCCTACTCAGGCTCCAATGTTTGGGCAGACCCTGAGTCTCTGCTTAAAACATTTCCCCTTTTAGTTGTGGGAGCATAGTAAGATTTCCCTTAAAGAGCCCTGATTTTTGCAAGGTCAGCAAGATTCCAAATCTCCCTTAGTTATGATCCAAATAATGGAAGAATATTTTTCTTATGATGAACACTGTTTACATAAAGCAGATTGCCCTAGGGGCCAGCTGCTCTCACCTCTGCCCTAAGTCATCTTCTCTTGTTTATTTTTTTAAGTTCCTCCTTTTCTTCTGACACAAGAGTTCCTTTAACCCAGGCGTGGACAAAATGGTGGACCTAGCCAGCGGCTGGACTCTATTTCCCAGCAGTCCCTGCTCACATCACTGTAGCTGGTTTCCATGGAGATCCCAGCAGCAGCAGTGCTGTGACAGTGCAGGGCCAGGGTTTCCATAGAGACCAGCCCCAGCAGTGCTGGCAGGGCACATGGCTAGGTGGGGAGCTGCTCTGCGGCTGGGGCCGGGGCTGGGATCTTGTGGCGGTGACAGAGTGGTCTGGAGGCAGGGCAGAGCTGTGATCCGCTGCCTGCACACCCCTGCCTAGGGCATGCGGGCAGCGAATCACAGCTCTGTCCCAGCTCCAGATCATGCTATCACTACTGCAAGATCCTGGTCCTGGAGCAACTCCATGCCCAGGCACACACCCTGCCAGTGCTGCTGGGGGCAGCACTGTTACAGCCCTATCGCTGCTTTGGTGTCTCTGGAGATTGGCTTCAGTGATGCAGGCAGGGGCCCCTTGGAAATGGAGTCTGGCATGGGCCTGATTTGGCTTGCAGGCTGGACTTTGCCTGTCCCTGCTGGGGCCAGGATTTTCTCACCAATACCTTCTTGTCCAGAAACTTCTCATATGTCAATTCACTTCTGCTAGTGTGGATATTTAGACAGCATTGGTGCCTCTGGGACGTCCACCCTTGCCCAGTTTTGAGTCTCACTTGTGTGCTAATTAGCCTAGAAGTTGCCCCACTGCCCATAACTCACATGTTGCTCAGTGTATGAAACACCAGAGATGCATGTTTGTACTCCCAAAGGGAAGGGTACACCTCTGAATCCCTTTTGGTATGACATTAGGAAAGAGCAGTCTGAGATACTGACAGAAAATATTTTATCCTGAACTAACAAAACTGAAAACAGTAGCTCTGAAAAATAACTGAGTCCCATGGTCTTGATTATGGGTTCAACTTTGAAGTCAAGAGTAGAACTAACTGGAGCCAATTACTTCAGTGGGAGCAACTACACATTAGAAAAGAACTCAGTGCAGCATTTCAAGATTTTTTTGTTGGGTTAAGCTACCAAAGGGTTAAGCTTCACAGGCCTGGAACCGGTATTGTATGTGCATAGGATATTTCAACAAAAGTGTTGGAAAAGAAATTTAGAGCCAGCTATTATTTTATTACTGATGGGAGGTATTCCCCCTGAGAATTCAGGTTCAGAATTTTGCAAGACAACATTACACATAAATGAATAACTCTGACGCTCTGAAGAACTGTGTTAAAGGCCATAGAATTAAAAAGTATTCCTTCTTGTAGTTTTATCCCTGCTTAGGAAAGAAGGGAATCCCATGTTCAAAGCAACAGGTTAGGACTGGATGCTGCGTCTGGCTCAGTCTGAGCTTTTTTATGTGTGCGTACTTTAAGCAAATCAGTGTCTCATTTTTCTGATCTATAACATGGTGCTAGTATTTCCTTACTGTGTAAGGATGGTGAAGCACCCGATCCAATAACCCAATGACATCATGCTAGAGAACATGACCAAAAAGCTATTGAAATAGCTACTGCCCATTCAGAGCTGCTCCCTGCCTGATTCGCTTCCCCATCGTCAGGAAATGGTCAGGTATTTGTTGTCTTGCCCCACTTACTGAATCCTTGATAACTTTCTGCTGCTCTGAACACTAGTTGTCTCTAAGCCTTGCACTGCAGTCCTTATTCAGGTAAAAATTCCCACTGAACCAAACATATTTCAGGGCCCATAGTCTGACACTGTCCTAGATTTCTGAGGACAGCCCTCTGCTGGATTTTGTCTGGTATTGCCCTGTCCACCTGCTCTGGGACCATCACTGCCTGTGGGCCAGGAGCCCAGATGATGCCCTTGTAAACCTCCTCATTTTGTTGGGTATTTTGCTTGATATGCCCCATCCACCTGTTTGCTGTCTATGGGCAGCCTTTTTATATCCGCAGAGCACCTCCATGCACCTGTTCTAAATTTACTCTCTGTATGTATCACACTGTTCCATCTTAGGCTGCAATTTTTCAGAATGCTTCCAGGTGAAATATGTTAAAACAATTAACATAAAAAAGATACTTGTTCCCTACTCAATCCTGAAATCCTGACAGTGGAAAAATCTAGCTTATTTGCTGCAAAACTTATGCTGGGTTTGAAAGATTGAGATCCCTGCAGTTTTCAGAGAAATGTTAAAGAGAAATAGTCCTGTTTTCTGAGCTAAAATGATTCTACTGAGATGCACAGAGGATCACAGATACAAATACATTGGAAATGTAATTAAAAAGGTATGTAAACACAAATAATGTTGACTCAAGTATTTAGCACTAGGAGAGAAAATACTCCCGAAGTCAGCCTTTATATAACATTTTCCTTAGTTGCACTACTTGCAGCGTGCTTCAAGCTGCTTCAACCAATAAAACCAATTAGCACAAGTTATAGAAGCATTAATCACCAATAGCCTGGAAGCAGGAAATCAAATCAGTGTAAATGATGGTGGTAAGTCCTCAACATGCACTGAGGCTCCCAACATTAATGCAACATCACATAGGAAGAAGGTTTGGTTTTTCAGAGGGCTGGAAGAGGGGTACATTTTGAAAATGATGGACCAATGTGCACCCACATCAAATACTGCTCTGTACATCAGTAAATTATATGACAGCAAATCACTCAGACAGGCACTGGTTGTGTTTTTCTTTTTACTAATTGCCTGTGATCTCTGAAATCTGCTAGTAGTTTTGCTACAATTCAATGACTTTTTTTTTGGTCATCGTTAAAAATAATCAGGCACAGCATCCTCCTCTTAAATTCAGTAACTTTTCTGTTTGTCCCAGACAGCCTGTGCTATGCTGGAAGGTTGTTATAATCTTGACATTCATCTGTAGTATTTCTTTCAGAGAATCCACATAAGCAAAATATGCTGGAAGGAGTAATGTTGTTTTAGTATTCAGTAACTACTGATATACAAGGAACATGGTTCTAAAATAAGATTCTCTGTATGTAGCATTTTCTAGTTATTTCATTTCAGTTAAAGCAGGCAAGATTAATACGAACAATGGTGATAACTAATAACCACATATTCCTAGCACAAACAGCTCAGAGATACTTGGAGGTATTTGAGAAAGAAAGGAGAAATGCAGACAGATGACAAAGAGAAATCTGTCAAGTAAGGACCTGGAAATGAGTCGTGGAACTCTAAAGGGTTCAGTCCCGTATGCATGCATAACAAAGCTCTAGCTGAAGAAAGAGAGACACTTGGGTAAATTAGCTCCTTTCCATCCATCCTCCTTTGCACTCACCTTCAG
The DNA here is from genome assembly GCF_000455745.1 of Alligator sinensis. NCBI lineage: Eukaryota > Metazoa > Chordata > Crocodylia > Alligatoridae > Alligator > Alligator sinensis. The sequence continues at coordinate 977,491 of NW_005842384.1, read as the reverse complement.
GGGGCTGAGGTGTCCCCCGGGACGTAGAAGGGGTGTTCAGCTCCTCCTGGGATTCTAGTGAGGCTGGGCTGGTGCACTTGGGAATGGGAGAGGATGGGGCTGAGGGAGAGCCCAGGTTCAAGGACAGCTCACTTCTGCCTCGGTTTATACTCCGGCTTTTCAGCTCCTTCTCATACTCTTCGGCTGCCAACTTCTCCAAGTATTTGTATCTGAAAGTTAAATTCCAAAGGGTTTCCGTAAAGAAAGAGAAGCCTGTGGTTGATGCTTGTTTACGGATGAAACACCTGCAGAGAATGAGCTGACTTCCTGACACAAGGGGTTCTGCACGAAACAGACTATAGGGTCAGCCTGCCAAAGAACTGTGCACCAAGGCAAAGAATATGGACCCAAAAAAATGTTAAATCTGCCATGACAGAACAAAACCCCCAAATGGTATCATTAAACAGTCCTTGGATACTGTATCCTGTCTACAGAGTCCTGCTTTCCTCCCATTGGAAGCATTTGTCTGCCCTTCTCTTCACACCCCTCTGGTTTTCCAAAATATTAAAAAAAACAAAACCCAAAACCAAAATTCAGCCCCCAGTACTGATGCAAGTAGTTAAGTCCAAGACTTGCTTCAGAAAGAGGAAAATGATTCAAGTGCAGCAGACAAAAACAGATCTCCCTGAAAATAAAGCCAATAATAAAGGTTTGGACTGAAGACTATCTAAGTCTCTGAACCTGCTTCCCTTTGCTCTAGGAGCAATGCACTGGAATTCACTTTGTTCTCTTCAGAGTCTACAATGGAAACTTTCTTTTTTTTTATTCTAAAAATTTTTTCTGCCGGACTCAGACATCCAATAGCTTGGACCTGACGTCACATATAGTTTATTCATCAAAGTCAGTTTAAAAGAACAAAGATACATCTGTTTTGCATTTTAGGCAGGCAGAACTCACTAACTGTTTATTAAGACCAGCTACCAATCATATTCTTCATACTGTGCTTTATACATTGGGACCAAAATAAGTTTGAAATATGTGCCTCTTCCAGATGTCTGCTAATTTTATCCACCATTATTTGCTAAGGAATAAATTCATGAGTACAGCTGTAACAGGCTTTTGACTCTGTTTGTCTTACCCACAAGTGAACTGTTAAACAGGTTAATCAAGACTACTGCTTATGTCCCTGAAAGACTATGCGGTCATTCTCCAGTAACCCGCTGCTGTAAACACTTCATAACAAGGAGCACGCCTCCTCCCCCATCCTGTCTCACTGACAGGCTGAATTAGTGTAGAAGTGTATATTAAATTCAGTAAGGGTAAAGAAGTCAGCCATATGTGGCAGACATGCTCTGTACATACAGTAACCCCATACACACACACATGCACATTCACAAAAAACAAATATATGGCATGCAAAGGTATCATAAAAGAGCGCTCATTGTGTTTTGTTATGCAATTTTTATTATTATAAACAGCAGTAATGAAGAACAAACTCGCTTTCTTTTATTCCTCCAGAGGTATGAGTAGGCTTTGAACTGAGATTCTGCAGAAAAAGAACCCCTACAGACTTTGGATGAAAATATAACAAGCTACATACTTGTATGGTTATAAAATAGGAACTGTTTACAATTCTTGCATGAAGCCAATTCTAAAGGATGATTTTTTTTCACTAGGGGGAAAGCCCTTTGCAGGCGTTATCATGGTCTTCCATTACATGGTTAACAACACCAGCCCTTCTAACTGCAGTCAGTCAGGGACCGTGGCTTCCCTCCTACCCCCCTCACAAATTGAGCAGATGGAACTTAGGACTCATAAAGAGACATTCAATTGATTGCTTAGCTAAACCAGGTACAGCACAGCTGGCTGCACTGGAGTTTTCTGCAATTTGACAGCATGCTATAGCAGAGATCCAGACTGATCCCTTTATAACATGGGGAGTTCCAATTTTTTATTGTCCTCAGCTCTTTTGCAGCTGCTTTAACTTTTTAGCTTCTGTAGCTTTGTGCTGCACAATTAAATTCACCAGGAAAACAGCAGACTGTCAAAATATGTGTTCTCAAAATTTATCTTTTGCCATAACATATTGCATAAAAAGTACTGATAAACCTAGAAGAGCAGATCTCCTGGCATCTTACAAATTTGGTATATTGTCAAATGATATACAGAACACTAAGACTATTCAGATTTAGGGCTCACATGGATACTGGAGAACTTGGAGCACTATTAGGACCTAGATGAAGCTTTTTACCAATACCTAACGGATATGACTAAAACTGAAGTTTTGAACATTTTACATTTATCAAGTGAATAGTATTAAGCAAATTGGTGGCTTTAATCCACTTTCTAGGGTGCAGGTAACTCCAGCACTAAAACATTAGTAGTTCTACTAGCAGTCTGATACAGACCCAGGCTTAAATAAGGATAATGAATGAATTTGACTTTCTTCTTATATATATGGTACCTTCTGTGCTTGGGTGACCATACATTCTGGATCTCAAAACAGGACACTCCGCTCTCCCACCTGCCTCCAAGTCAGGTCTCTCCAAGATCTAGTCTCAGTTGAATGCACTGGAGAATGGGACAGGAGGGTGTCATGGGATGCCAGAGGACCAGAAACCCCTATCAAATACCTGACTGCTGAGTGTTACTAGCTTACCGCCCAATGGGATGTGGCACAGATATTCAAAAAGCACTCTAACCTAAAGCACTTTAGTCAATTTAGGACAAAAGTATTCATTTGACCAAACCAATGGGTCACCTAGGACAGGTGTTTAAAATGGGACTGTCACAGCAAAAACAGGGTGTATGGTCACCCCATGTAGTGCCAGTTTGCTGCATGCCTGCTGTCCATGATGCTGTGTTCCTCTAGGCCAAGCATCTTGCAGATATCCGATACCAGACGTCTTTTCAGGATAAAGGGCAGCAGATGTTGGGCTGTCAGTTTGGTACGTTTTGTGAACAGTAAATCCCACACAGGGTATATTTACATTGTACAGCACATAATAAGAGGCAGGACTGATTAGCCTACATGGAACTCCAGCCTACCAGGATGAGACTGCTTTTAATAACAGAGGCCAGGTCCAGACATTACACCTATTGAGCTATAAGCACACAGGAAATGCTCTACAGCCGTAACAGAAGAGACATTCACAGTTCATAGAGCACTTTAAAAAGGGCAGATCATGCTTTAACGTAACCTTGATCGACGAGCTATCAGACTAAAGTGCTTTAGGTTAGATCACATTTTTGACATCCCATCAGGTACTAAGCTACATTGCATTCACCGGCATCCTAGGCACCCACTGAAAGGCAGTGTGTTCGCCTTAGGCAAAGTTCTTCTGCTCTGCCTGAGCACCAGGCTGGCTCCACTACCTCAGCTGTCACTGCAAGCCCCCCTGGCAGGTGCCTCCCACCCCCGGTTTCCCAGATTGGGTCTTGGTGGGGGCCAGGCCAGGCACCCCCTGCAGCACATGGGCTCCTTTTCCACCCCTAACCCCACCCTGCCAGAGTTCCTGGTGCAGCAGTAAGCAGCATGGCCCTGTCTGATGCTCCAGCAGGATTGCTCTGGGGAGAGGGGCTTGGATGTACATGTAATGTCTGAGTGAGTGTGTGTGTGTGTGTGTGTGTGTGTGTGTGTGTGTGCACGCGTGCACGCGCGTGCCTGGCCCTGAAAGGGGCCATGGCACAATGGGGCAGGAAGTGGAGCTGCTGCCACTGGCATTTGGTGGGGTGTGTGTGTGTGTACATTGGTCTCTAGCCTGGCCCAAGTGGGGCCATAGTGCTCCAGGGCAGGGTGCAGGGCTTGGGGGGCAGGGGGTGTTTTTGTGTGTGTGTGTCCACATCTGTGCCTGTGTCCCGCCTTGCTCTGAGCAATCCTGCCTTGCATCCCTCTCTTCCCCTCCCCTGATCCATGGCAGATCCAGTGTGGACAGACAACTCCAGCCGTCATCGTGGTTCAAAGGGAGATGCCAGTGCCCAGCCTATCCCCATCGACGCTCATCAGATGGGCTCCCCCATCTGGATTCTGCTCCCTGGGTATCCCTGGCCCAGCCTGGAGGTTTCTTCCAGCCTGCTTTTTTGTGATTCTCTGGTTCCTATCACTGAGAAAACAGCAGGTGGGAGCACTACTCCTCTGCACCAGGCAGCCAAGCAGGGATAGGTTGCCCATTTAGTTGCATTCATGAGTCTCTGGCAACCTAGAGGGTCTGTGGGACATGCTGGAAAGTGTGCAAGAGCTCCCCCTATCTGCTAGCCTCAAGTAGTGCTAGCCCCCCAACAAATCATGAATGTCTGTTTGGTTTAAACGTGCTCTAAGTTAAAGCGGTTTAAGTAAAGCACGATAGGGTGCTTTTGTCATTGCCTTTTTGCATATGTGTACTCAGCTAAAGATACCTCATTGCATAGTGTAGATTTGAAAAAATGTAGACATAATGGGCATTTTAATAGAGGTGCTTCTATATAATTAGTTTTAATGAGAGGTTTCCCTCTGACTGCTTTTTTCTAATCACTATTAGTGTTAGAAAAAAGTCTAAACTTTGTAAAGATAACATGTCTCAAACTTCTTATTTTTTCAGAATTTATATCCAGATTATATTTTGAAAGTGGAGTTTAACACATTGGCCACACGCAACTTTCTTTTGCTTGAAATAACAGCTGAAGTGAACTTGCAAAAGAGCACATAAAAGTCTGCTTTCAGATACTGCCTGATGGAAAAGTCTATATGAAGAGAATGAAAAGGCCAGTGTAATGGACAGCTATTGTTTGGTTTTAGCTGTAGATGTTTTCTCTGACATTTACACACTGTCAAGAAGGGATGTTTCTTTTCTCTTTATGAGAAGAAACTTAGAATGTAGCTCTTTATTTCAAAACAGGCCTGGACATAAAGACTCATTACTAATGACCAGTAAAATTGGCTCAGATTGCAATAGCAATGATGTCCTGCTGGTGAACATTTCCAAAATAATACTCAGGCTCACTTTAGTATGTTCCATTACAACTTGAAAGTGCTGGAGCATTCAATTCTAATTTGTTTCAAATCCAGCTGCTCAGTGGGATTGCTGCAAAACGTTTTACTCAGCTAAGATGAGTGCTTGGTGTTTATGTGGTCAGATATGTTTCATTTCACAAGATGCTTTAAACTGGCTGTAATCTTTTGGCTGTAAAACCAGAGGAAAGAACATCAACCTCCATTTAAATTTAGAACTGTCAAAATCATTTTAATATCAGCCACTTTAGCCACAATAAAATTGCTGGTAGGTCCAACTCATAAGGTAGAAGGAAAAAAATGTCTACCAAATGATTGTATCCAGAGAAGAATTTGCCAGTAAAGGGTATGTGGAAGGGTCATTTTTCACATTTTTATTATGAAATTTTAGTTTTTAGAAGACACCATGGGTGATTTGTCTAACAGTCTGTAACAGCATATGATATACACAGAAGAACTAGCTTCTGAGATTTTTTGGCTGCTGTTTGATTAGTTACTTGCATATTTTGCATGTAAAAACAAATATTGAAAATGGAGGTGAACAACTGAAAGGTAAAGTCTGTTATTTGAGTTCTTGGAATGGTTTCACAGGCATAGGATCCTACTGGCTGGATACAATGTTTTCTAAGTAAAGTAAAAAAGATTCATAACATCCCTTACACTATGTGGTAATAAATATTAAAAAAACATGTAAGGGTGATCACTATGCTCAGTTTCCTAATTTATTTGTGTGTGCTTCAAGAGATTGACAGAAACTAGTCAACTCTAATGTGTTGGGATTAGTTTGGATTTTCAGTGTTCTAGACTGTATCAACATTTTCAGCATCTCATAACCAACCTCACAATCCTCTCCTTTTTAGACCCTGCAAGTAAATTGCAACCCACTGATTGAGAAATAATGGCTTAACAGACTTGTGGCCATACTAAATTTGGACAAATTTCTCAGGTAAATATAATACTTGGTCTTATTTCTCACTCAAATAAATAAAATATTGATCGGTATTATGCCTGCTTGTATTGCTTCTGCACAATTTATTCCTAGATCCATGGCAGGACTTGATTTTCCTTTTCATAGATTTCTTTTAATAAAATTGCTTCTGGCATGCCTGGTTAAAAATGTACTTAAATAGCCAACAGCCACACAGTCAAAGACACAGTACTAGGTGGAAAGCAACAGGTACAAACCTCTCTTCTCTTGCTTGTCTTAGCTCTTCTCTTTTGTCTAAATAATCTCGGCTAGAAACAAAATTTCAGTAAGTGGCAGAAGTAATCAAACAATACAGATGATACCAAAAGTAAATACACAGTAGGAGAAAGAGAAATCTCTCAAAATAAGCACATTAAAGATACTGAAGGATTACTCTTCAGTAAAGACATTTGCCTCTGCTTTCTAAACAAGTGCTGAACAGCAGGTCCGGATATGCACAAAATATGTTGAATTGTATAATACATCATACCAAATATGTAAGGTACAATGAATCTAAGAAATAAAACTGGCAATTTTTGAATTTCAGGTTAAAAGCCCAAAATAGGCAAATTATAGAATTATATGCCAGGAATACTATTATTTTTCCTGGCCCTGAGTTCTGGATACAAGTTCTCAAATATCTTGACTACTGCTATTCTTTCCCCTCCAGTTTGTTTTCCTCTCTCTCTCTCAGCTCTCCATATAACTTTTTATTTTTAGTTTTGTCCGATCAACTTTCCTTGATGCTTGGATCATGTAATCCCTGTGTGAGATATCATACCCACAAATTTTTGCACTAGTGAAATGTTCTTTATACTGTTTGCAGCAAGACTAATTCACAGAGTTGAACAGAATGCTAGAGGTTGGAGGTTGTATTAGAACATCCCGTCTACCTCCTTGCCAAGGCAAATTGATTCCTGCAGAACACTATTTAATGTTTGGTCAAATCCAGTGGACAAAACCAAAGGCACTAGATTACTTCTAGTCTATCCCACCACCAGAATAGTCAATGCCAGAAATTTTCCATTTACTGATTCCATTTCTTTACTTTTTTTATTCCTCTGCATAGCAGATGAAATAATTCCTCACCAACATTGACATTTAAAATAATATCATTGGCATCTGAGGATAAGGAAAAATGCACCTTTTAATTACTTCAAAAGTGGGGAAAGAACTGCACTGGGCATCAGCTGTTCCAAAGTAACGGTTATATTTGTGTGCTTCAACTGTGATACAAGTTAGCTAAATCACTGGAACTTTAACCCTGAGATTATGACTGATGTGTAGATAAAGGTACGATGGAATCTGATGTGTGATCCCCCCACTCACACTTCCTGCCATGCCACACATGCATGGCATAAGGTGTGATTGTGGGATCAACCACCAGATCCCAGCACACCTTATTGCTGGTGCAGGTAGAGTCCAGGGTCATGATCCCAGGCTCCCCCTACACCGGCGAGTAGTAAGCTTCCATGGCTGGGAGCCCCATCAGCTGATCTGGGCTCTCAGCCATGGGGTGTACTTGGCCACACTTTCAATTAATGGCATGATTGGAACTGGACACAAAGTTATTACATATTTTTGTGGCATAACTTTGAGATTTATTCCTTGTTTTATGACACCATGAATTGCTTTAATGTATGGCTAGGTTACAACTTAAGACATGATTAACTAGTTAATCATGTCTTAAGTATACTGTGTGGCAGAGGCTGAAGATAGAAGTTGCAACGCTACACTGATATCGCTACAGAAACATGTAGATGTCAGTTGCATCATAAACAGCTTATATGAGTATCTTTTGATAATGATGCAATTTGTAAGTTTGTCTATACCCTGAGATAATACCCAGGGAAGCAATGTATGCTTAATAAATTTGTTTCTAACTCTCTGAAAACTCAAGCTGCTATCACTTCACTGGTCACACTTAAGTCACATTTTCAGCTATGACACTAGGTCAATGAAAAAGCTAAGATTCTGGATTAATATGATTCATATAAGAAACCTGTCCATTCCTTCTAGCTAATCCTTTGCTCCTCACCTATGTCCATGGGGTTTGCCTTCTACTGCTTACATAATATGTAAAATAACCCCAGTATTGCACATACTGAAAAAAATCTTATTTAGTTAACTAAAACATTATCTTAGCTGCAGCCTCTGCTCCCCCCCTCTCCCCCTTTTGTAGTAAAATCCAAAAGAAGGGGCTTTTTTACCATATTGATTGGGGCGGGGGGGGCGGGAGGCGGAACTCATCTTGCTTTCAAGTAAATATGGTATGATTGCAAGGACACTCATGGAAACGTCCCTTGGTCATTTGGGGTAGCTTTGTTTCCAAACAGTTCAGTGACACATAGTTGCTGCCTTGCTGCCTGTTCAGTCTATAACTTTGGGGATCCCTTATTTAAATATGCCCTACAAAGTTTAGGGAAGAGGGGAGGTGGGCATCCCAGCTCTGCAAAACAGAAGCGTTATACAATGGGAATGGAAGCATTCAGCTCCTCATAGAATTGTGTTCTTAATGGACCAGTGGTATGCATCACATGATAATGGGACAGATTCTTTTTATCCAATTTCTCATTTTTCTGACCTTAACAATGGTTCCCTGGGACAGAACTACCACTACACATTTCTGATATGATATGGCAGATCTCTCATTCAAGCAGGTAAAGCTGTCAAGTACTTTGTGGTGACTGTTTTGGGTCTGGGAGTTTCCTTTCTGGAAGTGGCTATTGGCAGACTTGTGATAGCCACCCGTACCCCCTCCCTCCTCCACTGAAGCAATATGATACCATCTGGAACAAGGGATTTTGGAAGTAGATTGAAACTGGAACTTGATTGTTTCTGTTTCAGGACAACTAGGGCAGCTTTTGGCCACCAAGGATTCTATTCTGGTATTCCACTCCTACTCCTTTCTTGTCCCTCGTTTTCTTCTAAATTTATCTTCTCATTCTAACCACTTAGAATGTGCCTTCTTTTCCAGTTTCACTATGGGTAGTTATGAAAACAATGACAATATGCACAGTTCTGCATCTCAGAACAAATCCAGTGTATTCTAGGGATTAAAAAAATGGTGACAGAACAATTCTTTTTACTCTTTAGCCTGAAAAGCTGTCTTCTGAAAAAAATCTTTACCTCTCACCATTGATTATGAATGTGAATGTGAAATTACTTCTCAGAGCCTGAAAATACAGCATTTCCAGAGACAGGGAAGAAATTCTGTTGTGACTAAATCAACCACAGAACAATGAAAACATGCACAATTTTTAAACCCCCTCCCCACCCCCAAATATTTAACCTTTTTAGAATTTCTGAAAACCCCCTATTAAGTACATTGAGTTTCAGATTTGGATGTGTTATTTACTTGAGAAATGGTCTGATCCCTTCTCAGGAGGGATCTATATACATTTTAACTTATGCGTCTGATCCAAAGCCTACTATAATCAATGGTAGTATTTCCCTCAATTTCAATGGGACTTGGATCAGACTTCATATTTTGTTTGTACAGTACTTTTGAAGTACCTATTTCATGTAAATCTGAATAAGCTAGAGATGGAGGTAAACTATTTCAGGTAGTACCATATGTTCACACAAAGTGACTTATTTTACTTTTCAAAAAATTAAAACAGAGAGATATCTCCCTCCTCACACCCTAAACTTTACAGATATTAGGGTTTCAGAGAGAATGGACTGACTAGCTAATCCTGGCCTGTGCAGCTATCCAGCCAGTATAACTGGCTGGAAACACAAATAGCTAGCAATTCCAGTAGCTTATTAGCCAAGAAATACTTTGCTTAATAAATTAATCTTTAAACACATTTACAGTAACACATAAATCTAAGGGGAAAGATATATTTATAGGCACAAAATATTCTGTAATTTAATTTCTCAATTGATTGAAATGTGTTATATTAGGACAACAAATAAATAGGAAGTATTATGGTCTCCTACTTGAATTTGTTTCTCTCTTCACGCTCTATCCTTTGTAACCTCTCTTCTCTCTCTTGACGTCGTCTCTCTCTTTCTGCTGCCAAGGACTCCTGGTGCTGCCGATAAGATGATGTAAGGAGACCACCCAATGCTGGCCTGAAAACCAAAGAGGATCACATTTCACAGTGCCAGTTTTATTGATTACACTGACAAAAACTGTTAACAATCACAAGGCAAGAAATGTACTTCTGATAAATGGAGGAACTTGGAAATATTCACACAAAGACATATCAACACTGACATAATATGTCCCTGCTAAATGCTACTTTGGTGAACTGTGATAAAATTTATGTTAATTGCTAAACTTCTGAGGCACAAGTCAAATCCACTTTAACGTATCTCAGCTGAAATATTGCCTAGAACATGTATATTTCATAATAGATCTAACCAAAAGGTTGACCTGAAAATTGGATTTTGAAATCACAGCCAAAGTGCAACACTTTCTTAGCACTTTCAAATACATATTATGCAATGATATTTAAAGCAGATATATCAAACATGCCTAATGAATCCTTTATACAGTGGAGTAAAACTAAAAGAAGATACCAGAATTGTATTTTAGAAACTGGCAGAAAGCAGTATAGGTTTATACCTTAGAGACTACCTGGTTCAGAGGCATGAGCTTTCATAAGCAACAACATACTTTGTCAGATGTTAGGAATGGGCTGGACTGCTCTTGCTTCTCTGAATCAGTAAGTCTCTAAGGAGCCACCCTGCCCTACCTTCTGCTGAACTTCAGAATAATATGGCTAACTATGCATTTTGGAATCTGATTGCCATTCAGGATGAGGCTTATTAATATCTTCTATAATATTGCTAAATCAACTGACCACAATTTTATAGTCGTAGTCAAGGATTGGCTGCCTATGGCTCAGAGTCTGGATCTGACCTGGAGCTGCAGGGCTTTCCCCCTAACATGGTTGGGTAGTGGGATGCTTAGCTCATGCTGTGTCTGAGAGCTTTGCCTATCTTGCACATGGGTGCTTCACCAGTGTTGCAGCCAGGAAGTGGGGAAACGCAGTGGTGGCAGCAGCGGTAACCAGGTTCTAGTGCCAGTTCACCTTACAGCTCAGCTTGGTCATTCTGGCCTACTAGCTGAAAACGTTCCCAAAAGCACTTGCTGCAATAGCAGTATGAATCCCTTATGGTAAATGCAGGATTTGATCAGTCAAATACATAAGAAAAAATGCTACTGATTACAACACCACTTCATTAAAAAGCAAAAAAGGGCTTAACATTGCCATATCAGATTTAGGACTTGAGTGCTGGATAATATACTATATGCAGTAGACATAAGCTATGCTACTGGTAGTGTATATCTAACAGTTTTTCTTCACATCTTTTAAAATGTAATCCAAAAACAAAGTTGAGCAAGTCTCTAGCTCAGCAACACAGATCCTTTCCTCAAGAATGAAAAACAGTGGTTTGTCACTACACTGGAGGGCTTCTCAGATACTGACTTTGATGCTAAGTAGCACAGTAACCATAGTCTGTGAATACTATTAAACAAGTACTCCTCACTGAAAAAAACATGAGGATTCTCTAGTCTTCGGTCTGGCCTACACATAAATTTTGTTTCAGTATAATGACCTTGGTTACGGATTTAATTATATGTAAATACCCTCTAGTGTGAACTCAATTATTAGTACACAAAAGTGCTTTGCATTGGCATGGCTCATCCACTTCTCGTGAAGGAATAAGTTATACTAGTATAAAGTAGCTTTATACAAGTATAACTGAAACCACATTGTAGGGTTGTACTGCTCTACCTCTACTAGGGGTATGATTAAAGAGATTCATCTTTTGTGCACTAACAAGCCCTTATTTATCTCTGAAAAATATTGTATCATGAGCTTTAAAATGAAATGTTTAGCACACACTGGGTGCATCTACACTTATGATTTACTGTAGAGCTGACATATTAGTTCCACAGTAAAGTGTCACCATCTACACATGCACCTGTATTAGGGTCCAGTAAATTAACTAATTCTACTGTAGGACAGTACTGTCCAGGACAAGTACTGTCCTACAGTGGAGTAGGTATGTGCACTGAAATGCACATGTAGATTGTGACTGGGGCTGGCTGGGGCATGAGGGTGCTACGATGTGGGGGCTGCCTGGTGGCTAGCCCTGCATTGTAGCACCCTTGCGCCCCAGCCAGCCCCTCTGCAGCATGTTGACCCCCTGGACCCCCTGCCAGCCTGGGGCTGCTCCACCCCAGCTCAATGTGTTCCACCCTGGCTCAGTGTGCTCTACCCAGGCAAACTGCACTGGAGTTTACTGCTACGTGTTAATTGCATGTGTAGATGCACTCACTAAAGAATAAATGTCCCTTTTCCAAAAAGCAGGCAAAAGCTGCCCAAACTATTCAAAATCACTAAATTAGTAATACACCAGAGAAGATACTAACACTGGTTTTATAAACTCAGATCGTCTTCTTCCAGTTACCATGCCTCTCTAAGGGCCAGATACTGAATCACCTACTGGCTACATGGGATGGATGAGAGCCATGGGACTGGTCCACAGGCCAGATCCCACTTGTGGAATAAGTGCAGATGCAATCCTGCATGCCAGATCTATCTGCAAGCCAGTATGACACCGCATACAACCCATCCCCATGTACTGGATCTGGCCACAGAGCGACCCCATGTACTGGCTTCACTGAGTGCTGGTGCAGGCTGCTACATAGGGCCATGTCACCTGGCCTTCAGGGTCCAGAAACTGAACAGCAGGAGAGCTGCAATTAATGCTGCCACTGCTCCTTCAATGCCAAATTTCCAGACCTGTGCAGAGGCCTGTGGCTGGATGTCTTTCTTGCATGTCTGTGTTTATCCAAACAGGAGTCTTAGAGAAGATGGCTGTTTCACCCCCACTGGCAGTGAGTCAGCATAAGTATAATTTTAATAAATTGAATTTTAGTGTGTCATATCCCACCCAGATAAACATTACATAAGGGGGTATAAAACTTGATATCCTGTAAGCCTTGTTTTTGGCACTCTGCTGAAGCTACAATATCAATGCTGGATCATAGTCAAAACCATAAAAAACTCCAATATTCCCCAACACTATGAAAAGACTAACCTGATAGTCACGCCTCCATGGTAAATCTTTCCTTGAATGCATTTTAAACAGATTTTGAACTCTGACCTTCCAACCCACAGCCAGAGAAAAAGCTGTCAGCAGAAATACTGGCAGCAATATATTAAGATTCAAAAGGCTAGATCTCTGGCACCTAATGTGGTAATATGGGCACAGTATATTGCTCCTGGACTGCTCTAGGAAAGGAAAACTGGGCAGTGTATCCCCATGCAAACACTTAGAAGTGAAATGAGTGTTAAAACTGTGAACATTGGCTGCTTCCTATCAGGTTAGCACTGATGTATGTTCCATCCAATTGCTTAACACCCATTTAGCTTCTAAAGCAGTAGGGTGAGGGGGGTGTCAAACTAATTTGGCCCTGGGGGCCAGAAGAGTGGTGCAGGACTAATCTATGGGCTGGATAGATGGTATAGGGCCAGCCCCATATGCCCACAGAAATAATGGCGACCCCCTGCATAAGTAGGGAAGAGTGCTGGGTCTAGATGACCCCAGCTAGATACTCATCTAACCTCCTCTTGAAGACCCCCAGGGTAGGGGAGAGCACCACCTCCCTTGGGAGCCCGTTCCAGACCCTGGCCACTCTAACTGTGAAGAAGTTCTTCCTAATGTCCAGTCTAAATCTGCTCTCTGCTAGCTTGTGGCCATTATTTCTTGTAACCCCCGGGGGCGCTTTGGTGAATAAATACTCACCAATTCCCTTCGGTGCCCCCGTGATGAACTTATAGGCAGCCACAAGGTCGCCTCTCAACCTTCTCTTGCGGAGGCTGAATAGATCCAGTTTCTCTAGTCTCTCCTCGTAGGGCTTGGTCTG
>NW_005842384.1:948368-962645 GCF_000455745.1 Alligator sinensis | reverse complement strand
GAGATTTGTCGTGCCCCTCACTTAGGAACACTGAGGCAAAGAACTCGTTGAGGAGTTCAGCCTTGTCCCCTCTGTCCGTCACCAATTGTTTCTGCCCATTTAGCAGGGGTCCTATTCCTCCCTGGGCCTTCCTTTTACTCCCAATATATCTAAAAAACAATTTCTTGTTGTCTTTTACTTGGGTTGCCATCCTCAGCTCCATGGCAGCTTTGGCCCGTCTAACTGCCTCCCTACAAGCATGAGCAGAGGAGGTATATTCATCTTTGGTGATCTCTCCCTGTTTCCACTTTTTATGTGCTCCCCTTTTGTCCCTTAGGCTGCCCTGGATTTCTCTGGTCAGCCAGGGAAGCCTCCTGGCTCCTTTCCCCCTTTTGCCTCGCTCGGGGATCGTCTTGCTTTGTGCCCGAAGGATCATTTCCTTAAGGCACAGCCACCCTTCTTGGGCTCCCATCACTCCAAAACTCCTACTCTGCAGTGCGTCCTTGACTAATGGCCTGAGTTCATTGAAATCAGCTTTCCTAAAGTCTAGCACTTTCACCCTACTAGTTACCTTACCCACTCGACGTCTTATGGTGAATTCTATTATTAGGTGATCAGTGACCCCCAGATGGCTACCGATCTGGAGGTCCCCTACCATGTCATCCCCCGTTGCCAATACCAGATCCAGTATGGCATTCCCCCTAGTGGGACCGTGTACCTCCTGTGTCAGGTGGAGGTCCTGTACACAGGTTAGAAACCTGCGTAAGCGGTAGGACTTTGCTCTTTGTGACTCCCAGCAGATGTCCGGGTAGTTTAGGTCCCCCATGACTACCGCCTCTTTAGCTTTTATGGTCTCTGAGAGTTGCCTCAGGAGCCCCGAATCTCCTTCTTCCCCTTGATGTGGGGGTCTGTAGCAGACCCCTACCACCAAATCCCTTTCTCCTTGCCCCCCATGTAGCCTAACCCACAATCCTTTAGTAGCTCCTGGACTGAAGGCCCTGCCTGAATATATGGCTGCCCACATGGGAATAAGCCATGGTGCTGCTGGGGATCTAGCTCTGTGGCTCTTACCAGCTTAGCTGCCAAGAACCTGGGCCAGGGCAATGATGCAGAAGTTCCGCAGAAAGAAGCAAGCACCATGGCTTGCTCTCATTGCCAGCAGCCAAGCGCCAGTGATAATGAACTTCTTCCTGTGGTGTTGTTGGGGCTCCAGAGTCATGGGTCTTGCCCAGGTGCTTGGCTGCTGCCGCAGGAAGGTCCACCATCAAGACGTTTGGCTGGATGACCTAGATCTACTGCTGGATCTGGCCTGCGGGCTGTATGTTTGATGCCCCTGATACAGAATCTAGGCACTATGACTTAGTAACATTTGAAGAAAACCTAGGGAGAAGGGCAAACTGTAAGCTCTTTGAGCAGGATCTAGTTTCTGGGGGGGCAGGAGCGGGTGTTGTTTGGGGTTTTTTTACATGTTTGTACAACACACAGCAGATTGGACCCCTGCACAATGGCCTTCGGACATTACCATGAAGATAAATAATAACATACCTTAAGAACAACAGGGGTCTTCTGTGAAGATGTGGAACTCATTCCTTCACAAGGGACTGTTACTAATGTCTGTCCTGAATATTCTTTTACCCACCAGGAGATAGTGGCATCACATGCTTTATATTGGTATGAGAAGCCTTTTGAACTTAATAACCACAACAGTTGTTTCAATTTTACAGTTATAATAACAGCATCTAAGAACGTTGACTGAATTCCTGGAATGAGTCAAGCATGTAACGACTTGGTATACAGTATGCTGCCCGGTTCGGATCTGATCAAGTCAACAACAATTAACCCAAAATGTCACTGTCTGACAGTTATTTTATGGCTGATCAAGAAAAAGGTAGAAATCGCAGAAATATTATTTTATCCTGTCTGCTTCCCAAAGTGCTTGGCACATGGCACAAATCAGTACCTCACATATGTCACAACCCAAGGGTGTGATTTTTGTTTGTGTGTGCTTCGGCACTGCTAAATTATTTCCCGCCACTCGTAGCTTTCTTTGCAGGGTGCATTTCTAGGTTGCATGAAGGAAATGCACAGTGCAAGGAGTTCCCGCCATTCGCATGCAAATTTGTGTCCCACTATTGGCCAGTTCTAAATTATTCCCACGTGGCGGCTAGCGATTGGCTTGCTAGCCGTATAAGAGGCTTGAGTGGTTTCCGCCCAAGTTGGAGGAGGAAAAGGAGAACTCCACAACCATCTGGAGGAGGAGAACTTCACATCTCGTGAAGATCTCTAAGCGCTGCGGAGCCTATTGGACCCAGCGTGTATTTCAAGAAGGCTATAGGGGTCTGATCAGCCTCTCACCTTTCCCCATCACCGCCTGATCCCTCAATGAACCCCTTTCCCTGCGCGCAAGTTCCACGGAGCCTAGCAAACTTCATGTGAGTGTATTCAGAGCTCTTTGCTTCAAGTTACTTTCTTCGGTTGACACGACGGGCTCGCGGTTTAGAGCTCTCAACCGGATTGGGCTAGAAGGTTCACGGGAAGGAACTCTAGTCCGCCTCTCTTTGTTTTGTTTTGTAACTGCAACTCAAGCAAGTTTTCCTGCCTGCACCGCGACCATCTTCGGTGTAAGTAAAATAATCTTTAATCAACCACTAAGCGTCCGTGCCTAATTCTAGCGTGCTGCCTGCCTTCCCCGACCCGGCGCGTCTGGGCTGCTGGCCACAGCCCACCGCACGAAAAACCCCCGAGGGCCTCGGACCGCTCCCGGCCTGCACAACATACACACACCAGTTCACCTATCTCTGAACTGTGGACAACTTTGTACTTCCAGTCCACTTCCGGGTCCACCACCAAGTGTGGGGGAGTGTGGGGGGACCCTGGGTGCCCTCCCAGGCCCAGGAGGCACTAGTTGTCGAGCTGGGGGGAGGGTCCTTCACGTGCTCCATGGTGAACCCGGAAGTGGGCCAGAAGTGCTTCTGGTCCACTTCCGGGTCCACTACTGAGCAGGCAGGGACCCCACCACACTCCCGTGGGATACTCCATCCACCCCACCATCTCAGCATTCACGAGCCACCTGATACCTTGAGGTATACAGAAAAAAACATTTGAAGTTGTGTGTATGTCCGAATCATTGAATCTCTCCAAATCGATTTGTAGAGATGAAAGTTTCTCCTGATTTGATTTGAATTTGGAGATTTGGCCACTGAATCAGGCTGAATCTCTGCTGAATTGAATCAGCAACCAAAGCTTCGCACAGCCCTACTGTCAAGCTTCAGCCCATAAGCCTTTTTAGAGCAGTAATTGGTCTTCCTTGATAAGATGTTATAATCACCCTATAATTTACTGTGAAGACATAAAACACACTCTGAAGTGTGTGTGCAAATGACGTGTGTCACATATATGTAGAGTGCTTTAGTTCATGGACATTTGGTTGTTCCAGTTCCTGGGCTCTAAAACATACTAGTTTAGAATCTAGACAATTCTATCAAACTCTATTATAAGCAGTAAGTTTTGTGCTAGGTTATCTGTTTGGAACCTGAGAGGGGGCTCCCTGGGCTTCCTTGACATGCTGATTCCATGCAACGGTGATGCTTCAGAGCAAAGCTCATATAACAAAATGTAGCATTCAAAGAGATGTTTATAAAAAGTAGGTGCCAACATGACATGAAGGTATAGCTTTTGTGCTGATATGCACCTGGAACTCAGCCAGCATGAGAAACAGATGGAACAAGACGGTAAGATCTGGAATGTACATCCAGTAGTACAGTCTGCCCTTGACTTACGACTTTCTGAGTTACAACAAATGTCACTTAACGATGTTTATAAATTGACACCCTGTTTCGCCACCCCAACATAGGTTTCGACTTCATGATGGTCCATACAGCTGCGTCCAGCTGGTAAGTGTATTGTGGTGGAAGGGGAGGGGGAAGAGAAGGGTGGGGAGGCAGACCAAGGCCCCTGTGGTGAGGGAGGGACTGGGGCTGAGGCAAGTGCTGGCCAGCCAGGGTCACATGGGTGTGGGACTGAGCTGCAGCTTGCGGAGGGGATGGCGACTCCTGCCGCTGCACACTGCTTGTCTAGTGGCTTGTCTGGCGGTTTGTGCTGCTGATCCCACTGCCAGGGCTGCATAAGGCTGCACTCCGGGTGGGCAGTGGGGGCTACAGCAAACTTTTGGGTGGCTGCAGCCCCCCCATAGCCCCTGTTCCACCACCCACCTCAGGCCGATCCAGGGGCACACACCTCCTCCCATGCCCTCTCACTGCTCACTCAGACAGGGTAGGGAGGCTGCGAGATGAAGCCATGGTTCATCCGGGGGATGCAGGGAGGTCGGGGCAGCTCCCACCACTGCACACTACTTGTCCAGTCCCTTGACCACCCTGCCCCGGCAGGGAGGGCATAGCCCCTGCTCCCAGCACCACCACTACTAGCCTGGAGTGCAGCCTGGTGCAGCCGCAACCATGCACACTGTACTCCGTACAGATCTGGGGGTGCATCCCCCCCCCCCCATTCCCTCCTGGACAAGAGGCAGGAGCAGCAGTGGGAGCTGCCAGATGAGCTGCTAGACAAGCAGCGTGCAGTGGCGGGAGCCACCCCGCCCTCCCTCCCCATGCCCCCCAATGAGTCGCAGCTCAGTCCTACACCCACCCAGCCCCGGCTCAGCAGTGCTTGTTGCAGTCCAGCCCCAGTTCCTCCTTCACTGAGGGGGGGCGTTGATCTGCCCCCCCATGCTGCTTCCCTAACTCCTCCCCTTCCACCACAGTAGACTTGCCAGCTGGACACAGCTGTATCGAGCATCATAAAGGAACCAATCCCCCATTTATAACACTGTTCCTATGGAAAAATTGGTTCTGACTTACAACGTTTCAACTTAAGATGCGGGTTTCAGGAACCAATTGCATTGTAAGTCTAAGGACTGCCTGTAATGAGATTCACATCAAAATGCCAGTTTTCTTGTGTTTTGTAATGGAGTTCCTGTGATACTCAATATAGTATCTCTTTTGCTAACGTAATTTAGCAAACAAACTTAGGCTAACATGACCATGGTTAATGACTGAGATAAGTTAACACATGATCTCAATGTGTTGTTATTAACTATACTCTGGTAACACACTGAAGTCTCAAAGTGCACTGGGGTCTCAGGGTATAGGCAGATGTAACAACTACATCAAAGGATACTTATTTAACCTGCTATGATGTAACTGTTACATCTGTATGAGCCTGTACAAGTGTAGCAAAGCTGCTTCAGGTGTAACTTTACTTCATCCAGAGTCAAAGTTTAGCTCATTTGTATCACCATCGGTTCATGAAGAGGTAACAGCTATTGTATAACAGCTGATGCATGCTAATGAGTAGAAGCTCCCCTAGTCTATTTAAAGTTCATCTTCTAATGGTTGTAGTCTGCACTGCAAAAGTGGGGGAATTTGAAAATGGTAAAAAATGGTTTTATTTGAACTTTTTAGCCAGATCCAGATGTGTAAGCATGTGCAGTTTGTGGCATTGCAAAACTTTTTGTGGCATGACAAACCACAAGAGTTGCACATCAATCCATGCATGGCTCTGGTAATTTGCAGCACCAGTGCAAAATTTGCAACTGGGATTTCCCGGTAGCCAAAAAATACCACTGAAGAAAAGCAGCACAAAGCACGCCAAAGTGACATGTGCTGGAAAAAATGCAGACACATGCTGCTGAGCCCCTGCACTGAGGTACCTTGTGCCCCAGCCAGCTGCTCCCCAACTGGCTGGGGTTCAGGGTGTCTCTGCATGTCTCAGTGTGGGGGCTCTACTGCAGAGCCCCTGTGCTGAGGCATGTGGAGCCCCCGTGTTGAGGCACACTGCACCCGAGCCAGCTGTTTCGCAGCTGGCTGGGGCGCAGTGTGCTTTGAGACAGTGAGGCAGCCAGTTCAGGGCTGCCTGCTCCCCCATCTCTATGTGCCTCAGTGCAGGGGCTCTGCCACTCCTTGTGCTGTGGTGGTGGGGGAAGGTGGCAGTCCCTGAACTAAGGCACCCTGTGGCCTTAGAGATGGGGGAGCGGGCAGCCCAAGGCTGCCCACTCCCCCATCTCTGTGTGCTGTGGAGACCCCACACTGAGGTACTTTGTGCCCTAGCCAGCTACTCACAGCTGGCTGGGGCGCAGGGTGCCTTGAGATGAAGGAACCCCAGCCAGGGCTTTTTCTTCTGAGTACTGTTAATTAGCAAAGTGGGGATTAGCACTGCAGATTTAATCACTGAAATATTCAGCCTCAATAGACACATTTTCTTCATTGCTAACAAAGCAGGCATTTAAAAATTTAATCAGATAGATCCAAATCTGTGATTTCATTTTATTGTTGCAAAGAATACATTATGTAAATGTCCGTAATATAATATCCATAATGGAAAGTTAAAAAAAAAAAAGAAGGATTTAGAGGAAGAAATCCTTTTAGATCAAAAAATTAATATTCAGGATTTTCTTTAACATAACTGGAGCCAGGATCATCCATAATCCTAATAAGTAAGCACTAATTATCCATTTCCCAAAACATCCCTGATCCTGCAGTCATAGAAATATTATGAGGGGAGAATAATACCAGACAGCTACTAGTCTAAAATAGACCTTAAGTAATTCTAAATGTCTCTTGGCTCTGACATAGCAAATCCACTGCCTGGGCTTGAAAGAGACAAAAGAGGAGCTTGAGCTGCCAAAAGCCATATTGTTTCTCACAGTTAAGGACGTTCTTTGTGTATTATGTCTCCTTACATGACAGAGCAAATTTAAAAGTATGTTGATATAACAATTTGGAAACAGACTAAACATGATATGGGGAATCTGTACAAAAGTTCTCTTGAAAATACAGAAAAAATTAGAGTTAAAACCACTGATTAATATTTCTTTTGAGAAAAAGAGAACTGACTAATGTTAACCTTGCAAGCCAGCTAGAAGTCTAAATGTAAGCCAAAGCAAAAATGGGGTACAGGAGTACTGAACCAGCAGGTATACAGGGCAATGGTTTCCAGTGGTGCAAGGCCTTTACACAAAATGTTATGACTTTTCAGCATGAAAACTGGGTCTCTATGAATGTTTTAAGCCTGTTTAATTATATGCTTTTTTTTTTACTAGTATAACTATCCTATTACCACCCCCTGTGTGACAGCAATATAAAGTTACCTTATATCATTATTTAGCATATTTTCTCACATACCACGCACACACACACACACGACAGACATCTTATCTGGGGAAGGCAAAATGAAAGGAAAAAATATTTTTTCTTTTAACCAAACATTTCAGAATCAGTTTCCTTGTTCAAGACATACACCCCAATTTTAAATGGCTAATTTTAGGAAACAAGGTGAGTGTGTTATGTGAATAAATAAGGTATTCTCCTACCAGTGCATTTATTGATATGTATATACCAAGATATGTAAATTGTACATTATCAGTTATACAAGTACATGCACATTTATACCATTAAAACTGCATTTACACGTTGGGATATAATTAAATAGGGCAATGTTGGGATATAAAATAGACTTTGGATCCCAATCCATCCTGACTTACACATGGGTTTAAATGCAATTCAAATTGGGGTTCTCTTGTGCTTAAAATAAAGCAAATACATATGTCTTTAAACAGGGCTGTTCAACCTCTGGCATGAGTGTCACTAGTATATGGGCAGCCTATGTATGGCATGCAGCAGATCGGGGATGGAACAGGCAGCACAGTGGCAGATAGAGTCAGGAGCAGAAAGCAGAGCAGCAGATTAGGTGCGGGAAGGGGACTGGAGTGGCATCCAGGGAGAATGCAGGGCTTATTTGTGGTTCTTGTGCCAAAAAGGTTGCCCCTTACTGAATGATCTTCTGATCTTTAAAGATGATGCCCAAAATTTACAAAGGCAAAATGTGTGACTAAATTAAATTGCTATATTTGCCTTTCAATGCATGCATAGCTCATATTATATCAGTAAGACATAAGTGAGAATTTATGTCTGGGAAGCACAGAGAGGTGCTGTCAAAGGCAATGAATAACCACTGTAAGAAGCCATGTGATGTCTCAATGTAGATTTGATATAGGAACTTCACCAAAACTTCACTAAGTTGTGCTAGTGCTTAAAAGTCCCATTGATCAAGCCATTGAATTTTGTGAGGGAAATGGACACAAAACTGAGGTCTCAAAAATTATTTTGTTCACATTCTTGAAAACTCTGGATTGATTTTAATGATAGATAATAACTTTGTCCCATACAAAGTAGAGAAAAACCTTTGTTAACAAGATGCATCTTTTCAGATCCCAGGATATTCAATCTACTTATCAGTGGGAAGGCACTACCATTTTTTTTGGTGTCAGTCACAAAACATGAGGAGTAAGGACACATTTTGGATTTTACTGGATTGTCCATAATAACTAGATTTTTTCTGTAAACTATTTTAATTTGGTTAAATAATCCCTTTAACATCTCCCCATATTTGTTCATTCTTTATGCTTATATTTGAAGCATAGCTTGACATACATTATCATGAAGGGAAAAGAATGGGGAAGCTTCCAGTAAAGTAGGGTCCATTAATGCTTTTAAAGAGGAAATATGACAAAGCTTGGTGGTTTTCACCTGAAATCAAGCAGAACTTGGCTTTTTGCTGTTTTTCTCTTCACAAATCTTTGTGTTTTTAAAATCTGAAACTCGATATTTAACTCATGTGGGTGTGAAGAGAAACCAAAAAGGTTTCCACAGAACCGTGGTTAACCCTATACTGCTGAGGTTAGACACAGTTCTCTCACCCCTATTATCTGGGGGATGGGCTGTTTCCAAATCTTCTGTTGTGTTGCTTCCAAATAGGGGCCAAATTCTCCTCTGTGGCAAACACAGCAAATCACTTTAAGTCTGTTCTGCTGTACCACTACCACCATGCTGCCTTACCAGGAAGCTACCAGTGGGAGTTGTGCTTTATAAGAACATAATACCTGTTTAAGACCCCTGCCATGGAGATCAAAGACAAGAGCAAAGAGGCCATTTTAGTTCCAAATCTGAAGTCATCAAATGGTTCCTACTTTCCCTTTTTCTATTAAAAACTTATTACTGAAAGTGGTTGAGGGCAAAACCATCAACAGTGACCCACTATCATGTCCTATCTAGAGATTAACCAGTTTAGTACACAAAAGCTTAACTGGTGCTCTATAAGCAAAAAGCAAAACACCACAGTCATGGCTCTGAAGAATTGGTCATATGTTCTGAACACACAAAACAGGGTGGAAGGCCAGAAAAGGGCCTACATGTACTACCAAGAACCCTCATGAGCCTCATTTGAAGGATTTAAATGATGCATATGTCCTTCACAGGGGCTGAGTTTCACTTGCAGTGAATGATGGCAGCAGACCAAAGTGATGGTGGGGAGCTGGGAAGGTACTAAGGATGAAGGGGGGAGAATGTTAAACAGGGAAAGGAGAGATTGCTTTGGGGAGCATTAGAAAAGCCGGTCACATAAAGTGTTCTGTTTCACATATTCTTATATTTCCTCAATATTCAAGCACATGAGTGGGTATAGATAGCACCAAAAAACAGATTATTTGTGGGAAGGCTAGTCAAAAGAAGTGAGCTTTAAGACCCTGCCAGGAAATTTCCTGCAGCAGCCCATCCCTGGTGGTGTAGTCAATTCCAGACACATTTAATTTTAGAAGAAAAGCTAAATCAAAACCTGTTTAATGTTCTCAAGTACGTCTTTCTATGAGACATGGAAACGGACTGAAGGGACACTCAGACTGCCAGAAAATCACTCTTGCAATTACTAGGGAAGGGAAGGGGAACTCCAAGGAAAAGTATTTACAAGCTATGGTAGCATGTTCTGCTGGAGCTTCTGGTACAGTCTTTAAAATATTATTAAATTTAAGAAAGGAAAGATCCTACTATTATTTCTGCCTCCCCCTATCCCCCAACCATATCTACATCATATATTTATGGATACCTGTGTCAGAAATACAATATTTGAATGGTAAATTGGGCATGCAAGCACATTTCAATCCCAGCATGCTATCAAACATATCAGTCAATGAGAACACCAAACTGAACAATAATATAAAAACTGTACTTTCAGGGAGCGAAGGAAGAATATGCTATGCCAATGCAAAGGACTGAAAGAGATCAGAAAAAACAAAAATAAGAATAAGATCATTTGCCTCAAGGCAAAAGGTTAAAAGCAGTTTGGCCAAAGTTCCATTGTAATATAGTTCCTGTTTAACAGACTTATTTATATTATCTAGGGCAGTGGTCTCCAACCTTTTTAAGTAGATCACCTTTGGCATTTAAAAGCAACCCAAGATCTACTGTGTGCTGCCGTAACTCTCCCCACCCCTCAGCAGGTCTGTGAGGAGGAAAGGGTGGGGGGAGGGCCAATCAAGGCAGAGGGAGAAAAACTTATTTGGGGGCACACCTCCCTAGCAGGTAAGTCCCACCTGGCCAAAGCCCCACTCTACTTACCCCTGCTCCTGCCTCTGCGGCACTGCCTCTCACCATGGGAGCCTCAATCTGGGCCCTGGCCCTCACCTCCCCCATGGACTGACCTGCTGGGCTGGGCTGCATGCACGTGGGCACTCAGCCCTGCCCCCCAGCCTCAGATTGACTCTAAGAGGCTCTGAGATCTACAGCAAGAGTCTCCAAGATGTACCCATGGATCGAGATCCACTGGTTGGTGATCACTGATCTAGGGTAAATGAGTGAGAAACAAGGTGGCAAAATTTGCAGATGACAAGACTAGAGCAGACTTGGAAGAGCTTCAAGAAGCCAGAGCTGGAGCCCAGTTCGTAGTCCCAGACCAGGTGGAGCCAGACAGACATGGT
Source organism: Alligator sinensis (assembly GCF_000455745.1). NCBI lineage: Eukaryota > Metazoa > Chordata > Crocodylia > Alligatoridae > Alligator > Alligator sinensis. The sequence goes on along the minus strand of NW_005842384.1, from coordinate 951,865 downwards.
GACCAGCTGGACTTCCTAGAGAGGGCTTGAGCTAATGAATCTGACTACCAAGCTCTCCCTCCCCAGCATGCTGGAGAAGAGAAGGCTGTGAGACAGCCTGCCTAGACAGCATTGTGACTAAGACTACTCGGGAATGAATGCCTGAGGAACATTAAAAAAAACCCCATCTAATCATTACAAATTATTGTTACTTAATGTTAGACTCATCTTAGGCATAGAAGTATGGCTCTGCCATGGTAGCAATAAGGAAACATAATTTATGGATTATAAATACAGACTAAATTAAAACTGTAATAGAATTAAGGGCTTATTTCTGTACCCACTGTACTGCAGAATACCTGGATCCTGACCACATTCAAGAGGGCCAACAAACTTGACTCACCCCTGAAATAGACTGGAAGATCTAAGAAGCTCTATTTGACAGAGAGTGGTTTGATACCCCAGTTCCCTATGATTTAGAGAAACTAAAAACTCCTATAAATACACCTGTGTCCAGCTTCAGTCTCTAGTGACCAGAAATAAAACAGATTAGGACCATGTTATATCTGAGGTTTTAAGAGACAGTCTCTTAAGTAGGAAAATCCTGCCTGGCCTGACCTCAAGAAAAACAGATGACATGCAGGAGAGCTTTAGAACACTATCAAGAAGGGAAGTTGGACAGTCTAGAGGGAATACTTTGTAGGGCTGTGAGAAATTTTGATGGGTGTTTCATTTCAAAGCTGTTTCGACTTGTTTTGAGTTTGAAAGCCTTTGAAACAGCTTTGAAATGAAACGAGGGTACTTGAAATGTTTCGAAAGTTTCAAAATGTTTTTTGTTTCAAAGCTGGCTTGCTTGTTGCTAAACAGAAACTAAGGAGAGGGAGGCGGAAGAGGAGGGAAGGACTGCTCTGATATTGACATCTAGCTCCTGGTTCAATTCCCCAGCTCTCTGATTGCTTGCCCCAGGTCTCTGATCATTGCCTCAGTTCTTCCCGGGGGGTGCAGGCCCCTGTGCTGTGTGCAGGGTTTTGACAGACTGCTGCTGCAGGCTGGGGCCAACGCCAGCTGCTTGGTGCTGCTGCTGGCCCCAGCCTGCAGTGGCAGCCTGCTGAAAACCAGCTTGCAGATCCAGGGGCCCACACCCCGCAGGAAGAGCTGGGGGAATGATCAGAGAGCTGGGGAATCAAACTGGGGGCTGGGAAATTGAACCAAGGGCTAGGGAATCAAACAGGGAGCTAGGGAATTGAACGGGGGACTGGGAATCAAACAGTCGATCTGGGAACTGGGGGAATGTTCAGGTCCCTGAACATTCCTCCCCAATTCCCGGTTTAATTCCCCAGCTCCCCAATCTTTCCTCCAGCGCTTTGATTGCTTTCCCCAGCTCTTACCAGTGGGTGCAGGCCCCCAAATGATGCAGGATGACAGCAGGCTGCTACTGCCACTGCCAGCTGGGGCCAGCACCAGCATCCGAGTGTGCCTGGCACAGCCCATGCCGAGCGCTGGGAAGAACCCAGTGCTGGCGCTGGTCCCAGCTGGCACCAGCAGCCTGCTGTCATCCTGAATGCAGATCTGGGGGCCTGCATCCCCTGGGAGGCCTGTGGGTCTGTGTCAAACTTCTCCTGGAGGGCACAACCCCAGGATCTGCATGCGGGATGACAGCAGGCTGCTGCTGCCAGCAAGTGATACTAGTTTTCCTTTGAACAGTTTGAGGTGCAGTTTCACAAAACCCCCTGCACTTATTTCCTTGAAACTTGGCATGCTTCATACCCTCAGAAGGGGCTACCATCCCTGCAATTTTCATCCAAATCAGACAAGACAAGATAAAGTTATAGGTATTTTCATGATCCCCCATTATAGCCTATGGGTGAAACGTCAAAATGCATCGAAACAGTGAAACAGTTTCGACGAAACGAAACAGAACAGTGCTTTGAAACAGCAAAATGAAACACTGTCCCTTTGAAATGGCAAAACGGAAGTTGAAATGAAACAGTGCTGTTTTGCACAGCTTTATTTTGTCTTCTTTGTTACACTATCACACTATTGCTCATGACAGAAATAATGGGATTATAAAATTGAGAATGATAAGGCTTTCTGGTCTGGGGGGAAGAAGGAACTGGCTGGTGTGAGAAATGACAGGTGGGAGTAATATAAACTGTCAGTAATGTAAAATGAGAAGACCTCAGTGTCTTCTGTATTTGGAGTTACTCACCAACACAGAACAATAAAAGAAAATACAGAACTATAAATGCCCTTTCCTTTTTGGCAACATGGCAAAACAGTGCATTCTGTGATTAAACTCTCTTTGAGCAGGATTCTCCCATGGGTGTATTAGGTACTTCAGAAACCTGACTACCCACAGAAGAGAGGCAAAGAAATGAGACCAAGTAACAGGCTTGCAAGAAGGATCTGGCAAGAACTGCAGAGGAATACAGGAACAATGAAATGCTCAAATATCTTTTCCTTCTACACTACACTCCCAAATACCTAAAAAAAAAAAAAAAAATCACAACACGAATCATGTTACTGCTGCCCTGAATTATAGGATTGCATTGATTCAATATAGAGCTTAGGGAAGGAGTGGTTTTAAACACAGAAATGCCAATCCCTCTGCTTCTTTCCACCCAAGTTTAAGCTCTCATTTTCAGAAGCAAGCCACAACCAAAGTTTTGAAAGGTCCCTCAGTCTAACTGAACATGGCATAAATCCTTCTGTTTAGTAAGGGGTTAAATGTTTTTTTCCTTTCCTTTTTCATTTTCTAATGTCAGAAAAAACAGACTGAAAAATCACATAAGAAGCTCATCTTAGATAATTTTCTTTTAAGTGAAAAAAGATGAGGATAATTCAGAACTTCTTACAAGATATGCTGTCCTTGGACACCTTGGTAATCATAAGATGAAAGATGGAAAACACACTGTTGAGCTAACTTGCATCTGCAGTTGCTTCTTGCCTGGCATTCCTCTCTTGAACCTGTGTAAATTTTTACTGCCAGGAGATAAGAAGCCGTATCTACATAATCTAACATAAATACCTCCAATGGAAGCCAATGAAAAGTTTCACGTTACCTTGCACTTACTGGTTGGTGATGAGTACAATCCACTATGCAAGAAGCAAAATTCCATCTTTGATTCCTTACTTGACTTGCAAATGTGTCTTGCAAATGTGACTTGCAATATTTTATGGAATCTTAGGATTCCATAAAATATTGCCCTTCTCAGAATACAGCTATAGTTACAGCTACATTGCTTGTATGCCTGGAATAACAGAGCAGCTCTGGATAGCACTTCTGGATAAAGTGGCTGGATAGAAAATAGGATGGGAATACCAAAGCCTGAAAATCAGTGGGTGCATCTACATGCAAAATTAATGCAACACAATAAACTCTGCCACACATCACACCAGAGTTTATTGCTCCTGGGTACCACATTAACATATGCGCCCAGAACCATAGCATGTTGAGCCATGTTGGAGCATCTCTGGCTGGCAGAGGGGCCGGGGAGTCAGCTTGCTAGCCCAGGGCT
>NW_005842384.1:944820-948337 GCF_000455745.1 Alligator sinensis | reverse complement strand
ACGAGGGTGCTTTAGTGTGGTGCTAGTAAGCAGGCACTGAAACACCCTCATGCCCCAGCCAGCTCCGTCAATGTCTACATGTGTGTTGCAGTGCAGTAAATAACACTGCTGCAGGACAATGCTTGTATTTACAAGTACTAACCTATAGTGGAGTTTAAAAGTTTACTGTGACTTAATAGGGTCCCACGTATAGATGTGGAGACTTTAACATGGAGCTAATTAGGGAGCTCTGCAGTAAACACCTTGTGTAGATGTGCCCAGAGAGCACTACCTCATAATAAAATGGGCTATTCAAAAATAAGCCTTTCTAAAGGAGTGAATCCTGTAGGCTAAACAAATCATAATAATGATGATGATGATGACGACGACAACAACAACATCATTATTGTTATTATTACTACTATTGTTAATATTACTACTATTATTATTTACACACCTCTGAACCACATAAAAATTCCCATCATATATAAAGTCTAGAAACCTGAGATAATCATATTCACCTATTTTTGCAAAACAAAGATGTGCAAGTAATGAAGATAGCTCAGATCAGGAAGAGAGGGCCCAACAAAGGCCAAGAGACTGGAAAATTAACCTAACACACTGAGGCTGAAAGAGCTCAATTCTTTAAACTTAGTGAAGAGAAAGTTGAAAGGGGAACTGATCATTGTGCTTAGGTAATTACACATGGAGAAGAAATCTGGCAGTGGCTGAGGATGGGGTCAGGACTTTCTATCTTGCAGATAAAGGTACAATAAGATCTACTGGCTGGAGCTTCAAATTTGTCTAATTTCAAATCTGATGCAGTTTCTTAGCAGGAAGGATAATACTCAAATATCTTACAATAAGAAGGCATGGGCCATCATTTAAAATAAGGTCAGTTATCTTTGTAAAAGGAATGCTTTAATCCAACTCTGGTGAGAAATGTTACAGGTCAGAAGAGATGGCTATAATGGTCCCTTTGTGATGCTGGAATCTATGAATCTGTGAATTCTATGGCTTCATCGTCCCAGGCCATAAGCACTCTAGTCCTAAGTACTGGCCCAAGATCCTAAATGCTTTCTATGCAGACCAATTCATCTCAACCACTTAATTTTTGCTATATTCCTATCTTGTGTTTTGAGATTTCATATGCTCCCTCTCTTCCCCCCCCCGCCATATTGGGATAACAGTAATTTCACTATAGTCCTTTTGAGTTCAATGCATTTCCTGTTTGTTTGTTTTTAGCTTTGTGTTGAGCTCCTGTCCTTCATTACTGAGGACTCTGCTACACGTTCAAATTAAAGATGGAAAGAAACCAGCTATAAAGTTGTTACACATTTTCAAGCACCATGTAGCTAGTTGTCTCTTTTTATAGCCAGATAGACATTTTTATGGTGTGATAACTACTTTGCATATATGGCTGGTTTAAATTTATTGTGCAATTACCCAGTTAATTGCATAATACATATAAAGTACAGCAAGGGCCTTAGGGATCATATTATTTTGTGTGTGGATACCTGAAAAACAAACTATTCAGGAATCGCCAACATCTATGAATCTATGAATCTCAAAGCACAAAGCAGTAAAAATACCATGTGATTTGACAGGTCAAAAATACAATATAGATAAAATTAAAATGAGTAGTTGACAACTAACTGTAGCCAAAAATTACTGGTAAGAAAGATAATTGCACATGTGGCTGGTCTAAATTTATTGCATTATTAAGCAGTTAATTGCACAGTATATGTAACGTGGTAGGGGCCTGAATCATCATTACTTATATTCATAAAGATTTCTGTGATCAGAAATCACTTGTTCAGATGGGTATTTTTTTTTAATTGGTGATCTACTTAAATTGATAATATTCTTCATTTCCATCTCTAAAAATTAATTCTATCTAAAATTGAATTCGCATTTCAAACTAGTTATTAATATGACTGCTTTCATAATAACAAAAGAAACAGTTATTGTACTTCAAGATAACTAATTTGGTAATCAATGCAACCTTATGGTAATGAAACAGGATACAGAATTTGTTCTGGTTTGGAACCTAGAACTAAACACATTACAAGACATGAAAGTGTATGTTTTTGGCTAGCTACTGGCTTAACAGTGAGCATGGTTTAGAGACTTGCAAATCTATGAATCCCTTCTGCAGTATATCGCCATGATAAATTCATAGTTCAGGAAGTTTACTATTTAGCATCCCATGTATTGTGACAGTAGACACAAGAAAAATACACACGTGGAAGAATACACAGCATAGTAATGATGTGATGTTCCTCTGTTCCTCTGTTCCCCTTGTTAAAAGTTGTCATCTAATCACATCTAAATCCAGTTGATTAGTAATTTACTACCATGTACTGCATTAAATTAAAATCTGATTCTACCTCTCTGCATATCATAGGATGTGCTTACAGGTGTACAGTGCAGGTTAAGCCAGGCTACCCCTGCATTCCCCAGCCCTGCTTGGCTGAATAGTGCCTTCAGTGCCAGGCCCCGCCTTGGGCCACCAGCACCCCTGAAACTGGAGGGCTATGTGGGCAGCGGGAAAGAGCTGGCACCACGTGTGTAGCATGGAAGTGGCAGCATTGCAGGAAGCCATATTCCCCTTCCCTTCTTTCCTCTCCTCAGGGGCTGGCAGGAGGAAGGAGACAGTGTGTGGCAACCTGCTCAGGAGAGCAGCACCAGGAAGGGAGGGGGCCACAGAATGATTCATGCTGGGAGGGCCCACTGTGCTTCTAGCTCCTGCCTCCCATTCCCCTCAGCTCTTTGTGATAGTTACCCTAGTACCGCTGTTGAGCAGGGCAGGGTGGGGAGGAAGGGGGCTGGAGCATATGGCTGGAGGTGTCGGGGGCACTGCAGTGGAAGCCTCCCCCTCCTTCCCACAGGTCAAAAGCAACTCGACTCCAGGCTCATACCCCATGGTCCCTGCAGTGCTTCAGGTGTCACCAGCAATGGTGCCCAGGGAGCCCCAGACTGCACGTGTTCATGTGTGTGTGGTGCCCCCCTGACCATGGTACCCTGGGTGGTCAACCACATCATCCATCCATAAGGCCAGCTCTGGTACCTAGGCTACAACTTGACTTATGAAAATCAAGTTGAAGACAATACTTTCTATCTGCACTAGGAAAGTGTAGCTCCCTAGGATAGGTTTGGCTAAGCTGAATTAGCAGGTGGCATCTAAGCAAAAGTGGACTAGGACTTCTCTGCCTAGGCAAGACAAGGCCTCAGAGGGGTTGTCACAGCCCAGCAGCCTCATTGGTATGCTTCCAGCTGAGTTGGGGCATGCTCAGTTCCATCCTTCCACTGTTGACATGGCCTACAGAAACACACAGATTCACTTTCCCATCAAGCCCTAAAATTTAAGGGTGCCTGTAGACATGTGGAGGGTGCCTGGGGTTTAATTTAAGGGTGCCTGTAGACATGTTAAGGGTGCCTGTAGACATGTGGAGAAGCTGATGACAGTGCATCAGAACAGACTCGATCAATCAAGTCTGCTGGAGCATGCACTTTAAGTAAAGCTCGTTGAACAAGC
>NW_005842384.1:907447-944810 GCF_000455745.1 Alligator sinensis | reverse complement strand
ACCGCTCTAATTAAAGTGCCCCTCCCATATGTAAAGCACCCTCTCCCCCCCCAGAGCACATGTAAAGATGCCCTAGCTTTCAGATTTTAACATAGAAGTTCCTCACTGTCTTAATGTTGATGTCTATTACATATGCAAGGAAGTGTTAGCTTTTAAATGAATTTCTTGTAAATGAATTAGTTCTATTCTACAAGCACCTACAAACAACAAAAAGCCTTGAAACAACTGTTCTTCTTTACAATAATTATAGATGAATAATCTAAGAGCTTCCAAAGAACTGGAATGCATGTCGGCATCTGTTTTTTCTAAGGTGCAAGACAGCCAGGGAGCTGCTTTGGAGTCTTTTGTTCTGGTTTTGTTTGACAATAATTTGACTCAGATTGGGAAAGATGAATCCAGCCAAGTTGGTGTAGGAAGATGAGCAAATGAAAAATGGTATCTTTCACCACAGGTATATTTAATGTAATTACTCACTTGAAGCTATATTAAATCAATACCTTGTGGGTGGAAACATTTATACATTGAAGAATTTGACATGAACTGCCCTAAACAGAAGACTCAACTGTGGAAAAGACTGAATGCAGCAAGTAATTTAAAAAATCCTGAGAAAAGAATGCCAAGGATAATTAAACTCATTAAAAGATGATTTGGTAATTAAACTTTAGTGGCAAAAGACTCTAGGAAATACTTCGGTATAGGTAGATTGGTTAGAGGCAGCAGGAACCAATTTACACAGGGAGCAAGAGGCTTTGCTTACAACAAAGCAAGTCAATGGCCTAGATTAGAATTTAAGGTTTGAGGCAAAGGAGGCCTTATTAGCTGCTAACTTGCAGAAAGCTTTTGATAAATTAGGGGACAATTTGGCAACATGTGAACCTTAGCCCATCAGACCTTATTGGAAATTATTTAAGGTTAACCAGCCTTGACAGCAGTATAATTAAAAGCTCCTACCTCTCCCTCTTTAACCCAGCATGATATCCTTTGGAGTTGTCATTTACTTTCAAGCAGTAACAGTTGGTTAATTTTTGGTGGTCTAAAACCTCTAGCCAAATAGAATTTCTTGCATGTATCCATAACATTCTTTCTTTCTATATTTCTTCTAAGTGCCTTAGTGGACCATAAATTCATCACGGTATTTTGATTGCTCATAGACAGCATTTTTTAAAAAGAGTTAGTTAGTAAGTTAGTATGTGGTTCTCTCAAATATGGTGGGAAACAGTTAGCTTGCAATTTGAAAAATATGAAATGAATGGCACTTTTTCAAGAAAATGACGGTCTAAAGTTATGCCGTGGGAAATCTGAGCTAGTACATACTCTGAAGAAGTTCAACTTGATTTAACTTGGTCTGTATTGGAGCTGAAATGTGTAAGACATTAAAATGGGGCAAAATACAAATTAGCTTTAATTAGCTTTTAATGCCTATAAATTGTATTACTTGGAAATAATCCTATTTTAACTGTTGCAAATAGAAGAAGCAAGGTAGGGTGGAACTAGATGTAGCATCTAAGAACTGCACCGCAAGAAATCCATCTAAGGTGAGTGATAGAAGAAAACATTTCCAGGTCTTGGTAAATTATCTTTCCAAAACTTAGAACAGACCTGACTAGAAATTCTTTTTAAAATTCAGATAAGAAAAAACATGTTATCATTCCCATTATCTCCTTTTTTTTTCTCTGTGTGTAGGAACAGACTCATAATACAAATTTAATTATGAGGACCTTTCTTACAAACCTTTCAGTTTTTGTCTCCTGTGGTGGTGAGAGGACTGCCCCAGAACGAGAAGTAGGTGTTGTAGGTGCACTTAGTCCAGAGTGAGGTTGGGCAGAAGAATAAAAGTTGCTGCCATAGCTACTGTATCTTAAGTTGCCAAAACAAGAGGTGGGAGGCAGAAGGGAGAGAAAAGTGAAAAGAGACAGAAAATAATCAGTCAGCAAGTGGACGTGAGGCAGAGAGCCCTCTTTACTCGTAAATGGGGAACAAAGGATACTCCAGAACTTTGTCAACTTTTAAGTTTCTAAGTACAGTGTCTTTAGTTCCAAACTTTGAAAAAGGTAGCCTATCAGCTGAATTTAATATAAACCATATCAAGGGCATTTTAAATATTGCATGTGGAGTTACTGGTATGAAGGTTAAAAGAGATTAGAATGCAACTTTAAAAGAAACAGCTGCAAGTTGGAATATGTAACTGACTGCTCAGTTAGTCAGAAATTTATTGCCTAGTTCAGAATCTGATAATCAACCATTAGAAAAGGAACCAAAAAGATCAATATCAGAAGTATCATTCCTAGCAAAATAAAGGAAAACACCAGTATTCCCCATGTGTCATCAGAACACGGACTCACATGATTTGCTAATGTTTATGCTATAAATGAAAAGCATCCAAATTCATTTACATTAAAACACTCAGTATTTTCTTTCCCCACCCCCAATCATTTCCCCATCATTTCTTATGATGCCTGTAAAAAATCATCACCGCAGTTAAAAAGGCATGTCTCCGGAAGTACGGCTTTAGGAATTTCTACCATCCATTCACTCCATTAAAAAAAAAATGTTGAACTTCAATATGAGCTTACTGATCAAAGAAAAATTGTTTCCAGGACTCTTGGAATGGTCACCTCCCCAGAGCCCCATGCATCAATGTTTTCCTCCTGGCTTTTCTACTGAGTGGAAAAGGCAACTACCCTACTTTTATGTGCCTCCTAACCGCTCCACTGTCATAATTAAATGACATGCCAAGGATGTGTAAGAGGCTCTGGATTTGGAAAAGTTATAGCATTCCTTTTTACTTTTCACTAGAGAGAAAGGCACCTTTCTTATTAGGATTTTATCCCATCTGGTAGGTGGATTATTCCATAAAGTCAACCCACCAAAATGATGAAAGTCCAGGCAAGAAAAGTACAATGTCACTTTTGTTTTAACAGCTCATTACATTAAATTGACCTTGTTTATCTTGTCCCTCATCTTCCCTCTTAAAATGTCAGCATGGTGTACCTTCTCTTCATCCAGGCATTTTATCTGAACACCTAGGTGTCTTTTTCAGCTAAATTTAATCTTGCTTCACATGAAGATCCAAACATTCTTTGGAATATAATCTGCAGCACAGACCACCATGATCAGAGTTAAGGCTAGAGTTAAATTTAAAAGATAAGGGAGGAAGGGATTTTACCACGAATACATCTTCCTCACATTGTTTACTTTATGACAGCATGCGTGTTTTAACTCATTCCTCAAGCCTGTGAGTCGGCTTCAGGATGATTTCCCTGAATAGAGAAGGAGACATCAGGAGAAGGAACTAAATGGAGACTTTCTATACAAAACGAAAATCTGGGAACTTACTTTCTATTAGTTTCTGTGGACCAGAATCTGCTTGGGAAATGGACAGAGACCTGGAGGGTGTGCATAGCACAGGTCCTCCTTTGTTATAGACACATGAAGTTGCTATTGGTCTTTGCTTTGACATGGATTCAATTTGTGGCCAGAAACAAATCAATCAATTTATATACCTCTCCGTCTCAAACTAAGAAGTGAAGATAACAGTTAAAAACACTTCATAGGCTGTTGTGAGGATTAATTCTTGTAAAAGGCTTTGAGAAAGGAAACCCTCTATGTTGACCAAGTATTAAGCAATGGAATAGTAAAGCTCAGTTGTGTTTGAAGCATATTAGGGTTATATAGCCTGCAATAACTAACTAATAGTTATTAAAGGTTCCTATGTCTGTCGGCGATAAATGACATTGGTGCGGGTTCAAAACTACAGAAGCCTTATTAAACTACTTATTAAAAATAATAATTACAGGTTGAAATTTGTCATAGCATGTTAAAATTCAGTAAATTATTTTGTATTAAAAAACCAATAAAAATAAAATTTTAGTTTATACAAAATATTTACCAGATGGCTATTGAAAACATATGCAATGAGGACTTGCTAGCATGTGCAATAAGGGCAGTATAACTACTAATTTGCTGTTAAACCTCTGAGTGTTATTAATAAGCAATTATTTTATAAATATGATTGTAACTATATTTTATAAATATGATTATGTAAATAACTTTAGAAAACTTATTCAAGTTTATAGTTGAAAGCTTTAATTTAAAATGTTATTTTCATTTGAAGTATAAAAACCACCCTTTCATTTCTTTCCAATTTGTTCTAGACTATTTTAATATTTATATTTAATGCACTTGAGGCCAAGATGATACCCCTGTGATGGGATACCAACTGGAAGAAATTACATCTGTGCTCTTGATGAAGGAGATTCTATTCCTTGCTGCTCCCCTCCCCTCCCACTCCAAAATGTACAAGTGTTCATTCTTCAGAGACAGTTTGTCTTTCAAGGGAGATCTTCCAGGTGCCAAGCTGGAAGCTCTTTCCCCGAGACGGGGTAGGTTTCCTCTGGGAGAGACTGAATGACTGCTTGTATGCTCCTAGTTTCTACCAGGAAAGCAGGGATTCTCCAGCAGAAACATAATGCCTGCATGTAGCCTATCACATTTAACAGGCCCAATATGCTCAGCAGCTGGATGTGCTTTACTTTAGCAGCCTATGGTTAATCATCCTAAGCAATGACACAGGACAGCTTCTTCAAGGTTAGGGACAGAAATGATGCATAAACTGGTATAAGTGGTCTGAAACCACTTCAAATCAGTAACACAACAGAAGTTCAGTCCACAAAGAACACTTTTAAATGGCCAAAACCAATTTAAGATAAACCTGGATGGATGTAGTATCAGACTTAACTGACGCAGGTTAAATCAGTTTATTCAACTTCTGTCCCAGATCCCCTCCAGATTCAAGTTGACTCACAGTCCTTCAGCATCCCAGGATGCTTTGTACCTTCCCTACAACCCCTTCTCCCCCCTCCCTCCCAACAGGGTGGGTAGGCTAGCCTTGGCTCAAGCAGCCTGCTCCAGCTGAGCAGGAAGGTGTGCTCTAGCCGCCCCCCCTCCCGGTTCTGTCCTGGGCCACTGCAGGCATGTGGCTGCATCTCCAGAATCAAAAGTAAATGCTTGTTCACTTGCTTATTGGTTCAATCTATGCAGCTTATACTAACCTGTGAAAACTGAATCAATTCAGTCTCAGTCTTTTTGACTGTCTGTACTGAGCCCAAAAGATGAAAAGTGATCACAGAAACAGATTTAAAGCACCACAAACCTACATGCACACTGTCTTACTGATCATCTGTATTCCTCTCAAGTCCCTAGATAGATGTGATTTAGCTTGAGTGCCTCCTGTAAGACTTTAGGGGATAAAAACCCTCCAATTCCCAGGGTACGTCTATGCTGCTGTTTGAACTGACTCTTAGGCTCACTCTTAGCTTGTCTTACACCTCAGGAAAAATAGATGCCTTCCCATCTACATCACTTTACTGCAGTTGCATACCAAACACAGAAGGAAAGAGAAGTAATGAATGGTCAGACTGATTTGTAGAGGAACTTCACCCAAGCCCTTCTAGGACCAAGTCTGCTGGCTACTTCTCCTCCTCCAGTTTGGCTCTATTACAGTTCAGTAGAGCAGGAAGTCTAATGCTGGCAAACTCCCTGTGCTTGTGACTATAATCCAAAATGAATTCTGAACACGCTGCAAGGGTAGGGCTTGACTTCAGGCCCTGAAACCTGGGAAAGCTTCTGGAGGCAGCTGGACTGCTGCTGGGGTAAGCAGAGGGTTTTTAATGTTGTCGGCCCATGGGACAACCTGACACAGCTGTACAGACATGCCCTCAGTCAGTCAATACTGGTCTGTAGCATCTGGCAGGCCTTCCTCTCCTCACTCTCCCTAGTGCTGATCTTTTAACAGTTCCCAGTTCTCAGGCTTGGCAACAGTATTTGGTCTGAGGACTCAGCCTTTCACAGCTCTAAACCTGGCTGTTGTGTATGTTGGGATGTTCTTCTAAGTCATTTTTTCACCTTTGCTCCTTCGTTTCTTTTATAAATTCCTTTGATCTAATGTTATGCCTTTAGGCAAGGTAATAACACAAAAATCCTGGTATTTATAAGAAATACAAATATTTTTCATTTATGAGACTTCAAGGTAATTATGCTTGTCAGAATAGTTTCTTAATTTTTGCTGCATGGTTTTGTTTTCTGTAGATATAAACCATACCATGATTTATACATGTCTTTACCAGCTGGAAATTGGATTGCTGTGATGTGATCTGCATAGAATTACACCATCAAACAAGCCAATTGCAATAAATGCAAAACATGGTTGCTTTCCTATAAAGCTGCATTTACACAGGCAGCATGCTATACCACTTTTCCATCCCCTGAACTACTGCTTAAATACCTCTGAGGATCTGGGTCTGAGAGACGTGAGTCATATCTTTATTTTCCACTATAGCAGAGACATTAATCTGAGGCAATCAAGCTAACAGGCATTCCCCAATACACAAGGAAAATATTCTCAATGAAGAACCCTTAGTTTCCTACCTCAATTGCCATAGTCCAGACAGTTATGCTACACGTTGACAAGATACTTCAAGTCAAATATATTCTCCCCAGGCCTTTAATGTCACAGTAGGTGTGGCTTTTGGATGCCATATGAGAAGTTCCACTTACAGCATTAAGTAGACTTCAGTGGCAGGAAGGATGGGTTTAAAAGGTGTTTAAGATGTAAATTCTACTGAACTGCTATTATACCATTCTGCCTGTGTTTGTGGTGCGTATTTTATTCTATGCACCATGCTAAAAGTTTAATGGCAAGAGTCTTTGAGAATCAGGAGTTTCAAAGCTGAAATGCAAGATTTTCAAAAGCACTTGGCATTGGATTGACTCCTGACTCTACTCCCAGAATGCAGCAGGAGTTTTACAACCAAGTTCAAGAGAAGCAGAGTCAGGCAAATCTTGAAAATTCTCCCATTATTAACAATCAAACTTGTTTGGTGTATTTTGTGTTTTCTTTATGTCTGCCCCTTTCCCAGAGGCAGAAAAGAACTGCTTGTCTTTTTTGCTGATTGGGCTAATGGCTGATCTGCTATCCATCAAAGCCAGAAGGTTAAAGAAAGCATCTCTAGAGACAATCCTCTACCCAAGTGGTTCTCAAGCTTTTTAGGCTCTAGGCACCCCTCCAAAATTTTGCAAAATTTAATGCAACTCCATTAAACCGCCCTTAATTGAAATATATTATACATATTACACACTTTATAATTCTGTTATTAATTCATGTGTTATCAATCAATCAGGTCACTGTAATATTATATTCACCCCACTGTTACCACAGCCAGGGCCAGGTGGATCTTTGCTGTGTACTGCTTACACAGCCAGATTGGGAAGCGACTGTGGCACCAGTATGTGCTCTTGTCATAGCTCTTCCTGGTCCGACCCTGCATGGAAACTTCTGGAAGCAGACATGCAGGGTAGATGGAGTTGTTCTGCATGCCTCTGCTTTCAGACTAGTGCTTGCAGTAGCAAGGTGTGCTTGTCTGCATTACAGTACACAGGTGGGCACACCATTTCTGCTGCAGCTCTTCCTGGTTTGGCTCCAATGTGCTTCCTAAAAACATGCAATGCAGTGCTACCTGATGGCAGCAGCATTTATCTCCAAGCTGCCACCACCATGGAGTGGACTGCCCCACATACCTCTGTTTTCAGGAGATATGTCAGAGTCAAACCAGAAAGAGCTACAGCAGAAGCTTCCACAGCCACTTGTCACTTTCCAACCTGACTCCTGACAGCAGAGATACGGGCAGTGCCACAGGTTCTTACAGCACTCCAGTTGAGACCTCATTTGAATTAGTATCTGGCTTGTGGGTTTAAGTCTTCACACTGCCTGTCAGTCTAATTAATCCTCACACAGCTAACCCGCACAACAACATTATACGTAAACACATTACAGTGTTATTTGTTTTTTAACAGCTCATTAGTACTTTTATTTTATCCTTCCTCTTCCCCTTTAAACTGCCAGCAGTGCAGAGCCCCTCTTCAGAAAAAGAATGCCAAGGCTAAAGGGGTATCATTAAGAGATGGAAGTCGGGTAGGGCCTGGGAGCACAAGTTGCATTGATAAAAAGCAGTGGATACCAGAAAGATCACTATTTAGGTGAACTGGTATGGGGCGGGTGTGGGGGGGGCAGAATTAATGGAGCTAACTGACTTGATTAGCACCCTCTGAACACATGGAAATCATTTCCATGCACCCCGAAAGTGTTCATCCATCCCCTCCACTAGCCCTTCCTCCCTGGTGCACCAATGTAAAATGCCTCTGTCCCTGTCTCATTGGCCTCTGTACTTCTAGGAATCAGTCTCCTTGTTCAGTTATGCAACTTTGGCAGACTCAGGTCTACTTAAAACTCTGTCCAGCCTCTCATTATGAGGAAGTGACACCAGACACCCCACCTTAAACTAGGCCCCAGATCCCATGAAAAGGATTTGAAAAATGAAGATGGCCAGGGTAAAACTCCACTGCAGTTATTAAGCAACAGGAGACATGTTGGAACCTGCTTATTTAATCTACTGGTTCTTTCTACTATGCAAAACATATGTGCATTATCAGCAAAGGAAGATCACTATCAAGAAGTAGAGGAGGCCTAGTAGAAAATAGAAAGAAGGAACATTTCAATTCCAAAGGAACCTCAATTTTTAATGTGTGATTAGCAGGGATCTGCATTTTTCATTTTCCACAGAAAAACAGAGAAAACCACAGACTCCCTGTTTTTCTGGGAGAAAAAGTGGATTTCTCTTTTTAGCAGAGAAATCCGCAGTCTCTGCTTTTGCAAAGAGGTCTTGCAGGCTGGCACAGCTCCAGCCTGCAAGAGCCAATTGCAAAAAGGGTGAGAAACCCCAGCCCTGCCCGGAGGGGAAGGGAGAGGCGGGAGGGTGGGGCCTGACCCTCTGAGGCAGCCAAGGGTGGGCTCAGGCTCAGGCTCACTCTTTGCCCCTGGAGCACAGAGGTAAGTGAGGGTGTGGGGCAGGGCTGGGGAAGATGGTTAGGGCTGAGGGAGTGGGGGGGTGTTGCTGGCCCCAGGCAGCACATCACAGCTGGGAGCAGGGCCAGGGGGTGAGGGCAGGGGTGTCCATCAGCGAGGGGGCTTTGCGGGCAAGCAATGCGGGGTACAGTGTGGTGGTGCCAGCCACGTGCAGGCTGCACTGCCATTGCCGTGCCCAGTGCCACTTGCCCACAAAGCCGTGTAGGTGGCCGTGGGATGGTAGCGCAGGGTGCAATGGCAGAGTTGTGGTGGCGGCCTCCGTGTGCAAACCTACTGTCGGGCTGGCCGGCATGTGTGTGGCCCACAGAGTGGCATCCCTGTCCTCACCCCCTGTCCCTGCTCCTGGGAGTGGGCACAGGGGCACACTCCCCCCCTTCTTGATCTACCCCCTAGCACCTTCCCTTTTCCCCGCCCTGCCCTGTCCCTTCCTCCCACACACACTTACCTGCTGGGGTATGCATTATATATCTTGAAGAGGAACCGGGTGAAATAATGGCAACAAAGACCAAAGAGGGAGTATCAATCAAGTTAAAATATGGGCTCACATGACTAAAACTAATACAGCATGTTCTAGAAGCAACGCACCACAGCATACAGTACTATAAAGCTCTTGAAAGGTATTTTTCATTTATCTAAAAATTAATATCAGCTGTGTAAAATCTACCTGTTTTCCCTCATCACCTCTGTTTCCTTTCCTTTTCCAGGTGCTGGAGATTTTTCAAAGTCATAGGAGAAAAGGTGAAAAGGACTGTGTGGTACATAAGGCAATTTTTCTACTGTTGGAGATGCCTTTGGTGTAATGGATGCCGATGAATTTTGGTAGTTTGAAGAAACTGATGCAGGTGAGGATGGTGATGAACAAATAGAATGACAGTATGAGACAGATGAATCAGCAAGAGAAGGTGAGTTGCTAGATGGACTCTTTGCTTTAGAGTGTGAGGGAGGCTTCTCAGCTTGGAAAACAGAACTCGAGACAGTCGAAGAATCGGAACTCTGTGAAAGGGTTTCACTTGCAACCTCCTGTGCATCTGGAACCTCACTGTAGGGGAAAGTGTTGCAAGGAAGAAAAGAGGGTAGGCAGAGCAAACAAGTAAAAAGGACATCAAAAGATCAAATAATTACAGGTGGTGGTGGGAGGGAGGGGGGAGGGAGTCTGAAAGAGTCAAGCCAAAAAAAAGCTTCTCAAATGTAGCCTTTTACCATCACTTAAAAAAGCCAAGAAGCACAGGGCTTGGTATCCTAAAGGATAATGCTAAGGGTTTTCTGGGGATCTGAAAAACTGAGATTGGAAGGGTTTGGCTGAGGAAGGGAAGGGATTTAATTACAGAAATTCAGAGTTTGTAATCTAGTCTTTTCCAACTTTTCCACTACTCTTTTCTGTGCTATCTGCAAGTGAAAGGGAAGCTGGTTTTTGCACCAGAGAAGTACAAAATAACCATACTATACTGGAGCATCTCACCCACAGAGCAGATCATTTAGTATTTATTCTGTATGCCCTGTAATGCCCACTTATGTCATTATAACCTGGTAGTCTCATATAACATCACTTATATCAGCACATTTATTAAAGATGCAGACATAAATGAACCAATTCAGCAGTCTATCAAATCCCATTTTGGCATTAAAAGCAATAACACATCCAGCTGTTTGTTTATTTATGTCCTTCCATAGTGTTCATTCCTTTTATATTTGGGTGTCATTTATATAATTTATTCTATGCAGAGATACCAGTAAAACAAAAGGAATAGAAAAGCTCTTTGCATTGACCTGATCTATCCACCTATACCAGGTTATTGTTAGGCTGCAGGCACACATTCATTTGTAGCACTACAAAATGCCTCAGCACTTTGTAGCGCTATAAAAACAGAGCTCTATGCAGCAGGCATGCATGCAGAGGCTTCTGCCTAGAGCAGTACAAAGTTACAAAGAAGGCATTCAGCAGTGCGCTCTCCAGCCAGGAGGCAATAGGGGGCTAATTTTTCCTCCCCCACTGTCACCCAGGGGAGCCTGCCAGTAAGCCTGATTAGTGACAGCTTGCCCTATCCCCTGTAGGAAGTGGGGTCTATATTTGACAGCTGCTGCTCTAGGACTCAGATTGGGCCCAGAAGCTATCAAAGACACCCCTGCCCTTTATTGCCATCCCCAGGGATGGCAGGGACAAGGACAGCTGCACCTCTAGAGATGGCATTGGCAGGGGTTGTGTTAGACAGCTGTTACTGCTTGTGGCAGAAGAATCTGCCCTCTCTACTGATGCCACCCTACAGTAGCAGCAGCTCTTCATATTGCTCCTTCAGGCATCAGCTGCTTAGGCACCAGCCCCTGCTGCAACAGTGGTGATAGCAGAGTCCCCACCACAGCTGTAGCTGTGTCAGCCACCACAGCAAACAGAGCTGCAGCTCTGCTCTTCACCAGCTATCAGAGAGCCAGCTGGTATCCCTCCCTCCCTCTTGGAGCCCTAACATGTGACATTTCCATGTGTTACATGTGGGGCTACAAAATGTAGCACCACAAAGACGTTTTTGCTCGAAATAAGAACTTTTTTGTGTAGATCTGCCTTCTTTGTAGTACTTCAGCCACCCTGAACATATGCATGTTAGGTTTTAGTAGTGCATTTATACAGGTGTATCTAGCACTACAAATGTAGTGCCTGTCCACAACCGTACTCTGAAAGAGAAGAGCCAGGACCTTCTCTTGAGGAGCCCTGGTATCTGCATTCATGCCAATCTGCTAGCTTTTGTGTTTGGAAGGCGTAGATGGTAATAGCAACCATGACCTATACTGGACCACTAGGTTAATTTCAGCTGCCCTAGACCTTTGTACTCCAACTATGTAGAGTAAGTACCCAGGCTGTGGGCGGGAGGAGTAGACTTACAAGGCAACTAACATACACTACTGAAGTTCTTTATGTGGTGGCTAATCATTAAATTGCAGGAATCTTCATGAGAGGAAAACAGGCTTTGCTAATATCATCCCTCTCTTTCACATTAAATCTGCTGTTGATTAATAGTGAAGACCCAAACTTGACTGGGCTAGAAGAATAAGCTTTAGTATTTTTGAGGCCAATGCTTCCACAACAGCAACGCACTAGGTAAGCAGGGAAACCTCACCTACTTCACATGCTGTGCTTAATTGAAAAGCCTGGCCTTAAACCAATATAGTTCCATTTTTCCTGACAAAATATTTTGAAACAATTTTCCCACTGCTTAGGTCATACAGGGTGCTTCTACAGGGTGCATTTACATGTGCACACCTGTACTGTGCAGTAAATATGGACACTTACGCTGACTTGAGTATAAATTTGATACCTGCATCATGCAGGTATCAAATTTATGCCCAGTTAGTTACTGCATAGTAACACACATGTAGATGTCTTACTGCACAGTAATACTGTGTATGTGGACTGACTTGGGACTAACTTTAGTCCCAAGTCAGAGAACACACAGTGTTAATGCACTTTAACACCTCCATGTACAGATGCCGGCCAATTCCTGCTTATTGCACAGTAAACTTAGGCCAGCATAAATGCATGTGTAGACATACCCACAAGCTAGATAAACATGTCACAAACTTTATGAAACTCAACTCTTTCTCTGTACATGGTGTTGTCACAGATTCAGGTAATTTGCTAGCAACTCACTTTCTAGTTGTAACTTTAGGAATTGGCTTTGAGGAAATTATCACTTAATTTTATATTTTCAGGTGGCCACTGGCTAGATTTGCAGACTGGAAGACATTAATAATAACTTTACAATATTTTCTTTGGAATTGGCACATTAAACTGTTTCCTTTCCTTCTTCCATGCTGTAGAAGTCTGTATGAATGTGGTTGAGGAGGAAAAAAATCCAATCTCATTTTGCAGAAATGCAGAGCCAAACATTTTAACCTAAATCAAATGGCTGTCTAGAAGGGAGAGCATATTTTCTTTTTTCCAATTTATTTATTGGGACAAGGTTGCTTTGGCCAAATCCACATATGCAGCAGAAATTCATGGAAAATTTTACATTTGAGAAAATATATGATAGCTAGGCTGTTTATATATTCACGCATTCAGACACAAATGTGCACACATATAAAATGATATACATCTCTCAGATTTGCCCCTGAGCATTTAAAAAAAAGTTAAATAAAAATTACAAAATAACCAGCAGGCAATCATTCAGAAATAGCATTATTATTTGTTTCAATAAATATATTGATAAATAAATGTAATTGTGAAATAAGCACATTTTTGTCTGTGATGATGGACACTGGAAAAACTAACAAAGTAGCAGCAAACACAGATGCCCCAACTAAGCAAAGTAGTCACTGTTGCTTAGCGGGAAGGGATAAACTTAAGCACATGCTCAAAGTTTAGTACCTTGTTAAGCTCTTTACTGAATCTTTTCATTGGTCAGTTGTGATTTTTAATATAGTTTTGACTTGAGGTGAACGAGGGGTAACGAATGTGTTGTTTTTATAATTAGCTTCATTTAAATAACAACAGTGACACTGTAGATTCAAAAGGTTCCACCTGAGATAGGAACACATGTTAAAGGATGGAGAGGTACTATATATAAATCAGTGAGGTGAATCAATGCTAGAGCTTTTTGAGGTGAGATTGGGAGTTAAGGTGTGGGGGGACCGACACTGAACCCTGGTACCTGTCTTCAACCTGCCTATTGGCATCTTCCTCACCCTCATCCTCAGTATTAGGTTCTGTGACTGGCTGTTCCTCTTCCTCTTCTTCATACTCTTCCTCCTCTCTGACATCAACACAGGAAAGAGGCATGCAAAGGATAGGAAAGAGAGAAGGCGGAAGAGAAAATGGTATGAGATGGCCACAAAAAACCCAAGTCAATAAAGTTTGGAAAGGAAGGAAAAACAGATGGAAATAGCTACAGTACTACACAGAAAATGATCAACTTCCAAATAAATCCACTAAGGAATGTGATCTTTAGAAAATTATATGCACTGCTTGTAGTGGTTAGATATTCAAATAACCAGGACAAAGACATTCACATTGACTTTTTCATTTATTATTATTATTCATTATTAAAATGGATTCTGCAGGCTTCCTAGGCAGTTACTGTATGGACCAATGTTGGGAAACAAGTCATTTGCTGGTGTGCTACACCCACAAACATTTTTTCTTGTTGATGCCAAAGTGCAAATTATAATGCACTAAGTTCTGCCACTTTGACATTAAACACAATACACATGGTATCAAGATGGCATTGCACATCATAATATAAAAATGTAAATATTTTTATTTAATAGCTAAGACCTCTACCAGAAAATTATGGTGTCAATCAAAATTAGAAATAAGACAGACTTGCAAGACATTAAAGAACTATTCGCACATAGCAAGCTTTGAGTTTTTAGATGTTGTTACATGACCTAACCATTAACAGAAAGTGGTTAGCTGCTAGCATTGCCTAAAATTTACTGCTTTGACTCAGCTAGCAGGCTGGCAGATAAGAATTGAAAGTCATGTATAAGACTTACTATACACCATGTAAGTCAAACGAGAACTTGTTAGCTACATTATACTTCTCTCAATATATCTAATTAATATTTAAAAAGGATTTTCTTTTGTGTTTTTACAGTCACCTAAAAATTACAGAAGTAGATCCAGTCCTTCATCTGATTTACTTAAGATTTACTGAACATAATATGCAAGAAAGTATCATTTTCATAAAACAGCATACACGTCACAAATTGTGTAAGGTCCTCATCTTCTACACACTTCCTTAGCTGCTGGGTTTTTCTTCATTTAAATGCAAACATGATAAAGGGTTTTCCAACATTTAAAATTAGGATATTTGTGTGTCAGACAAGTAATAAATATTGAATAAAAGATAAACATTAGCAAATTTTAAGTGAGAGGCAAGGATTTCTTAGGGTGATGTCTTTTATTGGACCAGCTATGGAGTTTGGATAAAGTTAGACAAGCTTTTGAATGCAGGGCATTCTTCGTTAGGTCCCTGATGACAATTTCTGGACCATCACAGCTGCAACATCACTCTTACACTACCAAGTTTTTAGCAGCATTGTTCAGGCAAGGTACTACCACCTTAATATCACATAACTACCTATTACAGATATAAAAACCCATATCTTATCCTATGAAAGCAATGGGCTATACAACCTGGGTCATCACTGTACTGTTAACTCCAATCAACTTTACTAAGATGATTTTACTAAAGCCTCGTCCAAGAGGAAAATGCCAAGGCACCCATGTCATAAAGGAAACATGAATAAAACATTACTATGCTAACTACCAAGTTTATGTTTTATGCATAAGTTTCAAACACCATGGATTTTCAAAAGAAGCTGCCCGAAGTGAGGCTCCCAAACTATTTCAAAACAAGAGGGAAAACCTGTTCTCAATGGAATCAATGTGAAAACCCTCTTTGACTTCCCTGAATCCTAATTCATAGTCCCTGAGAGCTCTAGGGTGCTCTGTATTTATGCAAAACAAGACACTAATCAATGTCTAAAACCCTGACCCTTCTTTCAGTTCCATCTCATTCAGAAACTGGGGTTTGACTGTATTGTAGGAAAAAGTAAAGAGCAAGTCTCCTCACATGCTATAGTTTGTGCAACTTCAGGGCAGGTCATTTAAAAATCAGATAATTAGCTGGGCCTTAAGGTCACCACTCTTTGCACCTACAGGGAGTGCCATAAACTAATAAGTCTGTTTGCAGTATACCTCTGGCCAGTATGTAACTAATAATGCAGACATTTTTCTATTGCTTCAAAATATCACATTTCAAATAATCTACACATGGACAATTCCTGTGGTAACTCACTTTGTTTTGCCTTCTTTATAGTTTACAATCAGCTATTAACACATCTGCACTGGATATTCATCCAGAGGTGCACATTTTGTAGGAAGCTGGCCTATCTTTCCAAACCAAAGACTTCTGCAGTGTTACTGACTCTATAGTATGTATATCCAAAATGGGGGCAATATTAAAAGAAAATTAAACTCATTGCCAGGTGGACAGAGGAGCAAGCACATGCATATGGTAAACACATGCTCTCCATATCTTCCTTAATTTTCATTTTAGCCTTAGACAAGCATATATATAGTTCAACTAACCTTGGAGGCAGTCAGCACAACGGTGGTGAAATACAGTGAACTATGCACAGGAGGGGCCAAGGAGCTCTTGTAAGTGAGCTTGACCCCCTTCATCCCATTCTTAAAATAGATTTGCAAAATCTCATTCATGTCTCTCCTCTTACTAATTTCATTCTAGAGATGTGCCAAGAATTGTGAGGCACCAAAGCAGGAGAGGATGAGAAAAAAGAGGAGCCTGGGGTTTTTGATAATTTCTTGGGGGTTGGGTGAGAGTGAGGGGGGGTGGAGGGGTGAAATGCACAATATTTTTTGTGGTAGAAGGATGAATGGAAGAATGAAATTATTGGTCATCTCTGTGTTCTTTTTCCCCCCAAATATCTAGTAATTGTGCAACAGCTTGAGAGGTCAACATTTTCTCCTTAATTGATGGCTTCACTTTTAAGATACTAGCCATAACATACTACATTACAACATTATATATGTGTGTGTAGACAATGCAGCAGTATAATTAGATAAAAGAAGATGATTCAGTAGAAATTTTAAGTGAAATTAAGTTGCAAAAGTCATCATCGTTTTCAGCAGCAGTCTAGATAAGCTATCTAGTTCAGTTCAAGGCAAACGGTTATTCTTTATGGCTTTTTGCAATTAACACTGACTAACTTGACATGTTCAACCAATACTAATATCATCATTGGGTTGCCTAGGTTCCATGATAAGTGTGAGATTAGAAAGAGTGCAATTAGTGCTTTAAAGACAGTAAAATAAATTCCAGAATAAATTATGCATACATTTCCAGTTTTAACATTGATTACTGTTATCCACCAATAGGGGAAAAAAAAAACTTTGAAGAGATTATTAGCAGTCACAGAAACTAATGTTCACATAATAGGGCACAGTTGTTGCTCACTGGTTTCCTTGACAAGAACCCAAAGTTAAATAGTAAAGTACTTACAGCCCCCTTATGGTATGTGTAGGTATAAAGTTCAGTTTATACAGAATCCATCAGGGGAATCAAAAAGCAATCTAGGCAGAGGCTTTAAAAATAATAGATTATCCTTTTCCTTTCTTCCAATTAAAAAGAAAAGCTGAATCTGTCAGATTGTTCCTGTTGCTGACATTACATGACTGCCCAAATAAATATAATTTAAGAGATAAAAGCATAGAAGAAACTCATGAAAAGGTAAGAGTTGGGAGGCCAATCTGCAATTTTATTTGGAGGTAAAGACAAAGAAGGAGCTAAGTAAGGGCCATAACTCTCTCCCTCTCTCTCTCACACACATATACATGCACGCACGCACACACACACACACACGCACACACATACCCCCCTTGACATTTCCCTTACACAACCCTTTTAAGTCAAAGCTGTAAATATTTATTAGTGTAGTCCAACTCTAATGTCTGCAAAGACTACAATTTGGTTAGGAAAAACCTCTGAGAGCTCCATGGACCTGGAAACTAAATCTGCCAAATAGCCAGTCATTATTAGAAATATTAATACAGACAGAAAATAACAGTTTTGGGTTAAGGCTTTAAAAGCATGGTATTTGATTGTTTTAAAAATTGTGAGTAATTCTTTTTCAAGAGTTAAAAGCATCACAGTACCCTGTACTATATCACAAAATCCTAGAGCTCAAAGATGAATAATATCTATTAGGTTACCTAGTCCCCCCCCACACCAACACAAAAAATTGTTTCCTATAGTAAAGAATTAAAAAACTATACTTGTCAAAATATAAATCTCTCAAATTCACAATGTTCCAACATGCAGTTTGGAACACAGGACCTTCTCAAATTCTCTCTTTCTCCCCTTCCCCCACAAGAAAAGTTTAAAGGAAGTAGCTTGGAAAATATTTCAGTCTAAAACCATTCACACGCACATGCTCCCCACTCTCCCCCACATCCACAGCAAAAAAGAATCATCAACATATGATAGTATTTACTTTTCCTAGATAACAACAGAATTTTTCAAAGTAAGGTAAGGATTCTGGTCTATCAGAATCTGATCTATAGAAACTGGCAATAAGGTGCTTTTACAATAATACTCTCCCTCTCCCTCACCAAATCATTTGGACTGTGTGAGAAGTTTAAAAATAAGTCTCATTAAATAATGATCACTAACAATCCTTGTTCAAAATCTGATTGCTATTTTTATAGCTGACTTGGGTTGGTTTGATAGCTGACTATGCTGACTTTGGGTTGGTTTGACTCTTTTGGGAGCATCCACACATACAGGCACGTGAGCTTGCAGCAACTCAAACAGAAGTGGTGCAAATTTGAGCTGGAGCTATTTGCCTCAGTGCATGTAACTGAAAATGCACTTTGATGTGTGGCAAATTGTGCCACTTGGGGCAAAATAACCCTGCCTGGCTCCTCCTGGATCTGCAGCCAGGGGGAGCTAGAGCCCCAGCAGTATAAAAACCTGCCCTGTGCTGGCCCCAGCAGTATAAAAAGATGCTGTGGCAAGCTTCTCGGGGTTACTCATTCTCAGGAACTTCTAGGGGCATAGCTGGGGCTTCTCAGTGGCTGAGCCTGTACTCCACCCTCATCCCACGAACCACTAGGGGCATCAGCTGGTGGCTCCTCCATAGAGCCATCGCCGTGGGTGTGTATGTGGCGAGCTTCACAGACACCCTGTCTCCTGCCCCTTCTGCAGGCAGAAGGAGACCCTGGCGCACATGACCCTCGAGTGCGCCAGGCTGCAGCCCCTTCACCTCCATCTACAGAACCTCCACCTGAGGTTTTGGTTGAACTTCACCCCCCACCTTTCTATTTTTGGGCACCCCATCTGTGGCCCCATCAATCCCAGGACCTCCTAGTCAACCTTCTCCAGGCTCTGTACCTGACCAGGAAGGAGGCTCGGGAAGGTGCCCGGGGACTGCGGTGCTGCTTTCCTATCACTTGCTTGTGCATGTTTCCAGGCACAGCACCACTGGGCAGCGTCCACTGGCTCCCTGGATGCCTTTGACGACTGGTGGGTGCAGTCTGGGGGGCTCTGCTTGGTGTCCCCCTCAAGTGCACTTATTTTCACATTTTGACCCTTTGACCCACACAACACTCCTATCCTGTTTTTTTCATTAGTTGTCCCAAGAATTTAGTTGTACCACTCATTCATTAGCTCCACACAGGGTTACTAATTAGCCAGGAGAGCCTTATAGCCATTGGTATAAGTGTTACAAATAGACAAGAGCTTCTGGGACCCAGCCAACTGGTACCTGGGGACACTACCCCTCTCTTTTGCCAGCTGGACTGCTGAAACAGCCGAGTGTTCCCTGCACTCTCTACCCACTGTAGCAGTCTGGCAGTGGGGGCTGCTGCCTAGCTCTGACCTGCTGCCACCTACAACAGCATGCGGAGCGAAAGCTGCACGCCTGCCAGACCTGGATGAAGACTGCATGGACATTGGAGGCATCTGCTTCTCTGGGCCAGCTGCCAGTGGGCTGTGGCAGCCTAGTTAGCCTCTGTGCAGCACTATTGCCATGTGTGCTACTGCCTGGCCATCTGGGCAGCTATTGCCTGGAAGATGTTCTCAAGGTGGTGGCCTGCTTTGAACTGTCAAAGCATGTCCTCCTGGTCACTTGGGGCCACCTCCAGCTGGGTCCCGGGTGCCAGCTCTGAGCAGGCTCCTCTGCCTGGGTACTGCCACTTGCCTCACTAGCAGGAATTCTGGTGTTGCCTATTTAAAAACTGCAAAATCCCTGATAAAAAAAAAATCCCGAAGTCACTCTTTAAAATACCCCAAAATCCATGTTCTTCCACAAGTAAAACAAAAGACCACTAGACATACATATGTATATATAGGGAGATCAAATCAGTTGGACAATGTTTTATTGATATATTTACTATTTTAAAGCAATTTGGAAGCCTACCAGTGCCTCTATTATCATAATAAAATAAATTCCAAATATCTAAACAGTTTGGCATTGACTTTTGGATTTTTTGTCATTGAAAAATCAGAGCCGCCCCTACCCACTTTGCTCACTAGGATGTTCAGCGCTGAGCAGAACAAATATGACAGTGCCCCTACCCTTGCCCTGTGCCCCTCGCTCTCAACCCATAGCCTGCCTCCCACCCGAGTCCCCTCACTCCTGACCCACAGGGCCAGTTATGTGGGTGATGGGTTTGGGGGGGGTGACTTGGGAGTGTGGGGTTTTCGGGTGGATTGTGGTGGGACTGTGGGTGTGGGGAGGGCATATGGGGGAGTTGCTCAGGAGGGGTAGGTCCCTGCCCCCTGCCAGGCACAGCCCCCCTCGCCCCCCCACAGTTTACGAACTGCTTCTCCCAAAGGGCCATTGGTACAAACGAACCAAAACTGATCCAACTTTCACATTGCTTCATCTAGTGTTAAAGTTGAAGCAACCAGAACGTAATTAGAATGTAATGGCTGCTGCCCTTTTGAAAGATTCCCTTTTAAACATGGCTACAAAAGTGTGCCTATACTCTTATTTAGCACTAATTCAGCTCTGAATAAAATCAATAACATTTAAGAGCAATGGCACTTTAAGCTGAATTCTTTTTCTTCTAATTTCTATGTTCTTAATCCAATGAACAGGCCTTAAGCCTGAGTTTTAAAAGGTGGACCCTTGTTGGCCACATGGTCTGAGAAAAGAAATATTTTGAGAGCCAAGCTATGAGGCCTCTAGATTAGTGGTAATAAAGGTGGAGTCATACTAAGGTCGCTGTCTTATGTCATAGTCTACTACTGAATGATGAAGCTAGGGAAACAAAGTTAAGTTACAAGGTGTTATCCACAGTTATAACTCTTGAGAAAAACCAAAGGTTTAAAACCTAAGATTTAGCAGGAAAGTTCTCTTCAATCTAGGTTTTTTAAAATTATTCTATTTAAATGTTAATTACATATCAGTGAAGTGACTCCAAGCCATGTCTCCTAACATTAGATATTATGACTGTGGGTACTATATATTCCAACTTTATCTTTAAAATGAAATACTAATGCTGGTTTCAAGGCATATACTTTACTTTTGTTTTCGATATTTTTTCCCTTCAAGTATCAGTCCTGCTTTCCCTCTCACACAACACTTGGAAAGCTGCTTTCCTGAACTCCTTACAGGTGAATAAATAGAACATGAAAAATGTTCCATCAAGGAGAGGTCTTTACAAGTCATGGTGGGTATAATTTTATTTCCTTCCAGGAATGCTTGTCATTGTCATAAATTTCTTACTCAAATTCCACTTTCATAAGTTAAACACTATAGTTCATAGTCAACTGCCTTCAGACTTTATAAAACAAACAAATGCTTCGAAGCACCTCCAGTTTTTAAAGAGTTCTCCTTTCCTCCTTTTAAGAGATTTCCAATATGGCCTTGCCCTTCACTGATGGAACAGGTTCAATTAGCTTTATGTGCAAGGCTAAGCAATGAAAAATTGCCAAAACTTCAACTGATCAAATTATGATGCTAGGAGAAAACATAGGTCCTGCACAGAGGAACAAAATCCCCGTGTAACTTATACTACTTTTAACAGTAATATAAATTCCATTGGTATCTGGAAAGGATAGGCATGTGTTTACCCAGGGGTACTCATATGAAGCAGGCAAACTTTACAGTGCCTCACACTAGAGGGTGAGGTCAAGTAATGGCTTGTTTGCCTTGAACATAGTGAAAAGTATGCACAGGTTATTCTTGTAGTTAATAAGCATTGTTTATGGGCTTGGACAGATGTTCAATTTTTCCAGGGTGAGTCTCAGCTCTCTCAAGAGAAACCATGAGAATACAGACGTTTGTAATTTTTCTCCCAGAATAAAAGTGGCCACTTTGGGAGACAAATAATTTGGGAGCAACCTGAGTAAAGTGGTTCCCTGAAGAATATCTCTCAGGAAAAAGAACATCTCTATAGACATAGAGCTATCTGCTGGAATCCCAACAGTGGTGATGCATAGGGGAAGCATGGGGGTGCACATGCACCCTCTGAGAGCACTGGTGCACCCCTTTACATGCGCTTCCCGCTTAGGCGATTGGCAAGGGGGGCAGGCAGGAGTGCCAGTAACCCCCTGTGAGTGCTGGACGGGGAGTGGGAGTGCCGGATGTAGCACCATGGACGCTTCCAGGAGCGCCACGGTCACTTCCAGGAGCAGCACGGCTGCTTCCCGGTCAGTGAGTTTTGCCGCGAGGAGACCCCCGCCCAGTCGCTGAGGTGCCCCGCCTAAGGTGGCACCAGTTGCCCATGAATCAATACAGGGACTGCTTTGGGCTGGAAAAGCCCTGTGTGAAGCACTTAGGGGGGGTGTTCTGCTGTAGGCTTTTTCAGTGGCGTGAGGTCCACTCAGGACAGATAGGAACTAGACTACCCAACCCCTCCCCCACAAACTTGGGTAACTCCAGCCCTGGCAGCATTTAAGTACTGGGAGGTGCAGGTCCCTGGCCACTTGCAGCTGGGCTGGAATACAGGGTGCTGACAGGCGTACAGCGCCCTGCTGTAATGCATGACACTTCACAGGAAGCACCATGAGTTACATTAGCGGTTCCCAATCCGTGGTACACATACCACCAGTGGTACTCAGACAACCTGTCAGTGGTACATGTTAAAGTAATTATAATAAATCTGCTATCTGACAAAAATTTGCTAGTGGTTCTTAAGATTGAACTGAAAAATTTACTGATGCTCCGTCAGGTTGCATTGTTTTAAACTGATGGTGCACAATGTGCCAGAGTTTGGGAACCGCTGAGTTACAGCATTCCCCCCCAACCCAACAGACATTGACTGTTGGGTCCGGGGGGGGTTGAGGGATTGAGCTCCAGTTTGGAGAACTGCAGCCACTCTCCCCTCCCCCCGCCACTCCCCCTTCCAAGCTCCAGGGGGCAGGAAGCGGAGAGAGCTGAGACTGGCATTCGCCTAAACTGTGGTGGTGGGTCGGGTGGGTGGATTGGCACTGGGGTGGGGTGGGGAGGGGGCAGAGGGAGCTCCACTCCACCCTCCAGCACAAGCTGGGCAAACCCCAGACAGAACTCCCTCCCCTCCCTTCTCCTCCTCCCATTCAGGAGACAGCACTGGGGGTGGAGCTGGGCTGCTGAGGGTTCAGACTGTCGTGCGATCAGGCATTTCTAAAGCACTCTGCAGCCATGCACTTCTGTCAGTGTATGACTGTTGAGTGCTACAGGTGCCTGATTGTGTGACAAACCACCACATCTGTCAGTGCCTTTAGTGCAAAGAGTTTAGGGAGGAGAGCTCTGTACATGGGAGAGGCACAGACCAACCCACTTCCTCACCTAATGTGGCAACTCCCTTCCTCTTTCCTTGACCTAGCAGACACCTGCAGGGACTACAACACTTTGTTCTGGGAAGCACACCTCTCTGACCAGAGAGGAGACAAACTCAGGATCTCCTTTGTCATAGCAACCCTGGAGATAGACAGGGAGCGGGGATTTTGAGCCAGAGTCCTCAGGGGCATTTCCCCCTGAAGCTTCCTTCGTTTCCACATTTTGAAGCTTCCAGGAAGACTGCATCAAGGAGGATGGAAGCAGAGGTGGCAAGCCAATCAGTGCTGACTTGTGTCCTTGCTTATGTCACTGTTGCTGGGCAGAGAAAGAAGCCTGGGAAGCTATTTGAAATGTGTGCCTTAGGTCAGCACTGCAGGCTCCTTGTTTCCCTGCTTGAACTTCTGTACAGGTCAATTTCCTCTCAGGAAAGCAAGCCTGGGAGAGTTCTTCTGAAGGATCTGAATGCGTATACACAGCCTATATCAGTGATTCTCAACCAGGGTGCCACAGCACACTGGGGTACTTTGAGAGAGAGCTTTTTGGGGTGCCACAAGGTAGAACACAATGTTATCACTGTTATGTAGATAAACATGATTCACAAGATAAACCCAGAAATTTCAAGTAGGAACCCCGTAGTGTTAGAAAAACATTAAGATCTGTTGTGGTCTTTCTGAGTCCTTTGCAAAAGAAGAATTTCTCCACTCATTTTTTGTAGCCAAAAAAGAAGTGAAGACTGGCATTTTCCAAGGGGTGCCTTGAGTCTAACAAGGGGTTCCTTGAGTGTAAAAAGGTTGAAAACCATTAGTTTATACTGAGTCAGAGTAAGTATATAAGCCAAGTAAATTCATAGGCTTTTTTCAGTGCCAAGGCTCTTAAATGACACACACTGTATTTATTTATGTTAAAATAGCTCCTCTGTTTGAACAGCCCAATTGGGTACTATATGTGACCTTTTTGACTTTTCTCCCCTCTCTCTTTTTTCATATTAAGGTCAGTCACACCAAAAAGATCTAAGGCACAGTATTATGAACAACAACCACAGCCCTCTGCAGTTGGAATTTCAATTCTGCCAATATGATTTTTGAGTCATATTCTTCCACTGCATTCAGAAATATCAGATCTTGCAAGGGAAAGTCAGCTAATCTCTAAACACCGTAAGTAGAACTAGAACTCTGTAAATGCTTACATGGTAAACATTTAGAAAAATTAAAAATTAGTTATGATCAGGTCATTAAAACACCCCTGTAAAACCTCTCAGCTGTATTTTAGACCAAACCATCCCTGCAGGTCTGCCTCTACATGAAGCAGAGAGTAATATTTAATGGGATACTCCAGCCGAACTAGACAGAAATTCAGCACAGTCCAAAATGAAGCAGAGAAAACTTCTTAAGGATCTGCAGTTACTCAGCAGAGTCCAGAACATCTTCAGGATTTCAGCTTTATTTATAGTTTTCTGGTAAAACCAAGAACTATGTCTCTGGCCATATTCCCTTCCACCAGCTGAATGTCGTTGAATTCCAAATGCAAAACATAACCAGGCTGCTGCTTTTGCATCTGTAGTTCCTAGTCCCATTTCTAGATAACAATTAATCTTTTCCTAGGCCTCTGGATAAGACCCTTTCTTAAAGTCAAATCAACTGTGATGTTCTTTTTACGCAGGCAGGAAACCTGGAACTTTCCTCAGTTGCTCTCAGCATTGAAGGCACTTCCCAGTTGTGTGTTGAAAAGCTGGTCCAGAACCACATCCTCATTACTGTCCCACTCAGAAACCATCCCCCTGGGGCACTCACTGAGCAAAGTGCTTCTTTTCCATAAGGTTCCCATTCTATAGGCGAAACAAGAATTTTATACTCATCACATGCATACCATGCATATTGTATTCTCTTTGGTCTCTAACCTCTGCTTCTGTCCTCCTTGATGCAGTCTTCCTGGAAGCTTCAAAATGTGGAAACAAGAAGGACGCTTCAGGGGGAAATGCCTGAGGACACAGGCATTCTTCTTTAGGCAACAGACATCCCATTAAAGCATAAAATACTTCTGTCATGATAGAAGCCTGCTGTTCTAGCTCTGATAGGGGGCGTCTACATGAGACATTATTGCTCATTTATTTAGTACTTGTATAATCAAATACTAAATAAATGCACAGTAACTGGAATTAGTCCACAGTAGTGCCAGTGAACACCTTTTAAGTGTTCCTAACCTAATGTGGCAACTCCTTTCCTCCTTCCTTGACCTAGCAGACACCTGCAGGGACTACAGCACTTCTGGGAAGCACACCTCTCTGACTAGAGAGGAGACAAACATCATTGGAGAGAGACAGGGAGCGGGGATTTTGAGCCAGAGTCCTCAGGACCTAATAATACCGTGCAGTAGCATATTAGCATTGTTGGTGCTGTGATGTGCTACTGCACAGTATTATTTCGCTACTGCACAGTAGCGTCACTTAAAAGTTGTTCACTACTGTGGAATAACTATAGCATCTCATGTAGATGTGTCCAGAGTGTCCCAAAGTAACTAACTGTTGTCTGCCTGCTCAGCTCATATGGTATCATTATAGACCAAAATGTTCTAATGAAGGCACAATTATTTTCTTATATAATTGTGCTCTAAGTATGTTCCATAATAACTATTTTGGCAATTTAAAAAATGACAGCCAAGAAGTAAACAATTAATGTAAAATAAAAAGGAAGTCTAATAAATTCAGTAACATATGTACATGTAATTATTCACTTTAAAAGTCCTAAGTAGAATATTTTAAAACAGTTCACATACAAGTCTCCTATAAAACATTGATGGGACTCTGCTAAACTCCTGATAAATTTTGTTCGTGTAAATCTACTTCTAGCTTCTCACTAAGCCTTGCTGACAGAATTCAGCAATAAAAATTGCTGCGGTAGAAATTTTCTTTGTGTAATACTGATCAAAGGGAAACACACAGTCACATGTTATGGAAGATGGTCATCATCATGATCATTTGAAAAAATGAAAAGGAGGGGCTGTTTTGATTTATAGCTGCATATGCATTGGTTCATGAAGAGCACCTGTTGCATGAGAAACACATTGAGAATTGCCAACCATATGTCTTTAGTTCTTCTAAAAAACTGGCATTATGAGAAGCAAACGCAGGGAACAGCTATTTGTCTTTTTAAAGGTCACATGATCACAACCCACTAAAAATCTGGTGCAAGAACAGAAAATGGAAATGATTGTGCAAAACCAGGCCATTCCTTAAACTTTCCTTTAAGTCCATGTTGGTGTGGTTAGAAAAAGCTACTTTCATAAATATTACACAGACGTACATTGGAAAGCAGTCAATTATTTAAAAAATAAAATAGATTTTAAGACTGAATTGAGACTAGAAAAACACACATATGATAGCATCATTCAGTTATCATAAATGTCTTATTTGAATAGGAATAAAGGTTCCCAAACATTGTTCATCTCACTTCTGTACTAATAATGCAGACACATCTACTATGAAAGAAGCTTGTGAACTGGAGATGAAGCAGTGTCTGGCTATCCCATTAGTCTCAAGTTTTACAGTAATTTTACTTAATCATACTTAAGCTGTGTTCTGTTCTCCTTGAAAATCACAGTAACAGATAAAAGATTTTGGCCTGTATTTTTGTTTAGAACCACAAATAAAAAAGCTTTTACCTTTTAAGATTGTTCCTAAAATGCTGAAAAAGATCTGCAAGTTCTCCATTTGGTTGCCCTTGAAAATTACAGTGAACTTTTCCTGAATTTAAAGCCAGCCCGCTCTTTATTAAAGCAGAGGAATTTCACTGGCTTTAGACAGGCTTTCTGGATTTAGACTATCGCAAATGAGAAAAGAATTTGGCCACTATTGTATTTTCTGCTTTATGGCTACCATAGTTTTTTGTTTTTTTGGAAGACTTACTTCCTTACCATTGCAGTAAATCTTATCTGTTGACATAAAGCAGATGACTGTGGAGAACCTATTTGATGTGGTAAACAAAGCCAAAGTCATTGCCAAACCATCTGATTGAGTTTGAAAGAAAAGAAACATGAATACTGTGGGAAGGAGAACTCGGGGCTTGGAGCTTGCAGTGATTTTGGTAATGTAGTCCAAAAATAACCAAGAAGAATATTGCCTAAAAGGAAATACAGTACAGTATGTGGGTCTGATTCCAATTTCCCAACAGTGTAAATCAGAAGTAGCTCAACTGAGTTAATCCACTGTAAAACCAGATGCCAGAATCAAGCCCCATAGGTACAGATAACTACCAGCAAGACAGTTACAGTAATGTTAAGGTTTAGAGAGTTGAGCTGAATATTGATAACATTTGTTCTATTGGTGAAGCAAATGTCGTGGAAGGGTCTCCAAGGGACGAGGTGGAAGCCTTACAGCTCATGGTATTTTATAATTAAACTAGACCAAGAACACCAAAATATAGACAGTAGATAACGATCCTGCACTTGTCATGGGATGGATAATTGGCCTGATCTAGTGCCAAAGAATATCAAAAGGCAGTTTTTCCACTGGGCACTGGATCTGGTCCCACAGGCCTTTTTCTCCTGTAATTTCCATGAGTTGAATTACACAGGAAGGAAAAGAAGGCACCATCAAGCTGTAGTGGCTGGAAATATTACGTCTGCAGAGTTCAGGGGCTGATGCTTCCATTTTGGAAACAGCACACAAACGAGGCTTTTGATACACGTTTTTACAGATGTAACATGTCTCCCTTAGTACAAAACTGCTGGTACTTTTTAGTGTGGGGAGCAGAGATGGGACTATAGACTCAGAAAAAACATGGATGAAAACTAATGATTTTTTTAAAAAGTTATTTTCTTATTAAAAAAAAATCCACCTTTCCTCTTAAATGAAAGATGTTTAATATTAATTTTGAAATTGTGATATCTGAAGTTAAAGGATAAACTTACTATCATCTAATAAAATCATATAAGCAAGCAAACAAATAACAATTGTCTGTCAATTACTCTCTCAACATTTAACAATACAAAGGTTGCTGACACTTTTTTTTTAATATTGTATATAAAGAATCAATGGGAAACACATCTTAAACTTCTGAGGTCAATCAAGCTTTATAAATGAGACAATCTTCTCTACTGTATTACATATTTATATTTTTCTACAAGTAAGGACTTTCAGTTTGTGATCTGTGCAAAAATTATTGCCTAAATCACTTTTGGTTTCGGTTGAGGTAAAAGGTACAAAAATATTGGTGTGGAACATTATCTAGGCAGGACTGACCAGTTAGCATTGACTGACCCTGTGCCACCAACCCCTTCCCCAGATGGTCATTATTTCACTTCCATTAATTATTAAACATAATATCGGGTGCATTGCTTTCAATTGTTCATCCTTGAAAGAAAATATTCATTTTAGAATGTAGCTTGGAAAAAGAAAATGTCACAGCAAAACTCATTCCAAAACACACACTGAAAAATGTTTACACCAACACTACAAAAGAAATCTTGAGAGTTACAATTTCCCTGCTCATAGAGTTGGAATCTTCTACTAAATGGATATATATAGGCTGACAAGTCTGCCCATGTATTACAGTGGACAAAAAAATCTATAGAAAAGGGTTCTACCCTCTGAAATTTCTTTCTGATGCTGTTTGTATCTATTTCTTGGGGAAAATGATGATACAGAGTGTGAGAATGTATTCATTTTATAGATTTCTTTGAAGGTTTGTGTTTTTCTGAAGATTAATAAAATATGGCACTAACAGGCATGTATTCCTTGCTGGAATTCACAGGAAGCATATGCATATAACTGTAAGGACAGAACACATGCACCTAGTATTCTACAGAGCTGTCTTTTAAATCACCACTAGTTATTTGCTTTTCAACTCAACAGGCATTTCATCAAGAGAAACTGAGAAACAGGAAAAAAAGAACAGAGAAAACACAATATAACTAAGAAATATAGCATGATCATCATCAATAATGTTAAATGAATGCAATGGAAAGGTGCAATAAGAATTGAAAAACCTTCCTGCCTAAGCCACTTACTTCTCACTAAGATCTTCAATGTGTTGACCATGGCCTAACATGAAGTTTGGACTCATCTGGCTGCAGGGACTTGCAGGAGCAGATAAAGTGCTCTTGACATTTTGGACTGAATGTCTCCGGCTTCTTCTCCGTTCTAACCCCCTTCGTTCACTGGAGCCAAGACTAGCTCTTCTTCTGTCCCTGCGGCCACTGGGTGGGGGTTCAGCATTCTCATCTCCATCCTCATGCCTCAGTGTCATCTGAAAGGAGCAAGGAGTGAGGCTTTCCACACATCTTTTTACATTTCATATGTTCACATGTTTAAAATACCCTTGCATTTTAAAAATTAGTCTGCAGCCACATCTTATCCCTAACCACCATCACTCATCACTCCAAGTATGACTCGTTTCTTTTGGCTATGAAAAGTTGATGACATGCATAATATTCCTCTTACAATCACTGTTCCAACAACTGTTCCTCTTTCATTGCTAAATACTTGTCTAGGTGATACTATTGTCATTATATATAGAGCCCTCTCATCTAGATAAGGGTTTTGCAAAAGTTTCATCTGGGGTTTCCAAAGGGGCCTAAGGGAATTAGATGCTTAACTCCCAATATTTCAATAGGACTTGGGAACCTAATCCTTTGAAAATCCTTGTGTGAAATTGTGGCCTCACAGAAATAAATGACAAAATTCATATTGACTTCTACGGAGTCAGGATTAAACCCTCAGTCTCTAGACATTAATGTTCACATCACCAACAAAGTCAAGAAGGTATTATCATCATCTTTCATCTATAATATGTGTCATAGGGAACCCGTTTTATAGATGGTAACATTGAACCACAAAGTAATCGATCAGAAGTCCAATAAGAAGTTTGTAAGAGAACTGAGAACAAAACCCACATCTCTTCACAGTCAGTCATGCCATTTGATTTCTTCTGCTGTGGCACATAGATATATAAAGGGCATATTAGAGAGGTTACATACCACGTACTACTTCAGATCTTTACTAATGCTGTTACAAAGGGAACACACTTAGGACATTTTTACACGTGATTCGGGAGGCATGGGAGCCACTTTAATTAGGAAGCCATGCTAATTAAAGCACCCAAGCATCACATGTATCAGTGTCCCCACACTGAAAAATGGTGGTGGGGCACTTTGAATGAAAGCTTATTGAACGAGCTTTAGTTCAAAGCACCCCACCACTATTTTTCAGCACAGGGACATTGATGAATCACGTTAGTCTACTGAAGTGCATTAATTTCCATGTACCAGCAGGCTTGATAAATTGAGTTTGCTCTGACATGCTGGATTTCCAGTGTGTTTCAGCAGGCTCCCTGCACATATATAGGAGTCCTTAGTGACTAAATCCTTTAATATCTCTATCTGGAGTTTTTTGGCGCTCGATTTGTTTTTATATCTATGAAAGCAAGAAAATGTGTTCTGCCAGCAGGATTCACAAGGGATTAAAATAAATGCTCATTCTTCTGGGCTGGATTCTCTACAAAACCACACAGGCTATAGTGGGGTGTGGAACAATGGTGGGAAGCTGAACATCTTCTGCCAACTTTTTTACCTGCTTCTCTTCTGACACTGGTCTATAACAGGAACAACTCTGTTTCACATAATCAAGTTGTACTAGTGTAAATATGGTTAAGAAAGAAGAGAATCAGGACTACCACCACTGAAACTGAACATTGTGGTAAAGAAAGAAACTATATTTCACTGCACCCTAATATGAATTCCCATGCACTTTGTATCATTTTTGGCCTTAAGAAAAAGCCATCTGAAAATGCTCTAATTATTAAGAAACCACATATCCTATCTTTGCACATAAATATTTCACAAGTGGTTATTTTATACTCATGCAGTGCATGTGGAGTCAGTCATTCATTACCCAATTGCTACAAAATGGTAGGAATGGATCCAGTATAAGCTCATAAACAAAGACTCACTGGGCAATCAATTGTGAAGAGAGCTGTATTCATGGAGCTGAACTAGACTGAATACTTTTATCATACTGAATACTTTTGCATGTGGAAAGAACTTTTACGGACTTTGGGAGCTAGATGTGTAACTAGCAGTTTGAGTAACAGTCTTAATTGCAGACAGAATTGCCTCTGAAGAGGCTAGTAAATGTGTCGCTTTACCTTGAAGAATAACCCATGTCTAGTATGAAATGCATCTGTCCTGTATGTAAACAGGTACTGCAGTAGGTCACATACACCAATGTGTAAAACACTTCTAGCAACCAGATATTTTTCTTTTAAATAAAATAGATAACCAAGGCTAGGCTGTTCCCCCCACCCCCCAGCT
Organism: Alligator sinensis; assembly: GCF_000455745.1. Classification (NCBI taxonomy): domain Eukaryota; kingdom Metazoa; phylum Chordata; order Crocodylia; family Alligatoridae; genus Alligator; species Alligator sinensis. The sequence goes on along the minus strand of NW_005842384.1, from coordinate 913,306 downwards.
TTGAAGTTTGCACAAGTTGTAAGATGCATAAAACAGGGCATGTTATGTTACCTCATAAATGTTAAATTGTTCAACTAAGTCCAAGTCTGTTCCTTTCTTGTTCAAGTGTCTCTGTGAAATAGCTTCAATGCCTAACTCTTCCAGACAGTCCACCACGTCATAGAAAGAGTCTTGATCTGGCAACCCTGAGAGTGTCTGAGAATCAAAAGAAATACATTTCAATCTCTGTGTTTTAAAACGATTAAACAAAGGTATTATATGTTTTTGTAAGTGGCAGTGTGTACGATTTTTGATTAAACAAAAAAACAAAGGGTGAGATTGGAGAGATATAGCTAAAGAAAAAAAAAACCATGGAGGGGCATACATCTTAACAAATAACCTGATACAATTTGTAAATATCTGAATAACTGGCAACATAAATCAGTATTAGCAGTCCATACACAAAGACCAAAAAAGTAGGTCTTTGAGACAAACTATTTGGATAATTTGTTGCTCCATTTAAGTATAGAAAACAAGAGTAGAGAATATTAAGGCAAGGCAAGCCTGTGGCACAGGCATGCTGCGTGTGTGGCATGCAGAAGGTCAGGGAGGAGACAGGTAGTCCAGCAGCAGACAGGGCAGGAAGCAGAAAGGAAAGTAGCAGATCAGGCAGGGGAAGGGGATTGGAATGGGACTTGGGGAGGGCATGGGGTTAATTTGTGGCATGCCTGCCAAAAAGGTTAGCCCCCACTGTGTTAAGGTATCAGGCCCAAGAACGTCCAGCAGAGAGAGAAAAGAAGATTCAATGAAGATTGGCAAAGGTGTCTTCCTGACTATTCCTGTCTCATCATCCTTAAGAAGGTGGCACACGAAGCTGACTGGTGCTAGGTCAACAAGAAATATCTCCTGCCATTTGTCTTCTGTCTTCAAGCCCTTGGGTAGAACTCATTCTACTAAAGCACATGCTGTTCAGTTCTTACAGAACTGTTACCTTTCCCTTTCCTTTCTGTCTTACTAAAAGGATGACAGTAACATAGAAGCACACCTCATCAACTAGCTGAATCAGAGGTGCTCAAGTTTTCATAAGCCACAGCTTACTTCATCAGATCTCTGATTCAGTCAGTCTATAAGTTGCACTTCTACCTTGCCTTCTGCCTGACTTCAGAATAACATGGCTAACTACATCTTACTGAGAAAAGGATTATTATCTACCTTGACTAGTGTGATTTATTTGAAGGATTACAATTTATCTAAAGCATTTCTAGTTGTGGAGCAAACATTTACCAATAAGATTAAAGGTATTCACAGCCACTAACATATATATTTTAGTGACAGTATTCTTTAATTTTTGTGGCATGCCTGCCAAAAAGGTTGGCCCCCACTGTGTTAAGGTATCAGGCACAAGAATATCAAGCAGAGAGGAAAAAAAAAGATTAATCAGGAAATAGCAAAGCTGTTTCCTTGATGATTCCTTTCTCTTCATTCTTAAGGAGAAAAATTCACATTTTCATTTGTTAAGGCATCTTAAGCAAGAGAGCTTCTCACTGCAGTTGTTTTGCCAGTGTTTCTAGCATACTGAGAATTAGTGAGATATTGCTCTTCTGCAACAAAGCCAGAGAGCACTGTGTACTGCATTGTGCCATTACAGTCTGGTAAAGAGGATGGCAGTATGTGATCAATCCCTTACCATGGCCGCACAACATGACCACATGCAGGAAGATGAGCTGCTAGGGAGAGACTTGTTTAAGCACAAATGGCACAAAATGAGCTGCTAGGGAGAGACTTGTTTAAGCACTCATGGCACAACCTCCCTCCCTTTCTGTGGCCCAACACTTTGTGCAGCCATTAACCATTAAATAAGAAGTGGTAAAACCCTATCCTTTGATTCTGCCATGTTCTACCCCACTTTGCATTGCTGTTAATCATGAACAGGGGAAGAACAACAGAGAACTGGGCCCAAGTAGATTAAGAGGATAATTCTGTTGCTCTTGCTCATGCTGAGCAGCACCTTTTTGTGTGTATTGGGCAATTTATCATGCCACACATGACTAATTCAAGTTGATTGAAACACTACCATGACATCAGTTGAGGTGTGAACTTAAAGCACAAGAGTTATTTTGTACTTGGTCACTATGCACCACAAGAACACCATGTAGCATAAGTGCCCTTTTGTGATTTGGTTTAACCCACTTTTAAAGTGTAGTGGGACATAAAAGGGATTACATGAATTGCTAGTGAAGAATAGCTATTCTGGGCTATATAGATGAATTTCAGAATGGCAGAATTAGTATCTGAGTCATGTAAATAATGAGACAGAAAATGCTAATGACATTTTTTTTCAGTACAAGAAAATAGGTTTGAAGTGGAATGAGTAACAGTGGAATCTCTCTCACTGCTTATTTTTCTAAAAGAAATATCTTCTCCAGTCATTACAGGATAATAATCAAGGGTTAATCGTATATTTGTGGTGTAGTCTAGTCAGCCTTCTGTATTCTAGGGGTGCTCAGCATGAATATAAACTAGGGGTGCAATGACAGAGATTTTGGGGGCTGATACCGATAGCCAATATTTAAGGAGGCATATTGGCCAATCTGATCCAATTTCTGATATAGCTGCCTCCAGCTGGTAAGTCCCGTGTGGTGGAAGGGGAGGGGGGGGAAGGGACATGGGGGAGCAGATCAATGTCCCCAAGGCGAAGAAAGGAGGGTGCAGAGGCAGGTGCTGCCCAACGGGATGGGGAGGGCCACGGGACAAAGCCGCGGCTCATGGTGGGGCAGCTCCCACCACAGCTTGCACTCCGGGATGGTGCAGTGGGGAACATGTGCCCTCAGATCTGCGTGTGGGGGGCAGGAGGGCTGCAGCTGTGGGCTTGAGCCAGTGCTGTGTGGGGCTCTTCTCAGTGGGGGAAGGTGCTAGGAGGGGGCTGCAGCCACCGTAAATTTAGCCATCTCACTCAATGCTCTGCTTCCACCCACATGCTGGGAAAAGCCAGGCCTGCAGCAGGCAGTGGTGCGGGGCTGGGAGTGGAGCTGTGATGAAATCTGCGGTGGCTGCAGTCACCTCCCAGCACTGCAGGTGCTCACTCCGAGCCCCACCCCTGCTGAGAAGAGCCCCACGGAGTGCTGGCTGCAGCCTGCCCTGCCCTGATCAGATCCTGGGGCACATGCCTGCCCTGTGCCCTCCTGCAGCGGCAGGAGCCACCCCACTACCCAACTAGCTGTGGCTCCATCCTGCGCTCACTCCACCCCAGCTGGGCTGCGCCTGCCCTGCTCCCTCACCACAGGGGGGTTGATCTGCCTCCCCCCTATGTCACTTCCCTTCCTCCTCCCCTTCAGAGTTACCAGGTGGAGGCAGCTCTCCATGCTGCAGGCTCTGCTCTATGCATTTAGTGGGTGTTTATCAGCCAAATGATTTGCCTCATTGGGCCAATATCCAATATAGACAATTTTCTTTATATTGGTACTGATCCAATATTGGACCAATGGATTGGTGCATCTCTAATATAAACACCTTAAGGGTCACGGTTACAAAACAAAGCTCCCTATTCAGGAAAGTGCTCTTCTTCACAACAATGCTTAAACATAGGATTATGTCCCACTAATGACAACGCGACTTCCACATGTGACTCATCATATTTACTCAAATACAAGATGGCCCTGAATGTAAGTTGAACCCCTAATAATTAGATTCCGTACATGGAAAATGATAATATATTTATTATCATAAATAATAATAAATAATATATAAATATAAATAAATAAATAAATATATAAATAATATATTTATTATCATTTTCCATGTATGGAATCTAATTTTTGGAGGATCATCTTAAATTCATCCCTGCTCACTGCTGCAGGTGGTGGGGGGAAGAAGTGATAAGGTGAGCAGTAATGGGGCAGACAGTAGGGAAGCATGTGGTAGGGCAGGTGAGGGGCAGGCACTGTGGCAGGCAGTGACAGAGGCAGGCAGCTTGCCCCCTGCTGCCATTCCTCCCACCCAACTTACCCCCCCCTTGTGCTTCCCTCCCACAACCCCACGTTTTCCCAATTCCCCCTTCCCGTTCCCCCCTCCTCCTCTCTCTATGCCACTTCTGCCACCCCAGCCTCGCCGCACCCCCTGTCCCAAAGTTTCTCTCCCTTCACCTGCCCCTCAACCCCCACCTTACTTTTGCTCTGCACTGGCAGGCTCCATCCTTGCTGCAGCCCAGGGCACAGAGCATAGCTTCTACCTGGCCCATAACAGTGACCAGCTCCAGCACAGCAAAGGTAAGGAGGAGTGTAGCAGAAGGGGAGAGACAGGGAGAAGCAGCGTGGTGGAGGAGAGACTGGGGGCTGTGGGGGAGGAGTGGCATGTCTGCAGATGCAGGGGAACAGGGGGGAGCAGGCAGCACCTGTGGCTCCAGCTCCAGCCCTGGCTTGAGGCTGCAGCTGCAAGACCCCCACACCAAACTCCCTCCTCCCCATCCTCTATTGCTTCCTCATGCTCAATTGTAAGGTGAGGGTTTTTTCCTCCCTAAGTTATATAAGTTATATGTGGGGGGGGGGAGACTTCATTTTCGAATCCACTAAATATGGTAAGATTTTCTTTATATCACTGAAAATATACAATATAAACATATCAGTTGTTCTCTGAACTGGAACCTAATAAGGGACAGTTTCCTGTGGATTCAAGAAATGAAAACACTGCATTGGAATCTGGAGGTACCTTTAAAACAGTCTGGGCCCTGCATACTTAAGAAATTACCTTCTCTCTTTCACCCCTTTGTGATCCCTAAGGTGAGCTGAGAGTAAAACCCCTTGAAGTACTATTAATGTGGCAAGTCTGCTTTGAAAAAACATATGGGGGTTCATTCTTGACAGTTTCTCCCCAGCTTCTTTCAGAAGCTCTGTAAAACACCCAAAACCTTGTCTAACATCTCTCCCAACTATACGTATGTCCAGAAACGATACTGCATATAATCCTTGCCACTCACTCTTTTCAGGAAACTTTATTGGTAGATGTCTGTTTAAGCCTACCAGCAGTGGAAATTCAATCACCACTTCATGCATAGTGGATTAGAGTGAACAATTATGATTTCCTATACTCTTCAATCATTGTTCCATTGCTGTATTTGTGCTTAAGTTCCTCAGTCCATCTCAAAAGGCTAACAAAGGAAAATGAAATGAAATCTCTGCTGTTACAGACCAGGGCAAAAGGGGAACTTTGCTGACTGTAATAGCTAGAACTAGAAGAGTTAATGAGCAGGTTATAACAAAGACAGAACAGAAGAAGCATTGCTGTTCCAGTCCCCTAGATCTCTTTTATTCCCTGTGTAAATGAAGACCAGATCCTGACTGAGGGACCTCCTCCAGTTCTCCTTCTGACCGTAAATCGGAGACGCCTGACTTCGCTGAATCAACTTGACATGTTTCTGAGAGACTATTGATAAGTTACTAACCAAGTAACCTTAGTTAATTTCTCTATCTGTTTTATTATTACTGACAATTTTAATTTGTATTGTTATGTTGTCTGTTTATTAGCTTAACCTTTTTACTAATTGTTATATGTGTAAACTATATCTTTTGTTGCTATAAATAAAATTTATTCTTTTTTATACGTAAAACTTGTTGTTGCTTTCCTTCCTTACATCTCCTCCTCAGTCCCGAACCAAAAAGCCCAGTGGCTAATAAAGTTGCAGTGCTCAGTCAGTCTGCAACTAAATTAATATACTCACAGTGCCCAGCTAGCCTGTGACAGCTGCCTATAACAGAGACATTTTAAATAAGTGGACCACAGTGGGAGGGCATCAGCAGTGCCTAAATCCTAGCATGTCAGGGAAAATACAAGCAGGAAGTGAGCCTTGCAATCAACTGTGGCAGGTTCACGTACAAGAGCCCAGGA
>NW_005842384.1:895494-907416 GCF_000455745.1 Alligator sinensis | reverse complement strand
TTTCCCTACTCTGTCCCTTGAGAGGACAAAGCCAGGACAAAGAAGGGGAGGATCCAGAGGGGTTTGATAGTGTGTTAGCACCCCCTTTTCATCACTGCTGTGTCCAGTGGCTTGAGTACAGAGGGAACTCCAGAGCTGCTCCTATCCCACTCCAGCTGTGGGTTGCAGCTCAATGGGATACCAGGCTTGGTAGAGAACAGTGGCAGCAGAAAAAAGGTTGCTTCTTCCTGCATCTGTGCTCTGCTGCTCTACCCCATGTCCCCCACTAGCCAGCAACAGATGCTGGAAGGAGAAACCTGCCCCATGCTGCAACTGCTGTCCCTGGCTGATGCAGGCATGGGGGGGAAGCCCCAGAGCTGCTCCTGCACTGGTCCAGCCATAGGCATGGGGTGACAGACTTGACAACACAGTGGCAGCAGCATATAGGGTCCTTCTTCTAGGACCTGTTCCCAGCCAGCGGAGAATATCTGGGTGGAGGGTGTCTGGGCAGGAAGCACATGCTAGAAGGAGGAACCTGCCCCCAGCTGTGCCTGGCTCTCCTTACAGCCCTGGCACTCCTCACAGCCCACTGCTGGAGTGGCTTTGGGCTCCCCCAACTCCTGGGTCAGCTGGGGACAGCCTCAGCGGTGAGTGGCAGGTGGGTCTCCTCCTTCATCCATTTTCTCCCTGCCTGGCTTCCCAGTGTACCCTGCTGACCCAGAGGCTCCAGCCATACCTTGCTTTCATTGCCACCTTGTGGTCTGAGGTGCAATGTAATGCACCTCCCTTTAGTAAATCCTAGATCCGCTCATAAAAAACTGCCAATCATCACTTAAAGCTGAGCAAAAACTGAGCATGAGCTTCAAGATCTGCTCTGTATTTAGCAAAAAAATAATAGTGAGATCAAGTTCCCACGCAAAACAAAAAAAGGTCCATGGGAAGATTATATTATAGTCTATAAGGCTGTAAAAAATTCATAAGAACATATTGGGAGTATGTGTTTGTGGTTATGTTGTTATGCTATGTTATCTTGTCACTAGATATGGGCCAAAATGTGGAATTTGAGGTGAATCTCTTCAAAATGTAGGTATACAAAGGAACCTTGGAGGTGAACCCACAGATCACTTTCTGTGCTTCTACTTAGGATGGTTCTGAAATAAATCTAGACCTGCAGAAGGGCCTGTGATTTGATGTAGCTGACATTTCACAAGACACTGCTATGCAGCTTCACCTGAAAATGGTGGCAACATTTTAAAAATAGCTGATTTAGCATAATTACTGGTTTTGTTATCAAGAACAACTCTTTCAGAACAAATCCAAACCCTGGCATATCCCTATAGTTGTACCCCAAGTCCCATCTAGAGTTTGAGCTGCCTATGATAGTAACAATCCCAAAGGAAAAGAAGGTAAAAGCAAACACAAAATAAAACCGTGCTTGTTTCACTGGAGCTCAAGAAAGAAAACCTCTCTAAACAACATTGTTTAGATGATAGATCTTGTTAAACCATAAATATATAAAATTAGTACTATTAACATCACTATATATATTCAGCTATCTGTTCTTTTAAAAAAAAAATTAGACCTAATTCCAACCCAGCTACTTATTGAAAGGGTAGTTGTCTTTAGGATAAGGAATTTCTTATTCAGACTCCTAGATGCCACCATAAACATCTTATTTTTTTATTAGTATTCATTTTATTTTTATTGTTGTCATGTCTTTTGCCATTTACAAGACATTAATAATATAGAAGAACTGCACAGACTATGAGGTCTCCAGTCCAGTGTTAACATAGATAGATAGATATGCAAAGCGTAGTTTCATATACACAACATTGTATACATGCAATATATATTTGCATATATATATATATATATATATATATATATATATACACACATATATACTGCATATATACAGTGTTATATATATGAAACTAGGCTTTGCATATCTATCTATCTATCTATCTATCTATCTATGTTAACACTGGACTGGAGACCTCATAGTCTGTGTCATTCTTCCATTTATATATATACACACATACACACACACACACACACACACACACACACACACACACACACGCATGCGCACATATATATATACACACATACACACAAAGCCTAGTTTCATATACAACACTCAACACTGCTTGGATTGGTGTCTAAACAGTGAGAGCCACTAGATGGCTCACAAACTGTATGAAGAGGTACTACTACCCAATCTATTATAGTGGTAGGTCAAGATGTCTGAGAAAATTAACTAATTTTAACTGCTTTCAGCTTGAAATATATTTGTCTCGTGAGCCATTTCTGAAGCATTTGGTGCTGGCCAATGTCAGAAACTGCATGTTTGCCTAAACAGTTCAATATGGTGCAGTACAGTAATTCTTACGTTCCTAAAAATAGCACAGGCATGCCTGGTCATGGGCAGCCAGGTCTGGGGGTCACCCAGGGTCAGAATAAGCAGCCAGGATCTGAAGCAAGTGTGCAGAGTTTCTGTACAGGGAATCTAGAAGATCTGCCTGGGGACTGGAGATCTAGAGGGTTGGGGAGAGAAAGGGGTCCAGAGGCCAGCTAGACTGCATATCCAGGAGACCAAATCAAAGTCAGGTTAGGGAGCCAGAGTCAGGCCAAACTTAAGATCCATGGGCAAGACAAGGCAGGTAGCCAGATAATTCGTCAGAGAGAAGGTAGAGGCACAAGCCAAGGGTGAGGTACCTTGAATATGAAATTGAGTCTTGTTGCCCAGATGCTTCCTCTTCTGGGTCAGGGGCTTTTACAGAAACAGGTAAAGAGTCACCTGATCCTGGCTCGCCTCTGGTTGCAGAGACTGGGTGGGTGGCTAGGCCCAGATATTGGGTTCTGACCACCTATGTCTGCCCCAGTGCTCAACTAAGGTGGCAGGCTAGGATGAGTGGCCATGCCAGGCAGGCTGAAGCCCCAGATTCAAGGCCGTGGCCTCACAGGCACCTGAAAATCATGTGCCGGGGTGGAAGTGGTATCAAGCTCCGAACTAAGGCAGCAATTCTTCTGAGGACAACTGGATTCACAGAGCACTTGCTGCTGGTCCACAAGAGTGGGCTGGTGACATTGTGTTAACCTCTTTCCTATAGCTGATCTGCTAGAACACATTACATCTTCTCAGCAGGGAGCGCCCAAGCAGTATATTCATACAGCAAGGGCTTTTAATGCAGTTGTGAAAAAAGGCAAATGGAAGGAATTGCTTGGATATATCAGAAGAAGGACATCCCATACAGATAGGTAAGCATTAATGCCATAGTATGAGACACTGTCAAAAACTGATCTAGAAAATAGTGTGGTTCTGGTGACTTCTGTTCAACAAAGAGGAATTCAAACAGGTGAGAGAAGGGTTACTTGGAAAATGGACTGACCATATGAGGTATGGAGAACCCATGAAACAGATAAGTCTATCAAACAGATCGTCTTACCTAGGCAAAGTCAAGGTTGAAAATGGATTATATGTGCTCTCAACAAACTCATGAGCAGTGGGAGGTTAACATCCGACTTAAAAAAACCATCAACTTCTCTTCTCATTAAGATGTGGTCAACACTATGAATGTCATGTATTTGCCCACTGGCAAATACACAGACCACCTTCCTGCCTGCTCATGAGCACCTGAGGCAGCTACAACAATTTCTTACATAAGAAATAAAGACTTGAGTTGTCCCTTGATCAAAACACTTAAATATTGTAGAAACCCCTGTCACATAATGTCTTCATAAATTTATAAAGCTACATCTTCAGACTAGTTGGATCTTTTTTCCCCCTACTCCTATTGGAAGGTATTTTTGGAATCCTCTCCTCTGATTCTTCTGCACAGATGTGCTATGCTCTTTTCAGCATGAAATGCTCTTTTCTTTTTTAAAAAATGTAAAGATGTAACTTTTCCTAAAAAATAAAAGTTAGAAGGGATGATAGGCTCTTTCACATATTGCATAAAAGTTAGTAAATAATGAAGTAATAAAACAAACAAACTTGCTACAGCAAGTGCTAAATGACTGAGCAGTAATGATTCGGGTGCACATACAGATGCACCCAGTGAGACCCAGGGTTAGTTTGAAGTGAACCATCTTGACATCAGTAATGTGACTGGGGAGCTGGGAGAGGGAATCTAGCACTAACTGCCCCTATCAGAGCAATATTAAACATTAATAAAGAAGCCGTTTCACCACAAAAGCATTTAGTGTAGTCTTGAAGAAGGTAAATGGTAGGAGTTAACTGGGATCCTGATTTATGACCATAACTCAGAATCCTTGAATGAATAGAATGAATTTAACAGGTTTGACTGGGACTAACATTTTGACCTACTAAGTAAAATTGTAAAGCAGTGTTATTTTGGTGCCTAAACACATCTTGGTTTTCTTTGTTCTTCAAAAAGGTCGGTTTTAAAGTTCTGACTCATTTGATTTGTTTAGCATTTAAAGGACATTTTTTCCTACCTCGTTTCTCATTTTATGAGCTTTTAAGTATTCTTCTGCAAACACATGTACATATTTTAGATAATATTTGATTTTATAGTGGAATAAGTACTGTAATAAAAGCCCTGGAGAACTACAAATGAGGAAGCAAAACTCACAAAACCTTCCCCCCCACTTTTTTTTTTAAACAGAAAGTGTCTAATTAGCAGTCAGCCCTGTTAAATTCATCACATTTGGTGAATAAGAAAAAAAAAATGTTCTGGAATATCATACTCCTCACAAAGGTAGCCTTTGTAACCAAGCTTTTTACCAGGACTTGTTCACCTTTCTTTTCTTAAGTGGTTTGTTACTTTCAGCTGTTGAATCTTGTATTAAAGTCAGGTGTGAATTTGAGGCAGGAACTCTGCACCACACCCAGAAAAGAGAGCCTAATCCTGAATGTGGTTATTTGGGTGCTCCCGTGACATAAATAATAAAGGACAAGAATATCTTGTATTTGTTTACACTGTAGGTTGGCATAATAGTCTGAGTGATCCTTCAGAAGGCTGCAGATGAGTGGACTACTCCATAAACTGCCTTCCTCGAGTGATTAAGCCCACCCTCTCCCAGTCTAAGAAATAAACCTTCCCATAGCCCTCTAACAACCTGGCCCCTCAACTGAGCATCCCATTGCATGCCCTCAAACCTCTATACTCATCTCTTGTTATCTGAAAGCTGCCTAAATAAAGCCTCACAGAGTTTAATATCACTGCAGAACTCAGCTTTCAAAAATGTCCCTCTTCTCAGTGACTGAGCTCTCTCCTGACCCAGTCATAACTCACTTGATCCAAACTACTCACCTCAGCCAAACCTTAGTAATAATCAACTCCTACTCAATAAATACCCCAGTTTAACTCCCCCACTGAGCTACTATCAGATATGTTCCTCTTCAATTACCGTGCTCTCCCAATTTCAAAGTGACAGTTAGCCTGGATATACAGTAACTTTCTAAGAGCTAAACGTGGAGGGAGAAGACTCTCAGATCTGAATGTAATGGCCCTTGTTTGTTGACATCAAGCAATATTTGAGTATTTATCTTACACATAATAAAGACATATCAAGTGCCGCTCTTGCTATGGTATCTGCTTTTGTAAAAAAAATACATTTAAAAAATAGGGTAGCAATCCAGCTAGTGGCATTGCATTAGGACTATAAGTGGTGTGCTCTAGTTAAGGTTAATTCATATTGGCTTTGATGTAGACTTATTACTGTTTGCACACCAAGTGTTATGGGACACAGGTTTGCCTTGTTATATGACTGCAAAATGGCTATGCCACCCTTGGACATTACGGAAAAGTAACATGACTAACTATATTGTTATGGATAATGATATTATTTCATTAAAACAATCAACCTTGTTAACTAAGGTCATTGCATAGACCAGCAGCTCAGTATCAACTCCATCCTTTTCCTCCAGGATTTCCATGATGTTGGACCATGGCTTGGCACCTAAGAGGAAAGTAGAAACCATTGGCGAATGGGTAATTCATTATACATTCAAGAACAATGACTGGTTGAGGCAGTATGTACCACAGCTTTAGAACAGCAAATGGTTACACAGATTTCTTAACAAATAATGTGTACACTAATGTTTCAATGCATCAGTATCCATATCCATGTTTCTAATAACATTAGAAATCTCTAATGTATTAGGAAAAATATCTTTTTTAATAAAATAAAAAGCACTGTATAGAAGTTTATGCATCTTGGATAAAAGACATAAATCCAAGTCAATAGAGAAGTGTTATATTTTTTGTCCTGATGCTTACTCAAATATTTTAATAACACTACCATGAATCCCTCCACTCTTCAAAGATGTTTCTCTCAATTTTGCCCAGCAAGGTCAAAACCTCTCTGTTATAAAATCACATCTATTTTCGATCATCTACTTACCAAATGTGCAAAGAGCTTAATGGACTATTGTTCCAAACAAAAACATTTGGAAGGCCTTTGGGAAAATGGGTAGAAAACTCAAGCTAACATCTTTTGTGTAAGATCATTTATACAACCATAACATTTATTCAGATAAGCCTGAGACAGATGCATTTATCCAAAAATGGTTTATACAGATCTATCAAGGAAACGAGGCCGAATCATAATAAAAGACCATCATTTAGATTATGGTAACAGAGGCAAATCAGAAAGTTAACAGCTACTTGGTTAGAAAGATTTATTCAACTGGAACAGAAAAGTTAGAGGAGTTTTTAAACTGCTTAGAAAAAAAATTAGGTTATTCTTAACAGAAATTCACCCCCACAACATGCTTGGCAGGATATGGTGTAGTAAAACACTCAAAGAAAATCAAACAGTTCTTCACCAAAACTTTAATTCTTGGTTCACCTAGGATCCTGAGAGAATATGCTGTAGCCTAACAATTAACCCCTTGCTAAGTGTCGCATACACCATGTGCGTATATCACAGTGTTTTGAGAAATCTCTAATTTGTATCTTGCCATACATCTTCCACTGACTAACATGGAAGCTCAAACAGTGGAAATTATAGAGTGCAAAGCTTTTTATAAATAAACAACTAGACAGCAGATTCTTCTCATTTTCGGTTCATCTAGGCTTCTCAATCTCAATATTCTCCAACACCCACTGCTGCAAAACAGAACAGGAAGTTTCCATCTTTCACAGCACTGCACAATGTGCGCTCAACACCTTTTTTCTCCCCCAGTATACTTATGTTTTCATATTAATTAAAACACTGCCCTTTACTGAGCCTTTCCAGCTCCATAGGTCCTCTGTTCACTAGTTTCTATAAGCAGACATTATGCAGAAAGCATATGTTCAAAAGACATGTGGAACAAATTCACTTGGATCAAAGATGACACATGATCAGTAGGAATGATACCCTAGCTACAAAAATGTTTTCCTGTGGTGTTTAAAGACAAATAATAAATGAAGAAAATGAGAGAGAAGGAGGTAGAGGAGAAACAAAATGGGACCAATTATATGAGCCTGACCTATAACAGTGCCATTTGTAAGGAAGTGAATTGCCAAAAACATGACATATTAATGACTTAATCCATGCCTTATGATTCAGTGAAAGTCCTTCTAGGGCAAAGCGCCTTTTATTTGCAGCCGGACAGATCTCATGTGATTGGAACAATCAAGGTTTGTTTTTTTAAATGCAAATACAACATTCTTATGCATGGATATCTTTATGTTCCTCACTGCTAGCAGAGGACTTTCATACTCTTCTCTCTTTTCATACAACCATGACACCTACTATTACCTACAAAAGTCCAACCTTATCCAGCCCACACCCATGTTTCTTTACTGCTGCCAGGAAACACATTTTTATAATGATTATATTATTATTTTTAGAAAACCTATTAATTGGCACAGTTATCAGTAAGCCAGTCCAGCAGTAATCCATCTTCTTTTCATATGGCATTAGACAGCTGTTGCCTACAAAAGGCCATGTCTGAACCTAACATACAAAATGGAAGTTTTGTAGAAGATCCACAGCTGGTGACTTTGATGGACCTAGTATAAGATGTACCAGCTGAGAATGTGGCTTTTTGCATTCTCTTAATAGCTATGGATTCCCCTTTAGTTGAAATGCTGTGGTTTGGTTGGTTCCTTGATTGGTGGGATTTTTGTTTTGTTTTTTGTTTTGTTTTGTTTTCCACGGTGTAGAATAAGTTGAGCTTTATCTCTAAAAAAAGGAAAAAAAAAGCAGCCATGGATGGTATCCATCACAAGATAAAATGAGGAGCTCATGGTAAAATAGCATACGTTATAATATCATATTACATTATTTTGAGTCACTGACTCTTTTTCCTACTCTTGTTAAAGGATGTGTGTATGAAATTGTCCAAATGTAATAAAAAATGAACATGAGGGCAAGGAAATAATTGTTTGCTTATGTAAAACCCAGGAGAAGGCTAATACCATAGGTGAGGGCTGAGGCACCGCTGGTAGAGCTGTGTGAGGATTTGTCCACATACAGAGGATACATCTCTGACAGTCTTAAAGAACTAAGTATTGACACATTTTTGGAAAGACCTCCGCACCTTCTATACTTGAATATTTCAACAAGTGCACTGGGCTGATAATACAGGCCATTTACAAATAACATAATGGCAGCCAATGCAGCAGAAATAACATACATAAACAGGATGTAACGATGCTCGGTTCAGGCAAAGACTTAAATACATTATTTAAAAAGATCCGTCTAATAAAGATGCCCCTGGAGATGCTGCAGAACTCTGAGACCACATTTCAGTTCCTAGTATAGCACTCCAAGGGTCTTAGATTGAAAGGGCAATGAATTCCATCCCAGCTAAGAAGAGATGGCAGAAAAAAACTGAAATGAAAAACTCAAGCAAGAGGTTACTCCACATATATTAAGGCCTGATTGGCTTGTATCCATTATTAAATCAGGAGCTTCTCTGAAGTTTTGGTTTTCACATAGATGTATTCTAGCACGGAAACCAGATGGGAACACTTGGAAGCAGGGTTGAATTATTGCAGGGGTCGAGTTGTTAATCATGTGTGGTACACACGCTAAGGAATTATGTCATAACTCATCACCTCACATGTGGCATGAAATACTGAACATTTCGCAAAGCAGCACTGCACTTAATTAATTAGCTGCAAGATTTATGATTAAATATCCAAAAAGACACAAAACTTATTTCATTCCCTTTTATTTCCAACTGATAAATGGATCACTTAAAACGGGTTGCCACTATCCCAAGTTGGTCATTAGTAAATATAATAAAAAGACAGAGCCATTCCAACTAAAAAAGAAATGCTCTTCTACAGATGATCTAAAAAGGAACTAAGGAGATAGGAAAATAAAGCATACCTGTCTCTCCTCCTCTTTCTTACTGAAGTCTGGAGGAATTTCTACAATAATTGTGGGGGCCTTATTTTGAAAAAGCATGCTGAAGCGTTAAAGGATAAGTTATTCAAGAGCCCCGAAGGCAAATCTGCCTACCTACTAGTATAATCCCGCACTTTGCTTTTAACAATGATCCATCTAACCAAAGGCATCTTTTGCTCAGACATTTTATGTTGATTTTGGAGTTTTTTATTACTTTTTCTGGGATGAAATGCAGGCTTGAGACCATCCTGCAGGATATAAAAGGGGATGTACAACACATGGTAGCATGTTTTGCCCCTTTTTTTAATTTAATGAGGTTTTCTAGCATGTGAACAGGCAGTGATTCAAACACATTGAGAATATAAGTGACTTCAGAGGGCTGAGGAAATACTATGATTAGCTATAAAAATAAATCACAGAACTCACAATTATGCGAGCAGGCTAACTATGTTTCTGCTGTACAGCAAGTTTATGGGGTTTAATTCAAAACAGAAAATCCATCTGAACAGGCCCATTTTTAAAAAAAAGTCCTTTGCCTTACCACCTTCCTACAGATGATTTATAGATCTTTTAGCCTTTTTAACATGCCGCTTCTGATAGTAAAAATGCAAAACAGGGTAACTTTCCCCTCCTCGTCTGCATCACTCCGCCCCCAAAGTCCACATCCCCAATGATTTGTTTTATTTTAGTCATATCAAATTGTTTTAAGAAGTTTGGCCACCAGGAGACCATTCCATAGACCTTTGCTTAAACTTCTGTGTGTTCAAGACCACAACAATGGGTCTGCAGTCCCGAATATCCAACTCAGAGTCAAAGGAACATTTCAAATCAAAAGAGCATGTCTTGGGAGTTTAGCAATATTTTTGTGGGAAGAGGAAAGAAAGGAGTGTGGGGAAGGGAGAGGGGAGGAAGACAAAACCAAAACGTTTATTCTATTCTTATTTATGGGAATTTTTTGTCCAAGTATTTTTGCCTAGTTCTAAAGAGTAACAGATCTCATCACATAAGGTCTTCTGGAGGATTTATTTCAATGTAAAAGTGTTTTTTTTTAATTTACAGTCTGAACTGACACTATTTTATTTTCCTTAGAGTCTTTTAGAGTCTTGAGAATATTACTTACATTTAAGATAGGTTTTGTCAGATTGTTTGTTTCAAGTACATTTCACCTACCTGCCAGATTTTGGTATGCATATTCATATTGAATAGTATCTTCTAGGGGGGTGTATGTATTCTATTCGGTTTCAGATTTGGCTCGAATCAGGGGACAGATTAGTTGATTTGGATCACTGTCTCGATTCGGCCAAATCCGAATCTGAAGATTCGATGCTGACTCAGAGAATCAGCAATTTGGCCATAGACACAGCTTTAAATGTTTTTTCTACATAACTCAAGGTACCAGGTGTGGCTTGTGAATGCTGAGATAGTGGGGTGGATAGAGCATCCCACAGAAGAATGGGGGCCCTCTGTGTGCTCAGTGGTGGACCCTCCTCTCGCATCCCCCCCTCTCAGCAATCAGCTGTGGGGGAACCCTGGGTGTCCCCTCCAGACCCAGGAGGCACCAGTCCCCTGAGCCAGGGGGTGGGGGTCCCTCGTGCGCTCCGTGGTGGACCCAGAAGTGGACTGGAAGTGCTTCTGGTCCACTTCTGGGTCCACCGCCAAGTGTGTTGGGGACTGCTCCCCAGGCTCCCGTGGGACACTCCATTTGCCCCAGCAATGTAGAAAAAATATTTAAAGCTGCATCTATGTCCGAATCATCGAATCTCTCCGAATCAATTCAGAGGGTTCCAATTCAATTGAGAGAGATTAAAGGGTCTCCTGATTCGATTTGGATTCCGAGATTCGGCCGCTGAATCAGGCCAAATCTTCGCCAAATTGAATCAGTGACTGAAGCCTTGCACAGACAGTATCTTCCACTAACAGTACTACTGTAATCTATATTCACAGAAGAAGGTAGCTTTGTGCTGCATTACTATCTAAAAATCTACCTTTTAACAAAGAAAGCAAGAAGTCTTGTAAAATCAGTGTGTGACTGAATCACAGATCTTGATTTCTTTGAGTCAAAAACTGACAGATACATGCTACAGGAAAAATTGTGTTGTCATGAAAATCCATGGCTTTGTGGCCTATTATTTCACCCTGTATGATCAGGGTACTCACCTCTCTTGTCATCCACTGTGGACACTGCCTGGATTAAAAGTGTTGCGTTGGATTCTGTGTATTCCACAAACACTAGCAGTAGCTTCAGAGCGGTCTTTACCACCAGGCGGAACTGGAAGAAAAGAAAGAGGCTTATCACTCAGTCATTAGGAGCCTTTCCACATGTTCTGTGTGCAACTGTATGAGATATTTTGTTCTTTGGGAAGGGATGGCAATAATATTATAAATTTAAGTAGTGACGTGCCTAAATAAAAGATCTGCACAGCCAGTTAACCTAGCAGTTCCTTGGTAAAACAGTACTCTACCAATTATATGTCATTCGTCTGGCTCCCAAAATAAGGCTTCTGAATGCATAATAAAGTGATATTTAATTACATTTTTTTCATAAATTGCAAGTACTTAGCATGGATAAAATTTAAATTCCCCACCATTTCATGATACAATTTTCCCCTACTTTCACTTTCTTTCCCT
>NW_005842384.1:888094-895479 GCF_000455745.1 Alligator sinensis | reverse complement strand
TCCCTATAATATTTCTATTTATGTGCATTAAACCTACTGAAATTCACTAAATATGAAAAATGGAGAAAGTGGGATAATTCCTGATGTCTCCAAAGTTTGTTATTGTAAAAGGGGGCCTTTGTGATTTTTTGGACAGGAACACCGTAACCTGCTAATTAGAGAAAAACAACAACAAAATAATCTGTGAGCAGAGTAAGTCCTCCCAGGAGCCAGAGTTCGGCAAAGACAGAGCTTTGACTTTTATAGAGAAATGCTGACCTGACTGAAACCAATGGCAAAACTCTAATGGACTTCAATGGAACTAGGGCTTCATCCACAGACTTCACAGTAATACAAGAGGTTTTGCCTTTCACATAATTTTTCAAAGTACATATTTATACCTGTACAGACCTGATTACTAATAAACCCTTTCCTGAAAGGTAAATTCCACTGACTAGCAGAGTTTCATATATAAAGGCGTTTGTAGGGCAGAAAGGCTTTTAAGCAGACAGTGTATATGCTAGGTGGAAGGAACAATAACAAATGGCTGTTCATGAGACAAAACTATTCTATTCTCAGTTTTCCAAAAGCAGGAATAAAGCTGAATATAGGGCAACAGACTCATAGTTGCTCTTAGAAATACAAAGTAAGAAAATTGAGCCTATGTAAAACTAGGTATTTAAACCTTGTAGATCATCAAGTCCGACCCACTGCCCTGGGCAGGAGAGCAAAACCGGGCTAAAGCGTCCCGAGCCAGGTAGACATCAAGCCTCCTCTTAAAGTCCCCCAGGGTAGGAGCCATCACCACTTCCCTTGGAAGTTGGCTCCAGATCCTAGCTGCCCTAACTGTGAAGTAGTTCCTACGGATGT
This sequence comes from Alligator sinensis, assembly GCF_000455745.1. NCBI lineage: Eukaryota > Metazoa > Chordata > Crocodylia > Alligatoridae > Alligator > Alligator sinensis. The sequence goes on along the minus strand of NW_005842384.1, from coordinate 894,630 downwards.
CTAGTCTAAACCTACTCTCTAACAATTTGTGGCCGTTATTCCTTGTTACCCCTGGGGGAACTAGGGGAAACAAGGTCTCTCCCAAACCCTGTTGGTCCCCCCTGGTGAGTTTATAGATGGCCACCAGGTCCCCCCTCAGCCTTCTCTTGTGAAGGCTGAACAGGTTAAGGTCCTGTAGCCTCTCTTCGTAGGGTCTGCCCTGCTGTCCCTGGATCATGCGGGTAGCCCTCCTCTGGACCCTCTCAATGCTGTACGCATCCCTCCTGAAGTGTGGCACCCAGAACGGAACACAGTACTCTAGCTGTGGCCTGACCAGTGTCGCATAAAGGGGAAGGATCACCTCCTTGGCCCTGATTGTGATGCATCTGTGTATGCACGACAAGGTACGGTTAGCCCTACTGACCGTGACCTCGCATTGTCGGCCCATGTTCATCTTGGAGTCAATAATGACTCCAAGATCTCTTTCTGTCACTGTGCTCTCGAGAAGGGAGTTTCCTATCTTATAAGTGTGCTGCTGGTTCCCACTGCCCAAGTGCAGCACCCTGCACTTGTCAGTATTGAAACCCATCCTATTTTCATTAGCCCACCCCTGTAACCTGTCCATGTCCTGCTGTAATCTGTCCTTCCCTACTAGCGTGCCCACCTCACCCCAAATCTTGGTATCATCAGCAAATTCAAACAGGCTGCTTTTTACCCCATCGTCCAAGTCACTAATAAAGAAATTGAGCAGTGCGGGTGTTCTCTCTCTGCAGCAAAGCTACTTACCATCTTGACGAACATCTGCTTAGGTAGCTATTGCATGACTGTCATTTCCTCCTTATCCAATGAAATGTTTTACCTACTTAATATTCAAGATGTTCTCACACTGAGGCCATATTCCCTCAAAATAATCCATACACTGCTGTTCTATCACATTAATTTGGTAGGCAGTAGAGCATTGGAAACAAAGCTCCATAAGTCTTAAAATATTTCCCCATTCTGACATAGTGTCTCAAAAACCATTGCTTGAAGGACATATGGATTGTCTGTCAGTGATGCTTATCCATTTTGCAGTACCTGAGTTTTTGAGGGCCTCACAGTCTTTACTGTGTAGCAATACAGTACTCCTACAAGGGAAGGAAGTGTCATTGTACACATGGGGAACATTTACACAGCAATCAGAAGTGAGGCAGCAGCAGTTGCAGGTAAGCCTAAGCTATCTGTGGGGTATGTCTGACTTGCAGTGACTGCAGCTTGTGTAGTCTTAACCAAGTTAGATATCTTAGGCACTTTTAGCAGTGTAGCCAAACGGTGCAGTGGACAGTGTGGGCAAACCAGCTAAGTACAAGCCCAACTTAAAGTCAGGCAACTCATGCTGAGCTGAACACTGGATTACTACTGGCCATGTTGCTAATAATAACTAAGCTTCAGTCACTGCAATCCTGACATATTACAAATCTCACTAGCATGTAGATTGTAGTGAAGCCATAGTAACACCAGCTTCAGTGTGGGCTGTATAAGTTTGTGAGAATACCTGGGTTCTTCCTTGGTTGGCTAGCCTTCCCTGTAGTCCGTATAGTTACTGCTTTATTGATGCTGGAAGGAGTTACACTTCTCATTTACAAACTGGGTTTACTGAGCTAGGCATTGCATAAACATTTAAACAGGGTCCCACTTCTGGAAAGCTTGCAATCAAAGATCCATGAGAATCTTACAACAATCTTGCACTTCAGTGTTGACTGTTTGAATATGGTAGTAGTACCTGGTAGCAGAGTCAACAGTTTCTTCTGAACAAATAGCCATTAGATATTAGTCTTTTAAAATATCTTTTTTTCCACACAATGACAGAGGGATATTCTGTAATCCCTTTACATTCCAACTGTTGGTCCTGGCTGTCCTCAGTGCTCTAGTAAGCCCAGTTATTCTTCTGCTCAACTTGAATCAGCAACAATACAAATCCCAGAAAGGCTTAAGGCCAGCATGGCTGCTTAAGGATAATAAGATTTTAGCCTTTGGATTTACTGAGATTCAGAGGGTCTGATTTTCTGAGTGCTCTCTGCAGATGCCAACACATAGTGCTTAACAAAGTGCTAGACCACTAGACACGTGGTGGGCACATTCTAGATGCAAGTCTTGGAGGAAGTGAACATGCTAGGTATTTTATCCCTTTTTGACACAGCTTATAAATTCATATTATTTTGGCAGTAAGAGGATGCTTCTAATTTAGTTCTTTAAAAACTGCATTTTTCATTAGTTCATCTGTCTCCTAAGAGCATAAAAGAGCAAACACAATAACTAATAAAAGTTGGAAAATAGGTATGTATGAAACCACAGGCCAAAACTCATTTTCCACTAGTCAGTAATCCGTCTGATGGAAAACATTTGTAGACATTGATGACTGTTTCCCATTACCAGAATGCAGCTCTGGTCCCCCACACCCTCAGAAGACAGCAGTACAAGTAGGAAAGGTAAAGAAAAGGACAACAAGGATGGTTGGGGGCATGGAGAGGCTGCTGTATGAGGTAAGACTACATAGGCTAGGACTTTTGAGCTGAGATAAAAGATGGAAGGGGATGTGAAAGAGATCTATAAAATCATAAATAGCATGAAGAAAGTAAATAGGGAACTACTATTTACCATCTCTCACAATACTAAAACCAAGGGACTTGCAAAGGAATTATTAGCCAAAACAAACAAAAGGAAGTCCATTTCACAAAGCATGCAATTAACTTGTAGAATTCATTGCCATACAACATTGTAGAGGCTGATAATTTAACTATATCCATAATAGGACTGGACAAATACATGCAGGATAAGTCAATCAGTGGTTATTAAACACGATTGCTAGGGGTACCACAGCAGTCTCCCAATGCCTGAAGAAGGGTGTTTGTGTCTGAAAGCTTGCAAAGAACTTTTCCCCAATTATTTAACTGGTCTAATAAAAGATATCACATCTACCCAAAGTACCTCGCAAACCTCTAGGGTAGGAGTTCCTAGGCCTCTGAATGCTGGAAGCTGTAAAGGAAGAGGGGTAAGGGACAGGACAGTTTGGACATGCATAGCACAGAAACCCTTTACCTTAGCATCCACATACTGCCATTTTAGAGGGCAGGATATCAGGCTAGATGAACCTGTGGTCTAACCCAATATGCCATCTTTTATGTTACTGTGTTTTCTTGGTGTTATCAAGACCAATTTCCAGGGAACTGAAAGAGGCTGTGGGTCAGATACATACTATGAATAGCATATGACATTATTGAAAGCACTAATTTTTGCTGAGTGATACAGCTTCGGGAAGGACAAGCATAAAAAATCATAGTATAAAGAAGTGCCAGATGACCCCTTAATTTATTTGGCATGATGTCTACACAGGTCTGAGACCATCAGGAATCCCATATGCGCACACAGTTTGAAATAACAGTCAGGCATTGCAAAAATTCCAACTTTACATTACTGGGAGACATCTCAGACAGAAATAAGAGTATTTTATAGAGGTGCAGTGATACATCAGTCCCATATTGAATCGGCACCGATATAGGGAAACTACACATTATTGGATATTGGCTTTTTTTGTCTGACATGGCTGATAAATGCCCTGTACCTACGCACAGCTGCAGCATGCACGCAGTCAGGAATGCACCCTGCAGCTTGGAGAGCACTATCTGGCTGGTAAGTCTGGTGTGGGGGAATATTGGGGGGAGATTGAGACCCCGTGGTGAGGGAGCGAATGGGGCTGGGGCATGTGCTGCTTAGCCAGGGCAGGGCGCAGGACGGAGCCGTGAGCGGCTCATCTGGAGGTTGCAGGGGGATGAAACTGCTGCCGTTGTGTGCACCCTGGGAGGGCATGGGGGGCGCATGCTCCCAGATCTGAGCAGAGCAGGGTGGGCTGCCGCTGACGGCTAGGGCCAGGAATGTGCCGGGCTCTTCCCAGTGGGGGTCTGGGCTCAGCTGTGCTCAAGGCAGGCAGGGATGCTGGGAGGGAGCTACAGAGCGGGGGTCTACAATGAATTTTGGGGTGGCTGTAGCCCCTTCCCCCACCATATCCTCCTCCTAGCGCCACCACTGCCGCCTACTCCAAGCACAGCCTGGTTCAGCCCCTGGCTGGGAAGAGCCCATCGCAATCCCAGCTCCAGCCTGCAGCAGCAGCCTGCCCCACCCCATGTACAGATCCGGGGACAACCCCCACCCCCGCCATGCACTCCTGGGGTGTGTGCAACAGCGGTAGCACTGCCCCCGCATCCCCCAGACAAGCCGCTTGCCCTGCCCTTCCCCGGATCAGCAGCACCTGCCCCAGCCACACTCCCTCCCTCACCTTGGGGGCCTCAATCTGCCCTCCATTACACCCTTTCCCTCCCCCCACCCCTTCCCCCACACCAGACTTACCAGCCCACTGCTGGTCTCCCTGCTGCCTGGTTGCATATTGGAATTGGATCGGTATCGGCCAACATGGCTCCTTAAAAATCAGCCATTCATATTGGCCCAAAAAATCTCTATTGGTACACCCCTAGTATTTTCACATTTTAAAAATAACAAAGCTATTACTCAAAGATTCACCCATTTATTATTAAATGTCATCACCCAATAAGCAAGATTTTTACTTATCTTAGTGAAATGGTTTTAAAAAGCTTTTGCAGAGTTCAGGGCATTTCTTTTCAGCTATTTTAGTGGTTATCTCTGCACTATAAAAAAAAGTAATACTTTCAGCTCCTAACCTAGATAAGTGGGAAGAGAAAGCACCACATTTTTTACTTTCAAGCCTTATTTTGTGAAACCAGAGCAATACATTAAAGTTGCTTCATATTAATTTAAAAACTGTGTATTAAGTACTTAGTATTCATATGAATTTTGCATTGGCAAGGTATGGCTACTAAAGTATAACTCTCAATCATACTAATTTGGAAAGTGCGACTATAAAATAGTATCTGTAATATGAATGCTGTGTTTAATAACTAATAGAGCCATTAAAAATAGGGCTGGACAGGATTTCAGGAGGTCATTTAGTGCAACCTCTTTTTCAGTGCAGGATTATCTCAGGTGAGTGTATCCTATTATGCATTTAAAACCTTTCAGTAATACAGTTCCCAAAGTTTTGCTATATAATTTATTTTAGTATTTAATCACCCCCCAGAGTTAGCCAGTTCTTTCTAATATCCAACCTACATTTTCCTTGTTCTCTCATAACTTCTTGTCCTGGGTCCTGTGGACACTGAGAACTAGCCATACAATCATAGAAAATTAGGACTGGAAGGGACCTCAGGAGGTCATCTAGTCCAATTCCTTGCTCAAAGCAGGCTAGATCATTCCAGCTAGGGCTTTGTCAAGTCGGGTCTTAAAAACCTTCAAGGATGGAGATTCTACCACCTGTCTAGGTAATGTGTATCCAACTCAGGGAGGATATGATTATGGCATGACAATTTCTATTGAGTGATATTATCTGTTGCTTCACAAAAATAAAGTCTGCTAGGGACCTAAGATATCTGGTTGCCTCTCTTCTCAAATCACTGAAAAGTGGTGTCCTGGTTTGCATGAGCTCTGGATATCTGAATGTGTGGCACTTGAATACAGAGATATTCTATGAATGTTTTGATCATTTTGTTGCCTAGACTTTTTCTATAGTTTAAAAAAATATTTTCTATGCTCTGAAGTTGGTCAAAATAAATATCAGAATAATTTATCAAAGAACTTTGGGGGCAGTATTTTTTATAATGAAGCCCCATTGGAAATGGCAGAAAAAGTTTATTAAAATTTGTTTTCTATAACAGACTTAGTCTGTGCATACACATTCAGATAATCTGGGAGAATTCTCATAGGTCTGTTGTCTGGGTAGAAACATTTACCAGAGATGCCTGAACAGACATTTGAATGCTAAGCCCTTAAAAATTAAAGAGCTTACAGTGCTGACACTGCTCAGCCACTGGGAACCTGTGCACACATCTCAGCATTCTCTGCAGGCTCCCAAGTCTGCCTGTTGACAAATGTCAGCAGTGCAAAGGGAAAATCTGATTGGCTGATTCAGACTGATCAGTCAGCCTGTGTCCCTGCAGCACAATGTGGGGACTGTGGCAAAGGTGTGCTCTGCTCCCTGCTCACCTGAAGCAGCAGAGTCCAGAAATCAACAAATGTCTCTCTGGAGGGGGTAGGGAGCAGGTGCATGAGCAAAGCATCCTTAGATGCTAGATGGAGGTTTCTGCTGTGGTTTGTCTCAGAAGAGAATATACAGAAATTTGCTTTCCCAGGACAAACACTGCAGAGTCATATTTGCAGCATGGGCTCAAAATTTGATACATGGAAATCCATGTATGAAAAAAAAACCCTGTGGAGAAAAAGCAGGGCAAGGGACAGTCTTGCACTGTGCCCTGACTTGGGTCCTTCAGAGGTGCTCTAGCATCGGGCCGGAGCATCTTTATGGTGCTCCTGCTGCCCTAGCAAGCTCCCTCCATGTGTGGGGGAGCAAGCAGGAGTGGTGCAAGGCTGCAGCATGACCCAGATGCTGTCCCTGGGAAGTAGGGACTGGGAGTGTGGGGGGGATTGTGAGTGTGGGGGGGCTGTGTGGTGGT
>NW_005842384.1:853404-888048 GCF_000455745.1 Alligator sinensis | reverse complement strand
CCCCCACCCCCCCGCCCCCCCCCCCCCCCCCCACCAGCACTGGCCATTGGGCACTCAGAGCCCCCCATGGCGTGGTATGGCCCCGGCCACCTCAGACAAGGTGCTGTTTGTCACGGGCCCAGCATGGTGCACGGCCTTGTGCCTTCAGGAAGAACTGGGCTACTCAGGCTGTCACCGGGGGCCTGGTACCACTTGCAGGGACATGCTGTGTCAGGCCAGGTCCTGCCTCCATTGAGCTGGTCGGTCGGGGTGGGAAGCAGGACCTGGTCTGGAGTGATGCACAGTCCCTGTGAGTGGTGCCAGGCCCCCAGAGGGGGCCACCAGATGCCTGCCCCCGCAACCACCTCCCATGGCAGAAATTTGTACTACTCCTATTTGTAGTGCTGCAAGTGCACATGCCTGCATGTGTGGATGCACCCTAGGAGTCCTCCCAATAGCAATGTAAGTGCAAAGTAGTTACTCTGGATCTTAACAGAGTAATTGAAGGAAGAATTTGGGTCATCACATTTTAGTAAAGGGTTCAGTAAAGTGAAAAGCACTTGAGGCCTGGTTCAAAGCATCTGGATGTCACTGAAAATCTTTCTACCAGGAAAAGTTATAAGAATATTGCCAGGCTGAGCGGGAGGGCTGAGGTTATTAAGAAACTGCTGAGATATTGAATAATTAGCTCTGGGGCTTGAGGTGAGAGGAGCTGGAGAGAGAATTGATTCAACAGTATTGTGAAGGAGAACAGGTTATAAGATTTGAAGGGGTGACTCCATGTCAGAAATACGTAAAAAGTAAGCCCATGTTAAGGACTGTAAAGGCAACTCTTAGCCAGTGCACAACACACTGTAAAAATATTATTAAAATATATATATACAATTGTAACTGTTTTTAAAAATAACTGTGAATAACTTTAAATCCAAAGCTCTAACATCCAAAGAGCAGTTTGTACAATAAAAAGACAAGCACAAAGCTAAGTATTACAGACAATTCTTTTACAATTAAAAAACAGCATTTAAGAGTTTTATTAAGTATATCCTAGATTGCATTCTCAGTTTATTTGCTGAATTCTATTAAATAAAAAAAAATCCACTTTTAGTTATATGAGGCCAAAGGAAGGGGGAACTAATATTTTTGGTTCAAAATGTTCTATACCTGGTATAACCTAGAAGTAGAAAAATACAAGATTGTCATCATATTATAAATTTTTGCTGATTATTTCACTGGTTGTCTGTTATCTTTGTTATCAACACAAGTATGATAATATCAGTACATAAAGGACCAGAAATATCTACTTTTAGTTGAAAGTATCTTTGATACTAATGAATGGCAGTCAGATCAAAGATAGATCATTCATATGGCTGTAGGATTTAGAAATGCTGATTTTTATGGTGCTTTGTGCAAGCATACAACAGAGAGACACGGAGGAGCTTAAAGTCTAAAGTGAGAACAAGAAAACGATAGATATGCCAAAAAGGGAGTACAAGGTATCATGGGTATGGTACTTATCAGTATGACATGCAGTGGTCGCAGCACTTCTGCAACCTAATCAATGTTGAGATTTTGTATGAGACAGCAGAGGACAGTTTTAGACCTCTAATCCCAATCTTTAATACATAGAATTTTGGAACACGAAAGGTTATAGGGTTTAGCACTCTTAGTGATTATCATTATTTACAAAGTCCCCAAAATGTGCTTAGTGCTTTCTAGAAGAATAAGACGCCTGCCCCAAAAGGCTTAGAATCTAAGCAAGTTGCTTTAAGAAGATAGCCTTAACAGATGCAGAAAATAGCAGCTAAGGTACGTCATTAACAAAACTGGTTTTAATGAATCCCACCATGATTGTTAAAGCATTTTGGGCTGTACAATAGATCATTTGCATGGCTTCTGAATAACAAGAAAAGGAAGTAGTACTTTCTGGTGGTATGCTGCATTTAGGAGATCTTACAAGTTGTATACAGCTGGCAATTCACACTAACATAGGGGAAAGGAATTAGCATAGCCTTCTCCAAACGTTGAAGGGGAAAACTACACATGTTGTGCCTCAGTTAAAATAGTTTAACTATCAATGTAGCTCTACTAGTTTGCACTGGACAAGATGAAGAAGAAAAATCCTTGATTTTGATAGTCCCACACATTACATTAGGTAAGAATAGACATGAGGTAAATGGTGCTGTACTGATATAGGCATACTTATAGCTACCCCTGAGTTCAACTGTAGCTAACTGGGTTCAATATCTTTTAAGACCTTCCACTTTAATATAGACAGCTGAATAGGGCTGTGCAAAATAGCACCATTTTGTTTTGACTTCGATCTCATCGTTTCAAAGGGATAGTGTTTTGTTTTGCTGTTTTGAAGTACTGTTCCCTTTCATTTCATTGACACTGTTTCACTCTTTCAACGCTGTTTCGACACACTTAGACGTTTCATCTGTAGCCTATAATGGGGAATCATGAAAATGCCTATAACTTTGTCAATTCTTGCCTAATTCAGGTGAACGCTGCAGGGATCGTAGCCCCTTCTGAGGGCATGAAGACAGCCAAGTTTCAAGGAGATAGGTGCAGGGGTTTCTGGGAAACTGCACCTCAAACTGTTCAAAGCAAAACTTATCACTTGCCGGCAGTGGCAGTCTGCTGTCATCCCATGTGCAGATCTGGGGGGCTGTGCCTCCCGGGAGGGCTGCGGGGCTGTGCAGGACTCTTCCTGGGGGGATGCAGGGCCCTGGATCTGCACGCGGGATGACAGCAGGCTGCCGCTGCCTGCTGGGACCGGCAACTGGCACATCCCATGCCGAGTGCCAGGAAGACTGGTGCTGCCGCTGGCCCCAGCTGGCAATGGGAGCCTGCTGCCATCCCACATGCAGATCTGGGGGCCTGCGCCCCCAGGAGGGCTGTGGGGCTGTGCCAGACTCTTCTTGCTCAGTGTGGGCTGCTCTGGGAAGAACCCAGTGTTGGTGGTGGTCCTAGCCGGCAGCTACAGCATGCTGTCATCCCACATGCAGATATGGGGGCCTGCACCCCCCAGAAGGGCTGTGGGGCTGTGCCAGACTGGGGCAATAATCAGAGAGCTGAGAGAAGTGATCAGAGAGCTGGGGAATTGAACAGGGAGCTTGAAGTCAATATCAGAGCAGTCTTTCCCCCTTCCTCCCCCTCCCTCTCCTTAGTTTCTGTTTAGCTGCAAGCAAGTCTGGCTTCGAAACTCTAAATGTTTTGAAACTTTTAAAACATTTTGAGTGCCCTCCTTTCATTTCAAAGCCTTTTGTTTCATTTCAACTTCTTTGTTTAGCGCTTGAAACGTGTCAAAACAGCTTCAAAACAACACCCAAAGAAATTTTGCACAGCCCTACTGAATAGTCTTTTAGATGATTAGATGTAGACATGGTTATTGGAATATGTAGGTGCACAGGCACCCAACAGCTCAGCAATCCTTTGTGTTAAAGCTAGAGGAAGTCCACCTATGTGCTGATGTGCAATGTCCATTATAGGGCTGCCTTTTCGTTTGATATCTCCTTATTCCTTGTGGTATAGGTCCGATGAAGAAAGGATTATTGTCATTTAATGGTTATTACAGCAATAAAATATAAAACAGCAGATTTAAAGTACATTAGACTAAGTAATAAAATAATAAATTGATATTCAGGTTACTGTTTTCTTTTGCAAGGCATAATTCTGTGGCTTTTGTAAGAGCTTCTGAGAAGAACCACAAATGGATAGAGACCATATGCAGAACCAGGAAGCAGCATAGACCATGCCAGTGAAACCCCTTTATTAGGATATGCAACCACAAAAGCAGCCAGGTTGGGCTGCTGGTATCTACTGGCAAGTTCTTCAAAGACATCTACCAATATATTACAGGCCCATATGATATACAACACCTCAAGCACCAGCATTAAGTACTTCTTGCCATATCTTGGAACATGGTGTGGTTTTACATGCTTGGGGCCCAGTGGCTTAGAAGCGGTCTTGTCTGCTCAACTTAACAGAGTCAGAAGACTGCTATCCATAGGGCACTCCTGCCTTGGGCTATGTGCTTTGGAGAAAAGCGCAAGTAAAATGCTTATTATAAAAGAAAGTCTGAAAAATCAAATAGATGGATAATTGGAAGAGGGTAGGTAGTGGTAAATATTATTTTGTTTCATTAAAACAATTATACTTTCTAATTACACAATCAAGTCAAATTATATTTGTACCTTCATCTTCTTTGATTTCATTGTGAACATTTCTTGTAGCAATGGTAATGTTTCACTAGGCTTCTAGGGAGACTGGTGGATCTCATTATTTCTGGGTGCATATGTAAAAATGGATTAGTGACTGGCTATATCACAAATATTTGCCTTGCCGTACTTTACAGAACAGCAATTTGCAGACCCATACCTGTGTAAACATTCTCTATGACCAAAACTGAAGATGAAACTGTTAAGGCAGGTATAAAGAAAAGCCGAAAGCAAGGGAGCACTTATCTAGAGAATTTTTGCATTTATTCATTAGCCTTCTGTTTGTTCAGGCCTAGATTCATGAGCGCTCAAGTGAGCAATCTATAAGGTAGTGGTTCTCAACCTTGTTAGACTCAACGTGTTCCTTGTTAGATTCTAGGCACTGCTTGATAAATGCTAGCTCTTAATTTGTACTCATTTTTTTACTACAGAAACACCAATAGAACAATTCTTCTGTTGCAAAGAACTCAGGAAGACCATACCAGGTCAGAATGTTTTTGACACTACAGATTCGTCTTTGAAATCTCTGGGCACATCCAGATGAGTGGGCACATGCAAGGGTGCTCATTTCCCATGGGCCAGATGTGCTGCCCCCAGGAACCTTACCTGGGGGCCTCCTCAGGCAGCAGTGTCATCAAGCTAGCTGCTTGGAGCCTGGCCAGCAGCCAGAGCCAGGTCACGTGTGCCACTTTTTTTAGCACAGTTTTTTCTGACATCAAGGCAAATGGGTATGCATGTGCTGTGTACAGTTTGTGGGGCCTCAAGCAGGTTTGAGATGCCGTAAACCAAACACGTGTACTCATCAGAATGTGCCTTATGAGTTTATCTTGTGAATCATGCTTGCATACCAAACAATGACAACATTGTATAGTACCCCATGTCACTCTTAAAGGCATCTCAAGGCATAGGAGCATGCTCTAAGGAGTCTAGGGTCTCCTTCCAACACTTCTCCATAGAATCATGAAATTCCTCTCTGCTTTGCAGCCAGTCTCCTTTTTGTTCAGGCACTCTCACAGTTGAAGACAGTCCTTCTGCTATGACGGAGTATGCCCCTATACCACTGCTCAAGATTTTTGTGACTTTGTGAACTCTTTAATTTTTCTGAAACCCTCATGCACTATGGTTTTTAAGGCCCAGCTCTACATCTGGATTTCTGTTCCCCTGTTTGGAGATTTTTTTTCAGTCTCCAGACTTCATTCCCCTGCAAGAAATTAGAGAAAACTTCCTGGATTTTACCTAGAATATTATTACCTAGATTGCTTTTTCAGCTAAGAGAACCTCAAATTACAGAGGATGGATTTAAAACTTAAAGTTGGTATAACATGGGACCATGGTCCAGGGGTGGGAAGACAGCAATGAGGCAGCAGCAGCTGGGATTTTAGTTCCTGGGGAAGGTAAGACTGACCACCCCATACTTTCTAGCTCCCTGCACCCTCACCATTCCCCCCAGCCCAGGTCTTCAGCAGGGTTTTACCTAGGGCACAAAACTTCTTAGCTGTGCCTCTGCACGAGACACTAAAAATGCATGCTCATATTGTAAAATACCTGTTTTCTTTTGGTATTTTATGATTTGGAAATATTTTCTGCAGACCAGATAAGTTCTAGTGTGTAGGGGAATAACTAGGCATCAGTTACATCTTCTAAACTGTATGATCATCCCAGTATTTTCCAAAGCAGAGGTATGCTTGTTTCAGCACAGAAAACAGAGAAAAGTCTATAGCCTCTGAAGACCATATTGTAATTCTGCTTTCCAGCAATATTTTGAAAGTGTTACATACACACTAAGGGTGCGTCCAGATGTGAGTGAACATTTGGTTCCCTGGGGACAACTAGCAGCAGCATACTTTGCGCCGTAGCTACTTGCCCCCAGGGAACACCCGTGCCATGCAGGCTTTGGCACGCAGCAAGTTGCCCCAGGTAGGGTAGAGGAGGCTGGGGCCAGCAGCCATAGCACAGCTCCGGGAGGCCCGGTTCTATTTTTCAGCAGTGCATGCTGCCTGAGCGTGTGTTATGCCGCTTTGGGTTTTTTTTGACACTTGGATATAAGGGATAGCCAGCACGGGTTTGTTGCGGGTAGGTCTTGCTTGACGAATCTCATTTCCTTCTACGACCAGGTGACCTATCACCTGGACAAGGGAGAAGAGATTGATGTCATATATCTTGACTTCAAAAAAGCCTTCGATCTGGTGTCCCATGATCGCCTCTTGGAGAAACTGGCCAATTGTCACCTTGGGTCCTCCACGATCCACTGGCTAGAAAATTGGCTCCGGGGTCGGACCCAGAGGGTAGTAATCAATGGAAGTCACTCATCGTGGTGTCCTGTGACGGTTATTTTGCCCCAAGTGGCACAATTTGCTCCACAACAAAGTGCATGTCCAAGCATGTGCTCTGAGGCAAAAAGCCCCGGCTCAAATTTGCACTGCTTCTATTTGAGCTGCTGCAGGCACAAGTGCTTGCATGTGTGCATGCGCCCACCCACATTAACCTGCCACATGTAGCATGGGCATTCCCCGGGGACAAGTAGCAACAACACAAGGTGTGCCCTTGTTACTTGTCCGTGGGAAAAAAAATGTCTTCACTCATCTGGCTTGCATCCATAGATGCTTCTCAAGCAAATCCCGGGACGTCATTCTCCCCCTGTACTCGGCCTTAGTGAGGCCGCAGCTGGAGTACTGTGTCCAGTTTTGGGCTCCACAATTCAAAAAGGATGTGGAGAAGCTTGAGAGAGTCCAGAGAAGAGCCACGCGCATGATCAGAGGTCAGGGAAGCAGACCCTATGATGACAGGCTGAGAGCCCTGGGGCTCTTTAGCCTGAAAAAGCGCAGACTCAGGGGTGATCTGATGGCCACCTACAAGTTTATCAGGGGTGACCACCAGCATCTGGGGGAACGTTTGTTCACCAGAGCGCCCCAAGGGATGACGAGGTCGAATGGTCACAAACTACTTCAAGATCGTTTCAGGCTGGACATAAGGAAGAATTTCTTTACAGTCCGAGCCCCCAAGGTCTGGAACAGCCTGCCACCGGAGGTGGTTCAAGCGCCTTCATTGAACACCTTCAAGATGAAACTGGATGCTTATCTTGCTGGGATCCTATGACCCCAGCTGACTTCCTGCCCTTTGGGCGGGGGGCTGGACTCAATGATCTTCCGAGGTCCCTTCCAGCCCTGATGTCTATGAAATCTATGAAATATCGAGGGACAAAAACCCCCCAGAAAAAACCCAAACTGGTGCAGGACACACTTCGCCAACATATCCTTGCAGCACAGAGAATACCGCACAACTGCACTCATCTGGACATGCCCTAGGTGGGATGTTTTATCCCTATAACTTTAATTTAATTAATTAAGGGAATGCTATCAAAATGAATGTTTATTTACCATCAGATGCATCACTACAGTTTTCCCAGCATTCTTCTAAAACCATCTTTTCCCCCATTTCTTTCATTGCAAAAGAAGATTGAAGTTACTCAATTTGCATATTTTCTCCGTAAGACTGGCTTACAGGGCACTTGAGGCTTCAGTGCTTAAAGTTCAGCATTACTGAATATGGGCAACAAAAACTGCTCACCATGTATTAAAAAAGCTCTACATCTAGTGATCCAATCCTGTTCTGCAACGCACAATGCAATCTTATCTTCCTGGTCCTCTGGCATAAGGTGTCCACATTTTATATCAGTTCCCAGAATTGTGTCAAGCTCTTTATTCATTTGCTTTCCATGGAATATAAAATTGTACCTGGAACACTCCTTTCCTTGTTCTCAGTCAAATATCTAATCTCTAAGTCTCCTCTACAGGGAAAAGCTGAACAACCGGATGACCTTGTGTTGGCAATGATACATGTATTGTAGCACAGCTAAAAATTACAATATTTAGAATACGTGTGTGAAATATGAAGCATTACCTGTCAGAACTGATTTGCTTACATATGTCAATCATCCAATCAGTGCCAGGTGAATACCATGAATCAAAAATACATAACAAACAACTGGACACCTGCCAACACTCTCAACAAAATAATAAATATCTGTACTCATGGGGCGCATCTACACATGCAGGCACGTGCACTTGCAGCAGCTCAAATAGAAGCAGCGCAAATTTGAGTCAGGGCTTTTTGCCTCAGCACACGTGCCTGGACATGAACTTTGCTATAGGGCACATTATGCCACTTGGGGCAACATAACCCTGCCTGGCTCCTCCCAGATCTCTAGCCAGGGGAAGCTAGAGCCCATGGCCAGCACCTGTGCTGGCCCCAGCAGTATAAAAAGCTGCTCTGGCAAGTAGCTCAGGGCTGCTTGCTCCCAGGAGCTTCTGGGGCCCAGCCAATTGGTACTGGGGGAAACTACCCCTTGTGGCAGCTGTCTGAGAGTTCCCTGCACCCTCTACCCACTGCAGCAGTCTGGCAGTGGGGGCTGCTACATGGCTGTGACCTGTTGCCACCTGCAACAGCATGTGGCCCCAAAGCTGCATGCCTGCCATACCCGGATGGGGACTACACGGCCAGTAAAGGCATCTGTTCCTCTGGGCCAGCTGCCAGTGGGCTGTGGCTGCTTGGTTGGTCTTTGTGTGGCACTACTGCCATGTGTGCCACTGCCCAGCCACCTTGGAAGCTATCACCAGGAAGATGTTCTCAGTGTGGTGGCTTGCTTTGAACTGTCAAAGCATGTCCTCCTGGCCCAAGTGGCAAGGAGGTCAGCCACCTACAGTTGGGTCCCAGGTGCCAGCTCTGACCAGGCTCCTCTGCCTGGGTCCTGCCACCTGCCTCACTAGCAGGAATTCTGGTGTTTCCTACTGAAACTGCAAAAAACCCGATTAAAAAAAAAAAAGCCACTCTTTACCATATCCCCAAATCCATCTTCTTCCACAATTAAAAAAAAGGCCCCTTGGAGGTGTGTGTGTATACACACACACACACACACATGTATCTGTATCTGTATATGTATGTGTGTGTATATGTATATATATGTATGTGTATGTTTGTACAGCTTTCATGTAGAGTATGCTCAATGGGGCGACTTGCAGACTTTTAAAGTCATACATGTGTGAAAGTAATAAGGCACATGGATTTCTGTCAGGTGAAATGGATTCTAAGTGCTGGCAGTGGTTTTGTGTGTGACCATTTAGCTATGTTACCTTCTCTCTCAATGCCAACTGTGGAGTGGGAATCATAAAACCGTGCTGCCATTTGCAAGAGAAAGGCAAAGGATGTTATGGATGTTATGTTATTTATTCTTAATGCTCAGAAAACACAGATATTGTCAGATGCAAAAGACTTCAAAATTATTAATTAAGAAAAAGCTTTTGAACTGAGAATGTCCCTTTTATCTTTGCTCCCCATGAATATAGTGATGGAAAGGATGACAGAGAAATTCATGCATTTTACCATTTTTAATTTGAATACTTCCAGACTTGGCAAATTCCCTGCACAAAGACTATAAGGTCTGCACACTGTTACATATGTGCCGTACAGTTTTCATTTATCTGCGGTGAGGTTTCTGATGGGCAGAGAAAGAGGCACATTAAAAAGAAATTTATCTGGTTTACCACCAGAACATAAAGATGAGCAAGCAGTGATTAGTGAGTAGTCAACAGAAAATAAAAATAAAATGCTTCATGCCTGGAACTGATTATTTCCATCATCAATCATGGTCGAGAGACAGAGGAAGCAGTCTGTACATGGAAGCAGGCAATTTACACAACAAATCAAAACAAATTATAGGCCAATTTGGCCCTCAAATACTTATGTGCAACTTCAACGGAAGTTGTGAACAAGTATTTTAGGGCACAATTTGGCCCTATTTTATGCTACTTTTATTCAGGATATAAACACATCCATCATTACATCATCTAGACAATGAAGGGCCAGTGTAACAGTCTGGGAATGAAAAAAGGTTGTTTTTGCTTTTCTTGTCACACTGGATGATGATCTTCCAAAATAAATGTGACTAGCCAATAGAAATAGGCTGTAGATGGTTTTCCTAATACACACAAATGTTTGAAATGTTAACATTTTCCTAACAGGGAAACCCAAACCCTTTCAAAAGTTTTAACAAAGGGGAGGAAGAGAGACACTCACATAATACGAAGTCAGTATTTATTTTTCTCTCAATTTCTCCTATTGGAGTTGTTCCACTTTGAATAACAGATTCATCACTGGGCCTGCAGTAGATATTAGTTTGCTATTTATGGGCTAACCAACGTTGAAGTCTGGAGATTAAATCAGGCACCCCACAGATTGGAGTCAGGGTCTGAGGGAGTGCCCAAATTTCATTTTTTACTGGAGTTTGTGGTTTTTAACTAATTCATGATTTCCACTGGGGGGGGAGGGAGGGTAGAGGGGTGACAACAATAAGAATTTCCAACCAGCTCTAATTCTCAGTTTTGATTGTAGTATAGATGTTATGGATCAGTGTAAATATTCACCATGGGTTTTTCATTTCTTTCTTCTCCTCTTTCCAGACTCTGGCAAGTTAATCATTTTTAGAAACCTATCTACACTTTTAGTAACCTTTCAAAAGGCTGGTGTATTCTAAGATTTCAGCCAAAGGGAGGCCAAGATGTATACATACGTCTCCAGTTTTAAGGGGAAGATTGTGGTTATGTTATTTTGGGTAAAGTCTAACTAAAGCAAACAGGTTGATGGGTGGCATAGTAATATGGTAGAATTTCTGCCAGAACTTGTGTTTATAGAGCATGCTGCAAAATGACATTTGTAAAGAAAGATCTTTCTCTATCCTCTCTCTGTCAAAATACACTGCATATTTATCTCAGAAAAATTCTTACATTCACAATATGGACCATACCACAGGAAAAAAAAAACCTTCTTGGGGAGACCTTTTTATCATTGTACAACACACTTATGGCAACTACAATTGCTCACATGTAAAACAATTATTAGGAAAATATATAGTTTAAATTCAATTAAACACATAGGGGAGAAACCCATGACATCTCATCAGCCTGCTTTTCAGAGGCCACTCACAAGTCCCTGACTCATCATCTATGGCCTAGAGGACACAGTTTGATAGCTGATGATCTCTGATATTTACAGTGCCTGTATCCTCAAGATATCTATTAGACAAGAACAACCTTCAGGATTAAATTATACTTCTACAAATAAAGTACTGCTTTTTGGACAGTCAAAGGTTCATATAAAAAAACAAACAGGCTCTTGGTTACTCAACACCATGCTAGTGACACACCATACAAGAAACACCTGGTAGCCAGAATTCTTTGTGTAGATTTTAAAATATCATAATCAACAAGTGTATCAAAAACAATAGAAATCTCTTAATATAACATTCCATACACAGAAGAATTGGTGAATTAAATGCAACCACTGAATACAATTGCATACACATGTTAGTGCACAACTAAGAGAGAGATGTGATCAATGCATTTCACACCCTTTGTCCTTCAAAGCTCTGTTGCATGAACAACTGTCTCCCTTCCCGCTACACTGACATATAAGGTCAACTCTGAACTCCAATGTCACACTGCCTGACAATCCACTGAGTTGGCCTTCTGGGTTTTTACCCTTGGCAACAGTAAAAAAAAGTGCGGTGTGAGGAGAACAGCAGCTTCAGAATATTCTTTTTCATTGGGCTGATACTTCCTTTGCTGTAAAACAGAAAGCACAGAACAGACAAAGAAGAGAGAGAGGTTTCTGGGCCTGTTTTACAGAAAGACTATTGCCTGTCTTTCCTAAAATTCTGTACCACATTATAGCATATATTTTTGGAGGGCACCCAGCACAACACAACTTGTTTTGTTACTCAAAACAAATAAACAAATAAACAAAACAAACAGAAAACCCTGAAACTAAACTGGGATTAGACATACTCATACTGACAGGGCATCTTTCATTTAAGGATCTCAGAAGTCACTTGCAGCTGTGAGGCAGGCAGTGCTGTATTAATTTTGCAGATGAGTAGGCTGGAGAACAGAGGGTTTAAGGGACATGGCTAAGTTTAAAAAAGCAGGATTGTTGCTTCCCATTCCCTTGTTCTTACTGCCCAAAAAGAAATGTGACACTAATACATGTTAGATGAAAAACACAGTTATGATATTAGAAAATAATTATTCCACTTATGAAGTGTCTGGAACCCATTTGCAATGACTTTCATTTGAACTGTGCCACTTTAACAAATCCCTCTACTTAGCCGTGTCTTCTATACTGATTTTCATGTAATGATCTAAAAGCTGCATAAGATGGAGCTCCATTATAGTGGGTTAAATGGATGAAGCTCAATCTCTTTTTTCTGAGACCAGCAAGTTTTCTGTGGATGCAGAGCATTTTCACTTCTCATGGAAGAAGTGCCTCATGTCCTCAAGTTCCCATTTTGACCAGTGTATAGACTAACTGTGTCCTGCTTTTCCTTCTCTGAAAAATAATCAAACACAGTATCTAACAACGTAACATGTTTATCGGCAAAATAGGAGGAATAGGAAGAAAAGGAGGGAAAAATAAGAAAACTAAGTACCTTCCCTTGTACACAGCTCAAAAAGAACTCAAAGGTAGAAAGAACAACAATAAAGATAGGTCCTATTTTAGATTTAGCAACCTGACAATGTCCTATTTAAATAATGTCAAGGTTGTGTTCAAGTGCTCTAGGGGAAAGAAAATATTTGAGACCATAAGTATAGTGGAAAACTATTCTGTTATTACTATGTGGTTTTATGCATATGAAATTTGTTCTTTCAACAGTTCCATTAAAAGGTACTTATACTGAATACCAAAATTATTACTGAAGTTTAAATAACTTTACCTGAAAATCCTAGTAAATTTAAAGCTCTGGTCGACAAGCCTGTCTTGACACTGTGCAGTCTCAAAGACAACATATTTCAACAGGTCTTCTTTTTTAAACACTATCAGAACATATGAAATGGGTGGAAGTGGTTAAAAGCAGTGTACAATCTAAGGTTCCAAACCATAATGTATTTCACTATTGCAGCAGATCTTGCTTAAGCAAATAATTAAGAGGTTAACCTTTCAGTGCACCCTAAAAAGGAAAATAGTGGTTTGAACTATTGGAATAATAAAACTGTTGAAAGAACAAATATCATATGCATAAAACCATGGAACAAAAACACCACAAACCCTTCTTGAAAGAATAACTAATAAAGGAAAGCTGGGGAAAGGATATATTTTCCACATATTACCGAAACAGTGAAGCTAATGGCATTTCACTGTACATATGCACTGGAATTTTTCCTCTACTTTCAACCCCTGAACATTATCACAAAAGAACCAAGCAACAATAGCTTGACTACAAAAACACACCTATTCTTATTTACCTTTGGAGTACTTGCCAAATGAAGTCAATGAAAGAAGCTGGCTCATGAAGATCTTGTATTCCCATTGAAAGTGGTTGCTGGAAATTTTTCCAGGAACCAATCATTTATCACAAATTTCCTAGCATGATCCTAATGTTCACCAAGAGTTCCTTTATATCAGGTCCAAGCATCACATTATCAACGTCACAGTGCCACGTATAAAAAGGGATCGTAAGAAGCATTCACTTTCTTATGCTTCAAATGACAGGTCAGCAAAATCTATGTATGAATCTAGAAATTTTGAAAGGATCAAGCATTTTCAGATACCTTTTCATGTTATGTAAGCCTTAAGTGAAGCCTGGGTGGAAGTATTTTTAGGATACAGGCTTTAAACAATCCTGACCTTGTTTATAAAAAAACACACACAAAAAACCTGTTGAGTAAGCTGATTGCAGACTTGTATCTTCTTTTAAATGATAAGAATTGACGTTACCTATCAATTTCTCAAGAAACAAGTGATAGGCAAAATGCTTGACGCACCCCAAATTCATACAAGAAACTTAAAATGTCAAGCAACTTGATTCCCTACTTCAGTTATACCCAGATACTTGATTTTTTTTTCATTTCCAATATAAAAAATTTCCATCAATAAAAGTGAGAGGGCACCAAATTTGTGTAGAGTCCAGGCACTTCTGGAGATTAAAGTAGGTGCTCTTTTCTCAAAAATGAAGTACATTTCAGTGGTACAAACCTAACTCATGATCGAATGTTGGTATTCAGTCAGCAAATGAGTATAAAAATACTTTTTAAAGTAAAGCATTTAATATTACATTATTCAATATTATTATTGCACAATTAAATGTTATTAATATTGGTATATTATTCAATTGTTAATATTTTAAATGTATTCATATTTCAGTATATTTTAAATAATTTCAATTTTTAAGTATAGAAAATATTTAAGGGAAATTTGAAATGGTCTGTGAACACACTGGCAATATAAATTAGTCACTTACATGCTCCTAAAAAGCTATGGGTTGACATTTATTCTGGATTAGCACCAGCCCAGCACCGCCCCTGGTCTGTCACATATAGGAGACAGAAAAGGTTTGGTTTTGGGAATGGAGGCCCCGCGCTGCACAGGCTCCCTCGGATTGCTGGGTCAGGTCTTGGTGAGGGGAGGGAAGCAGGCTGGGACCACACAACAGGGGGGCTCTATTCCCCCACCCCCAGTTTCCGGCACAGCCAAAAGCCAGGATGGGCAGTCTCATGCTGCAACTGCTGGTAGCAGATGTCAAAAGGCTGGGGTGGGGCAAGGGAAGCCCTGCTGCACGGATCTGGCTTGCCCCCCCCACCCCCAAAGACTCAACCCAGCAATCTTGGGGGGAGGGGAGGAGCTGTGTGGGAGGGGGGCTCCCCCCAGCCTAGCCTCTTGACAGCTGCACCAAGCAACCATAGCACAAGACTGCCTGGCCCAGCTTTTGGCCATGCTGGGAACTGGGGATGGGGGACGGAGCCGCCCTGCCGCATGGACCCAGCCTGGCCCCCCTCAAAACCCAGGGGGGGTGTCCTGTGTGGCATGGGGCTTCCCTCCTCCACTTTCTCTCCCAAGTGCTGCAGACAGTTGCCAGCTGGTTGGGGGGTGGGGGGGCTTGGGAAAGGGGCTGCTTCAGCAGCCTCCTGAGAAGCATGTAGGAGACCTCCCTGACCAAACAGCGTATGTCTGTTCAGTTGGTTTCCGCTCTAACTTATGGTGCTTTAAGTAAAGTGTGCTAGGGTCTTTTTGAACATCTGTACTTAACCCAAAAAACCATCTCCACATCTTCTTTACAAAAGCAGCTGAATGCTTGTATTTTTTATAAAATCATTCTTTATTTTGAAGAGAATTCTTCTTTAGATTAGCTCCCATATTCACAGAGTACATAGTGACTGAACACATAAAGCCTAGAGGGTAAAAGCCTGATGAAACAGCACAAAGTTTTATAGGGCATTTTTACACATGTATCCGCCACAGCATCGCCCAGCACTGCAACATATGCAGTTGTATAAGCAGCAAAATGCACGTCAGCATGCAAAAAATGGCGGCAGTTTGCTTTTTAACTAAAACACATTCAAAATGTTAAAAACAAAAAACAAAAAACAAAAACAAAAAAACCCT
Organism: Alligator sinensis; assembly: GCF_000455745.1. Classification (NCBI taxonomy): domain Eukaryota; kingdom Metazoa; phylum Chordata; order Crocodylia; family Alligatoridae; genus Alligator; species Alligator sinensis. Next base: position 872,419 of record NW_005842384.1, on the reverse strand, counting down.
GAAGGTCTTTGTATAATACCTTTAGGTAAATCTCCTAATCTATCAATCCTGAGACTAACATGATTTTAGAGAGGAACATTCATAGCTATGAATTGTGATGATTATATAGAATGTGATAATTACGTTCACTAATTTACAAAGGCACAAGAAAACAGGAATGTGAAAAAGACAGAACTAATTTTCCTATATGAGCAACACATGTTAAGAACACTGAAAGGATATATTTCATAAAAATGGTTCATATATTGAGATTATGTACTCTATTTTATTCAGCTTTGTAACATACTACATGATAACCATATCAAAGGCTGTTCAACACTACTGAGTGCTCCAAAACTCTTGTAACACAGAGTTGAAGTGACTCATGCTCTTCTAGAACACTTTCAGAGGTTGAAGTGGAGCTGAACTTGGTGTTCTGGGACTTCTTGAGGGACCAGCAGGAGATTTTGGTGCTGGGCTAATGAAATGGTTAGGCAGTTCATTTCTTTGCTATTTAACAAGTTTCTTACCACTTCCGTATTCCACAGCCCAGCTCCTCGCTCTGCTACCTTTAGTTTTTTTTGCTGATGATTACCCTGTGTACAGAAGGCACTGGTAGCACATGCCTGTATCATCTCCCATCTCACTGCCCATCCAGTGCTCAAGAAAGGAACTGATTTAGAACCAGTCTGGGCATATCTGGAGAAGGGACAATGTGGGAAGCAAGGATGTGGAGAGGTTTCAAGGGACAGAGCTGAAACCTTAAGAGCACAGCTTTGGCTTTCTCCTTCCCCTGCTACACATTGTTTTAACCTCTCCTTCCTGTAAGAGCAACAGCATCAAGAAAAGGGCAAGTCAAATCTGAAGACCCATCTTCACTGCAGGAGGCAACATGAAGGTTTCTGGAAATTCTGTGAACAGCTAATGAAAATATAAAGGCTTCTGAACAACACCAGGGTTTGCAAACTTGACGTATAAGAGATAGCAATGGTATACCTCAGGTCACACACTTGAATCAGCAGGACCTCTGTTTGAGAACAAAAATCTAATTTGAGTCATTATCTAACTTACCGTTTGTAGTTTCAGAGTTAAGCAAAAACATGTTTCAAGTTATAGGACTTTAGTCTGATGTAAATGGTGGTAGTTTTTTGTGTCTCAAATACAGGACCGTTAGAATAATGTAATACCAGAAAAATTTAAATATTCTAATTTATCCATTTGAAACCCTAAAGGATTACACTGTCCTTCACTGAGCACCTGCTAGGGTTCATGTCCTACTGAACTATGATGGAGAGAGAGAAATATTTCTTTTGGCTTTTGTAAATACTGGCATGTTAATATACAGAGTTGCAGAGTAATAAAGGGACTGTATCTTTGCATGAGCCTGTTTCTTTGTCATTCCTGTTATGCTGTTTATTAGGCAAAAAGCACTGTTATATCTCAGCCTCAGATAAGGGCTTTGAAAAAGTTTTAAATCACTATTCTGAACGAGAAAATAGAATTTACTATTCTAACCCACCTGCTTGCTAACTTGCATCCCCCAAGGCCCACAATAACCACTTTCAGTTGCCATAGTAAACCAAAGCAGCAAACAAACAGGAAAGGCAGATGTTTTGTTCAAAATCAAACACAGGGGAAACAGGTTAAGCAGCACCCATCAGTTCCTGTTCCAATAATAAAACTGGAAAAAGTGTTTCTATGAAGAACTTACCCAGATGACAACTTCCCAGACATGAACTGGGGGAGCTAACTGACACAAAATACTTGCTATTGTTAAAAATAGTGGACACAATGAGACATTGTCAACCATAGCCTTTTGTTCTTTTCTCATCCAGGGCTGTAGTGCCTAACCCCAGCAATCTGAATCCTCCGTCTCCTCAAAGCAAATTTCTATTACCTAATTACAGGTCACAAAGAAGAATGCAGCTATTTTTTTCATCCTGAAGTGTGTGAGATGGTACAGCACAGCAGAGAAAGAAAAGAGAGGCTATAAATAAATAAATGAACATGTACAATCAGACCTACATCAAGAGAGGGAATAAAAACTGGAGAAACTACTTTTTTTCCTTCCAAACAAGTCAATCATCTTCAGCGTATTATCTCTGTCACACACGCACAAATATCTACATGGGAGAGGTAAGAAGATCTACCATTTTTTGTGTGTGTAAGTTTAGGATGATATATAACTGGTATAACAGACTAGAACCATGTATGTGTGTCCTCAGGCACTACAGCAGTAGAATTATGCAAATACCTGAAGCCTACATTTCAGTTCACCACAATAAGGTAAAAAGCAGAGGGTTGGGTTAGAGATGCCCTTTATAAACTAAGTAAATGAGAGATGCATACATTTTTCTGAGCCTGAGCTCACCTCATCAAATGCTGTGAAAGGACATGCACAGAGCATGTTATTAAATAGAGAGAGTGAGGGATCACAAAAGCTAATCCTGATAATGGGATAAGAATCCACAGTCCCTGTTTAGACCATACTTAGCACAATCCAGTGTGTGGATGATTTCTTGTTCCACAATTTCACATTTAAGTTCATTGTTAAAGTTTTGTTTTCTAAGACAGCTATTCTGAAATTAAAGATGCAATGTTCATGGAGGTTAAAGTGTTCTGCCACAACCTTGTGTCTCTTTGTGGAACTGATGTCAGACTGATGTCCATTCATTTTTGCATATAGGAATCGCCTCATCTACCCAAGGTATATAGCAGAGGGGTAGGGTAAACAGTTGATGGAGTATGTGATGTTGGTAAAGGTGCATGTGAATGAACCTTGGATGCTATTATCTATGTTATTTGGTCAAGTGATGATGTGATCTGTATTGACAATGAAGCACACCTTGCACCTGGATTGTTGCAAGGTCTGGTGCCTCAGTGAGAATAGGAGATAGGTAGCCTGCTGTTGAAGAGATGCTGTTTGAGGTAGGATGGTTGTCTGTAAGTCAGAACAAAACACACATGGTAAATAGCCATGATGCTGTAGTTTTGGTGAATGTTTATAAGCGGTTGGAGAACTGAATGAGTTTTGCATACCTGAGAATTATCTGAGATATTAGAAGTGTGAGAGTAATAGCAGCGTGACATTTGAGGTGTCAATCTTCAGGCTTTTAACTGCAGCCCTTCCATGAGAGCGTACAGAATACTAACAGACCAATCTACATTGAGTCACTTGTGGTCCTATCAATCAATCAATGCCCATTGCATCTATCAATTTTGGTGGGCTCCACTAACTTTCAGAACTGCTTTGTGCTAATACAAACTGCAGCTGATCACAACTTCTGAGAATCAGGCTGTTTACAGACATGTGTCACAGTCAGCACAAAATTGATTCAGCTTACTATCTTCCTCAAGTTAATTTTGTTATTCAAAAAATGACACTAACTTTGAACACTAAGGTTGATTATACAGCCAGAAGAGAGAGAGACTGGTATAAATAGTTTAGTGGTTTAAGCAGAGGAATACATTCAAGTCCCAGCCATGCCAACCTTAAAAATTTCCAGATCCTTTTACAATGATAAGAATTCTTAGCTTCCTATCTAGCTTGCCAAGAGGTTGGAAAGATTAATGAGTTACATTTGAGGGGGAAGCTTTAAACACGCTTTGAACATACAGGTGCTTAATATTAAAATGCAAAGAAACTCACCATTGCCAAACTTTGCATGTCAAAAAAAAGCAGTAATGAAAAATGCTACTCAAAAGGTAAGAGTCTACCACTTATGATGAAAAGGGTCTTGTGCATTCCTGAGTGTGCGTGTGTGTGTAAAAAGCTACCGTGCCAATTTTATTAATATCCAAAGGGTTCCAAAAGTCCACAGGGCAAAGACATAAGGCTTGTCCTATAGTGGTAAACAACATGGGAAACTTTGCTAGAGAAGCAAAGAACTGGAGCCCAGATGCCTCTCCATTTGCTCATTTTCAATGACCACGCTCATCCCAAACCTGCAAGTTAAATACACTTGAGCAGCTTGCTGCACTTCCGGGTGTACCTTTATTGCGGTATTATTCAACATACATTTTCATTTCATTACTGTCAGAATGGAACAGACCTGAGATATATTATTTGAGATTTACTTTGCATCTGGGACCTGTATAATTTTTAGCCAAGTAATTGCTAGAGGTCATTCAGAAAAGCTGAATGCGCTGAAGCATGAGATCATAATCAGTAGTGATTTGGCTGACATCATAGACCATGCCAGAATTGTTGTTTCAGTTCTTTGGGAGTGGTGTATAAGCATGGGGGGAAATAATCTTTTCCTGTTCCTGATGTAACAACAGATGGCTACATCACAGATGACTGCCTATACTTCTTGCTTTTTCTCAAGTCAAGAATTGCAGGCCAAACCCATGTAAATATGCTGAAACTCTAATGAAGAGCAGCAGTTTATGAAAGTAATAAAATAAACTGCTATAGAAAATGAACCTTCTCTCCCAAAAGCCAAGCCAAAGAGTGCAGGGTGAGTTTCAAAATGTTTAATGGGAAAGGTCCCTATATACTCTATCAAACTTTATTTAACTGGACTTTGACACTTTCACCTCAGGATGCCATCATTTTGAATATACAAAATCATCATAAATTAAACACAGCCAGAGCTCCTACCTATTGTGCAATTTCCTTTTTCCTACTTTTATCTCACATTCCATGCAAGGATCTCAAAGCCGAGATATTAGAAGTATTTTAACTAAAACTCAGTGCACTCCTGTAAGGTAGGCAAGTAGTGTTACAGGAATATTATGGTAGGTGTTACAGTGATAAGCTTGTGGAATAGAGAGAGAGAGAGAGAGGTGGCTTGATTTTTCCAAGATGCTGAATATGCACATCTCTGACAGAGTCCCATGAATACTGCAGTAGTTCAGCACATCTCAAAGACAAGCCACTTTGGGAAGTCTTAATATTAAGGGTGTGCGAAGCGGGTAATATTCAGTTCGGATTTGGCCCGATTCAGGGAACAGTGATTCAATTTGCTGATTCAGATCATTGTCCCGATTTGATTCAGCTGAAGATTCAATTCTGATTCGGCCATAGACAGCTTTAAATGTTTTTTTCTACATACCTTGAGGTACCAGGTGCACCTTGTGAATGCTGCAATGGTGGAGCAGATTGAGCATCCCACAGGAGCGCCCGGGGTGGGGGTGGGGGGGCTGCGTGCTCAGTGGCAGACCTGAAAGTGGATTGGAAGTACTTCCGGTCCACTTTTGGGTCCGTCACTGAGCATGCATGCTCCCCACCCCCGCTCAGTGACTGGCCATGGGGGTGACCCCAGGTGCCCCCCCAGACCCAGGAAGCATCAGTTGCTGAGCTGGGGGTGGAGCTCCCTGTGCACTCCACGGCGGACCTGCAAGTGGACTGGAAGTGCTTCTGGTCCACTTCCGGGTCCACCGCCAAGTGCACTGGGGACGTTCCCTTTGCTCCCATGGGACACTCCATCCGTCCCAGAATCTTAGCATTCACGAGCTGCCTGGTACCTTGAGGTATGTAAAAAACAAAAAACAAAGCTGTGTCTATGTCTGAATCGTCGAATCAAATCAGACGCTTCCCATTCAATTGGGAGAAATGAATGGGTCTCCTGATTTGATTTGCAGGTTCAGCCAACGAATCAGGCCGAATCTCCTACGAATCGGATCAGCGACTGAAACTTCGCACATCCCTACTAAATATAGTTTTGCTTGTTTAGTTTCCAAGACTTGAAAACATATTTAAATGACTTTCCCAAAATATAGAGAAACCAGGAATCCTGATGCCCAGTCTTCTGCTTTAGTCAGTATTATATCAGAAAGTCCTTCCCCCATGGGAAAGATATAACCTCTCTCAACCTCCCTGCAAATTACCAAACATAAAGTTGGATGCTAGTTCTTCCGATGACCCTTCTCTCTGCTACCACTGAACTGACTAGCCCGCAAACCTGAAAGCAAGCAAAATCTACCCTTTGCAAGGGGAGAAAGCACCACTACATTTCACATTCTCTAGGAAGCTTGGTGGGTTCTCTGCATTTACAGTCTGAGTGGAAACATACATCATGGCTCAGCCCATCTGATTAAAGGTCATGCTCCAGGATGGGGTCTTTAATTGTACATGACACTACTCCTAGCATTTTTTGATGCTGGATAACCTCCCTGGAGTCAGTATGTTTCTGGACTAATGTACAGACAGGTTACTGGTCCAGGGGAAATGCTATATTGTGAAGAGGGTAAACAAAGTAAACAAAGCAAAGCAGCTGAATTAAAATTTATTGAAGTTTGACAACATAAAGGCCTCATCAACTCTTGCAAAAGAAACTGAGTTCAAGTCTCTAAGCTAGAAAAGTAAGTGGGTGTAACAATAACTTTTAAATTCAGAACCAGCTGACAGTTGCAGCCCAGCTGCATTCGAAACACATACCCTATCCCCATTAGGGTGGGTGGGAACATCACACATTTCAAAATGTGTTCTCTGGCAAGACTCTTTAGTGTCATTCTTTAACTTGGATTTAGTGCTGTATGGACCATGTCACTGGGCCAATGTGAGAACACATGCCAGGTGTAAATAAATTCATCAAACCATATTCTGTTGGACATATATTGGCTTGTGATGTTTAGGGAATAAAATATGAAGACTAAAGACCAAATATTCCTCACAACAGAGCTGCACATGCATAACACTGAATAAGGTAGTGAGGATTAAGTGCCTTACATGAAAGGCTAGGTATTGCACAGAGGGACGGGGAGGTCGGACATTGTATCAGTCTGACCCAAATGCCTTTTGGCAAGCATTAGTTACAAAAAAAGAAAAGAGTTATCATATGGAGTGTACTCATTTGCAGTGTTACATGCTGTCCAGTCTCATTTTGCTTTCTGTATGTCTGCACCCAATTTTGTCTGCTAGGTGGCACTATAGGATGATTTTTCTAGAGGAGATGGAGAAGATAAAAAAAAGAAACAATTTTCCTTTTTCATTTGCTGATTTTTCCCCTCCTTATGCAAATATCTGCAGGTCTCTGCTTTTTGATGGCACAAAATAAGCACTGGTCTACTCTGGCTGGTGATTCTACTGCTCTGCCTTCAGTAGAGACATACACTGACAGTCTTTTGATTAGAGTGCTTCTCATAAATTGCTACTGAAAATAAGGGTGTGCATGTGAGTGCATAAATAAGTGTGTGCGGGTATGAGAGAAGAGAAGAACATTTTATGGGAATAGGAGGTACACATACCTATTCTAATGAATCCAAATTCATATATATATCTCCTTTCCTTTGGAGCTAGAGCAGTTCTGGAAACACAGGATTTCCTAAGCAAAATAGTTCTAATAAGTGGAATCTAAACTTAAAATTGCCAGGCTAGGCAGCAGGAGCTATGGAAGTAATAAAAACCTAAGTAAACCCTGAAAGTCCAGCAACGTGAAATATTTCTCCTTCCCTCCACTAAAACAGAACTCCATCACACTTCCTAATGAGACAGGCTGCTGTCTGCCTTGCAAAATCCACAGGGAGCTGCCCCTTCCAATGGGGGCATCTCAGAACTACACTTTTGTGGCTTCATTCCCCTTCAGATTAGTACAGAATAAGACAGTGTTACAGATTACTATTGGCGGCAAAACTTTCATAAACAACTTTACTAGATTAAATTGAGATTCAGCTGCCCAAATTACTATATGTTGAGCTAATGACCTGAAGAAAGTAAGGTTATATCACAGCCTTTATTTGCTATGCTGCTAATGCCCATCTGTTCAGCAATTGTCTTCTCAGTTTAGCTAAAGAAGACGAAAGGATTCATAATTCTAGCTACATAAAATGGGTGGGAGGTATGGGGAGGGCATAAAAACCTATAGACTACCATCATGTGTATCAAATGAAGTAGCCAGGTAATTCCAGCATTCAGTTTACTATATTATATTTCTGTTCTGGGCTATTTCCTATGGTGGCCACCGCAATTCAAGAAGAAAAACCAAACTAAATACCTTTACAAACCCAAAAAGCTGGATCAAAAGTAATACACATAGGGCATGTTTACACAAGATACTATGGCATCATAGCAATGCACTACAGCACTATAGCATCCATTAACAAAAACCATGATGCTACAGCTTCGTTGCTGTAACAACATGCTCCCATGTTATAACACGTTGCTATGGCAACATAGCGGCCAAAAATATCGGCTGGCATGGTGCAACATGGGCTGTTACTGTGCCGTCTTTTAGTACTTCCAAAAGGAAGTACTCAAGGTTGGCGCAGTAACAAAGGTGTCATATAGCCATGTGTCAATGTACCCATACAGTATGTCTAGAGATGCACAGTATGGAACTGGCTGCAAATCATATCCCTGTTTCCACCTCCAAAGAGAATCCTTCCTGTAATGGGACCAACGGTGCTTCAAAGTTTTTGGGAGAGGGAGGGAGAGGAAATAAGATTTGTAGAACCTACAGTGGCTTTGCCCACTGAACTTACACTGTCAGGTAAGGCAGAGGTAGCATGGGGGGACACAGCCTGTACACAGGCACCATACATCCATAAAGAAAAAAAAATCCTTTCCTCTTAGAATTATTTTAGGGCAACTCCACTAAATTATTTTTGCAGAGCTCTCCTTCACTTGTCCTGTTCTATGGGTTTATTGTGAGCCCATGTAAGCTAAGGCCTCACAAGGACAGAGCAATTGTGGAAGCATTACAAGGACAAGTCAGGAGGAAAAGCATAGCTTCATGAAAACCAGCATAATTAAGATGCTACTGGCAACCATTATACTGAAAAGAGTAAAAGGCAATGGACAAAAAGTGTCCAAAATGATTTTCAAAGAGACTGCTTTAAATAGCTGAGTCTAAAAATAGTGTAAGAAGGGTAGAGATGGTAGAAAGCATAAAAATACACAAAGTCCATTAAAGTTTACAAGGAAAACATAAAGACAGCAAAATGCAATACCCTAACATTACTCAAAGGGGTTCCAGGGTCTTGTCAGTATATCAAGGATAAAAGGAAACTTCAAAGGAATTTATTTAATACAAGGGGAGGGAGATTAACCAGATGATTCCAAGTCAGCTGAGGTACTGAACTTGTTTTTTAAAGGGTAAATAGAGAATTAAATACAGGCAATCAGGAAGTAAACTAGTCCTTGTTGATGTTGCTTGCTGCTGATAAAAAGTAAATGAGAGCACTGGAAGAAAGTAAACAAGAAAGCTTTGGATAAGATGCATATTACTGCCTTGTGGGAGCTAGTTAATGAATTTAGCGATTAGCTAAATTAATTTATACTTGTGAAGTGCTTTAGGATCCTTGCATTTATATAAGATTTCTGAAATATTGATTTTAGCTACTTATACACAAGATTTGACATTTTGTGCTGGGATTTTTTCCCCTTCATCTTAAAATCTGTTAGTAAGCTCAATGTTTTATCTTCATTCTTGCAAAACAACTGCTTTCTTATAAAAAGAATTACTCCCAACAACCAAATTAACCCTGCAGCAACCGGCACAGAAGAGAGGGAGAAATACGATGGCAACAGAGATGAATTTTAAACTGCCAACTAGTTACTAGAAAGACAGGAGCAAATGTGCTCTGCCAATCGCAATGTAGTATGATTGGTGGAGAACATTTGCTGTGTCCCATCAAATACTTAGATACTCAGGATGTCAGTCTCTTTTAATGTCAAGTCAGGGTTTCACCTGAGCCTACTGGCTCATTGAGCATGTGTGGTTAAGGACCACCAATTTCTATAATCAACAGCATGCAACAGATTCATGTGGCAATCATTATATCAAGCCATCTTGGACTATCCAGCACAAATGACCAGGTGCCCATAACAACTGGGTCAAGTGGAAGCAGCCTTTGGCCTATGTCCAGAGCCAGGCTTGTGCTCATGCATCTGGAGACGCAGCAGAATACTGAACAACTCTGCCACTGGTCCCTCTCTTTTCATGCACTTTATGTCCAAAATATAAGGGTAACCTGCAGTTCTAACACTTCGTGAACAAGAGAGGAGATTATCCACATTCTTCAAACCTGAGCGAATAGACAAAATTAACTGTGAACAGCTATCAAGAATAAGACCTTTATTACACAGAGAGGAATGCAAGGGCTGACTGCCTTTCTTCCTCCTGTGACTTGCAAGAGTCAGACACACCTGCAAGATCCATTGGTGGAACAGCCAAAAGCTCTTTCTAAAAGTCAGCACACATGATTAAGCTTTGAGGTCAGACTAAGTTTATTATTATATTTTTTTTTAATACAGGGCTCACCACATGAGGGAAAGGGAAGGCAGAATTACTTTAATAGCTGAGCTAAACTGGGTTGATGCAGACTCTGGACTAAGTAGTAGCAAATTGCAGAAAAGCTTCTCGCACAAGATAGCTTGGAGTTTTTTCTTTCTTTTTTCAATCTCCATTTTGACCTACCATGTGTTCTTTCCTCCAAAAACGATCAAAAAAGCATCAGACAAATAAAAATCCACTTCTCAGCCATTCAAGGATTCTAATTTCATAGAAATCCAACTACTAATTGTCCATATGACACAACTAGGAACCTGTGCTTAGCTAGTGGCTGGCGGGAATGGAGCATGTGAGGTCAGCAAGATGGGGCTCGGAGATACGATAATTGAGTACACCGTGAATTACTGACGTAAGTCCAGACAAAAATCAACAAACCTTTGTTTTCTGTTGCCCATCTAATCCCCAAATGATGAGTGTAATTGTATATACTAGAATAAATTGTCCCACTGATTGGAGTAGCAGCTGGACTTAACTGCAACCACATTGACAATGCACTAGGCTATTTCATCCTGAAAATGACTGATGATATGTTCACATGCTCCTTTATTGTTCATCTTTCAATACCAGAAGCTGTCAAGTTTGGCAGTATAAACCATTGATTATGGATGATAACACTCAAGAGGACTGGTTAGTGCCTCCATTCCAGAATGATCGCGCTTCTGCTCAATCTGTACATAATTATGAGCAAACAGAAATATTTGCCTGCATGGTTCACATCCTGTTTCTGCTAAGGTGGAAGTGACAAGCATTTCACAAAATTGGATTGTGACATCACTGAACGGATCAGGCAGCAGACGCAGGATGATGGTAAAGGAAAAAAATGGGGAAAAATAGAAAGTACATGGCTGGAATGTCGAGCATGCTTGTGCATATGCTTGTTAAAATGCATCTGTTTAAACAATATAAACTCTCAGCTGAAAGAAAATGGTAGAACTCCCCCATAGTAAGTAGAACTAGGACGGTTCACTACCACTGAGGATCTAGCCCACATGCTTTAGTCTGGTAACATCCCACCCAGTGATCATTCATTTGTCTACTTCTCTTAAAAGTTTTCCTATTGGAACTTTCCTAATAATTCTACCTGCCATTACCAAGCATCATATCAACTGCCAAAACTGATACATCTGCACCACTGCAATTTTCCTTTTTCAAGCAATTGGTTTCACAACTACTGACTGTCCAAATGTACATCTGCTACAAGACTTAGTGGCTGTAAACTAACTTTACAGACAAGTTGGATCTATGGCACCTGTTATACAAAGATACTAAACTACATTTTTATCAGAAAACATAGCTAGGAAATACTTTTTACTGAACCTACATGCTACAAGAAAGACGGGACACAGTGTTCAAATACTTTCTTAAATAAGGAAACAGAGAGATTGTTTTTGCTTATATTGATCTTAAGCTTTTTTCACTGTAATCTTCTACAAATATCATTTATTTAGTTGTGGCTCTTTCTTTCTTTTTAACAGGATATAGTTTCTGGCAAATATTTGCACTTGTTTCACTCATTCCTAATATGATGTTTTCATACACACAGAGTGAATTGTGTGTGTACGTGTGTGTATATATGTTGAGTACTCTGAAGGAAAGGCTACAAATGAACTTCTGAGACACTATACGTAATTAGAACCTGTGTTGGGCTGTTCTGAATGTAATTTCTTTCCTCAGATCTATGATAAACTACAGATTTAATCTGTTATCTCAAGGTAATCAGGTGTTCATGAAGTTTCTCTTTCAACAAACATTACAAGGGTAAACTTTGCAGACTTTAATTTAGAACTGTGGTGCCCAAACCTTTTGGCCATGAGGGCTGGATGAGTGGAATGGGGTTAGTCCACAGCCTGGCTCCAAAGCTCAGATTGGGTCTCAAACCAACCAGATCCAGCCCTGGGTGCTGAGATTAGGCCAGGGCTGGACAATTATTTTGGCTTGAGGGCTACTTAACGAGTGGATGTACAGGGATGTGGGGATGTGGGTGTATGGTGGGTGGTTGTGGGTGTGTGGTGGGGGTGTGGGCGTAAGGTGAGCATGGGAGCTGTGGGTGCATATCTATGGTGGTGTGTGGGGGGGGGGGTGTTGGGTACATGTAGGGGGTATATGTGGAACCCCCCTACAAACACCTCCCCCAATTGTGCACAGTCACTGCCTGCCAGTAGCAACAGGTGGAGCTCCCCGGCAGCACACACTCCCAGTGAGTCCCAGGACTGCACGTGGCCAAGCTGCTGGCTCCATCACATAAGGCTCACATACCTGAGCCCCGCATCGCATGATGAAGCCAGGGTATAGGTCATGGGGTTTGGCAGGGTGGCAGAGAGAGGGGAGGAACGGGCTCAGCTCTACAGGACAGAGCTCCCTGCCATTCTCCATGACCTGCTAGGCAGCTGGCTGCATTCCATGGGGCTCCCTGCAGAGGTGTGTGGCATGGGCGGAGAACCTGGGAACTGCATGCGAGCCCTGCACAATGGAGCCAGGTGCCCCCACCAGCCCAGGCTCCATGCTCCTGCTACCCCACCTTGGGCCTCTATTGGTCCCAGCCCTGGGGCACCAGCATGGGCCCCATGCTCCTGCCCACGTGCCACTGTGCTCCTAACCACTGCCCCCTTTGCCACACTGACCCCCACCTCCGCCTCTCCCCAGCACCCACTGCTGCCTGCCACCACTACTTGCTCCCACCTGTTTCTGCTTCCCGCCCACCCACCACCATTCCCCCCCACCGCCCTTCCCAAGTCCTCTGTCACTGCTTCTTTACCTGCGGGGCTGGGGTCAGGGCCATCTTGTGGGTGAGGGTGAGAGTGCAGCGTGCGCTGCTTCTGTGGGAGTAAGCAGGGCTTGGCACCATGCGAGCACAACAGGGGCAGCCTGGAGCCAGGCCAGATGCAGTGAATTGGTACACACCTGCCTGCAGGCCAGAAGAAATCACCTGGGGAGCCTGTATTTCGCCCACCCCTGGATTAGGCTGTGCACTGGCCAGATCCACATGCTAGGACTGGGCCCCACACCAGCCAGACCCAGTCTTGCACACTGGGACCAGGTTATGCACTGACTGGATGCAGCCCCGTGTACCCAGAACAGGACCCACACTAGCTAGATGAAGCCTGATGCCAATCATATCCACCCCTGTGTGCTCAGATTGTGCCCTGCACCAGCTAGTTCTAGTCTTGCAAACCCAGATTGGGTCCTGCACCAGCCAGATCCTGTGCTGGCCCAACCCTGTGGTCTAGCATGAAGGGCCATGTTGTCCAGCATGGGGGGCTCTCTACAGGTCCAGCAGTTAGTGGCCTCCTGCTGCCAAAATAATGCTACAACCACTCCCCTACTGCCATATTTTCAGACTTGTGGGGAGCGCCATGAGCTAGATGGCATGGCTCCATGGGCTGAATCTGGCTTGTAGGCCAGGGGTTAAGCACCCCGATTCAGATCTCCTCGATTAATCTTCCTTACAAATAGCTATTGATACAATGGGTAGCTCAATTCTGTATCTCCCCGCCCTAAGGAATGTAACAGTTTTACCTACAGTGATATTTATCAGTGTAGGACTGGACTGACGATGTGCTTTGCTGTGGATTGATTTTGAAGCCCACCTGTAATGCAACAGTGTTCAGTCAGCAGCATGCTGCCTGTCTGCTATGTAAGGCAGGCCAATGGGAGCACATCACGTACTCTATCTTTGCTCCAATTCCAAGTTTATTGCAACATCCTGATCCTTATCTTCAAAGCCCTAATTAAATACAATGCAAAATAAACTATGTTCATATAACTGTAAAATTACAAATGCAGGGCTTCATGCAAAGGGCAAAAGGAAGCTCCCATTGACTTCAATAGGCCCTTAACAGACAGGAAGTGTCATAGTTAAAGTTCCCACAGTGACAGAAATATGTTCAGAGTGTGCATAAATGTGGATTTTAGTAGCAGTTTGGTGGTTAAATGTATATTACATTCTATGTGGGGTCAGGTCCTTCGCTGGCATCGATAACTATAGTTCCACTGAAGTCAAAGGAGCTTTTGCACACAGTAAATTATAAAATTAGAACTCTAGGTGAGACTCCTCCCCCACAACTGCTCTGAATCCCTTTTGATACACAAAGGAGATAGAGGGGTCTGAAAGTACCAGATCCAGCCAAAGGAGAATTCAGGAACAGAATGTGAAAATGCATTGGCTGGTATGTGGTGTGGGAAGGGGTGCATATCAGGGCCCAGATCAGGAACAAGTTGAGCATCTTCATAGCTTGTACAAGCCATAGGATCTAATGTTGCTCCAGGCTGTGAGCAGGTGAGAAGAGTAAGAGTATATAATAAATTAGAACAGCTCTCAGAGCAGCCTAATTTATACTGGGTAACACTCGGACCTGCTGCGGTAAAATTAAAGTTACCACAGCTCCCTTTCCCTGAGCTGCAAGTTCTGCGCTCTATCTCTTGGATGTGCCATTCAGTTGTCAATCCCTTAGGCATGGCCCTTCCACCTCCCAGGCCTGCTTCCTTCACTGACAAACAGCAGCAGGAGACAAAAATGCATCTACTTAGGAGACATTACTGCTGCACAGGCTAACCACCAGATGTACCCCTTACCAACAGAGGATAAGGAAACAAATAGATACTGGACCTCCCTAACCAAACAACAACTATATGAGGGCTTTAAGGTTTTCTAACCTTGTTAAACCTGAACTGTTTTAAACAGCATCATCATTGACTAGTGCTAAATGCTTTATAAAGGACATGAGACTAGATTCTCATCTTAGAATTTATTTACAGAGAGGGAAAAAATCTAGAACAGCATTTCTCCAGAAGCTCCTCATTTGAATACTGCTATTCTGCACGTACAAGAGCCTACTTTTTTAGTCCACCTTGTAAGTTTATGCCAGGGGTTAAGCTCCTTTCACTACATGGTTTGGCTCTCCTGTCTTCAGCCAGAGCTGACAGAAGTGGACACTAGATAGAGTGTTCTTGCACTTGATAGGGCTGGATAAAATCTCCTTGTAAGCCAGATCTGGCCCATACATTGCCAACTCCTGGGTTAGGCTAACCTTCCCAAATATTTTTCATGCAAAATAACTGTCCACCCAGGAAATAACTGGAAAACAAATGACAGCACTTATATTTAATATCTTAGTTCATTTTGCAATAGCTTCTCTGGTACAAATTCTGAGTAACTTGTAAAATCAAGAGTTACACAGTTTTACTATTATGGAAAAAACATCAGAACTAGCCTGGAGTGTCCCTCCAAAAGGACATGTAAGCTAAAACTGAATGAAGACAAATTCCCATGAGTCAAGAAAAATATTCAGATGCACAGAGAAAAAAGAAAATAGTTCTCTGACATCTGCTAACTTTCCCTGCCTTACTTGTCTATTCTGCACAGATCAGTAATTTTAACTATACAAACAAATAAGGATCGAGCAGAATAAAAAATGATTCTGCAGAATATTTAATGCCTAAATTAGAGTTCATGCATATTGTTCTGGGTGGCAATCTTAGGTGACCAAAAATTAGTCAGGCTCGCATTTCACACAAAATAATGCATTTCCTAACACTCAGGGAGCATTACCTGAAATGTAGTCACACCAAACACACATAAGTATGTACTTGAGATACAAAACGTGTTTCTTTCTTAAAAACTGTATGAAAAAGGTACATCATATTTTGGGTGGCAATTTATTTCTGAGATTTAGACTTAATTTACATTTTATTATTCCTGATGTTATCCTTGCATTTCATCTCCTCCATGCCTTTCCTCCACTACTTTGAACCTATATGTTCAGTATATATCTGCAGATCATTTTCTGTGTACATTTGTATAGGTGTCTATAAAAACCTATTTGACAAAGAGAAAATATCCTGGATAAGCTGAAGTCAGTGCATCTCAAGATGACAAGATAATGTATAGAATAAAATCAAAATAATTTATTGCATTGACATCAGTGAAAAAGTGCTGAAGTAAGTGGGATCCTGGTTTTCTCTGAAAAAAAAAATCACAAATTCCCTGATAAAAAAATCACAGATGCTCTAATAAACCCCCCACAAATCTGTGATTAAAATTAAGGGTCCTCCACAGTCCCCCCTGGTCCTGCTGGTGCCACAGCACCCTGGCCCTACTCATGCCTCTCACTCCCCCATCCCACAGCCCCCACAGCCTTCCTGGTGCCCCTCGCCCCCCACCCACAGCTCCTGCTCCCCCCAGCTGCCAGGGCTACAAACCCAGGTCTGCAGCCCCCTGCCCCCACTCCCCCCTACTGTGGGGTTGGAAGGGGGTGGCTCCGTGCCATTGTGCACACTCCCAGGGGGGAGGGGTACCTGCACCCCCCAGACCAGTATGCGGAGCAGGTGCAGGCTGCGGGATCAGGCTCCCGCCTTGCTTCCCTCCCCCGGGACCTCCGCAGTCCAGCAGGTGTGACTTGGAACAGCAAGGAACAACAGAGCCATACAAAGAAGCTGCTCACCACTGTGAGCTTCGTGCTGCACTGGCATATGCCTCCTGTGCGTGGGGCTGTAGTGAGAGCAGTGGTGCGGGGTTGTTTCTCTCAAAGCAGAGGCACGCGCAGCGGGTGCATTGCCAGGGCAGCGTAGAGCTCACAGCTTCTCTGTGAGGCTCTGCTGTTCCCTGCCACACTGGGTCATACCCAGTAGGCTGCAGAGGCCCCACAGGAGCCTAAGCGTGCAGCCCGTGCCCACCCTGCACACAGATCTGAAGGGTGTGGGTCTCCCTTGTGCCACAGGAGTGTGCATGGCAGCAAGGAGCCAGCCCTTCCCCCCGCACCGGATGAGCCACTCACACCCCCAACATGCTCCTTGCCAGGGCCCTGAAGCCGTGCATTGTGGCCCCAGGTCCCGAGCCCCATGCACCACCCGGCTGGGCAGCAGCCCCAGCCCTGCCCAGCTCCCTCCCTCCCTCTCTCCCTACAGAGGCCTCAATCTTGCCCCCCGCCTACTTACCTATGGGAGCTGCTCTTCTGGCTGCCTGGGGCCATGTGCATGGTGCCCCCTGCCTGACCACCTTCCACCCACTCCCTCCCAGCTCTCTGCAGGATGGAACTCCGCCAGCCTGCAGGGAGCTCACTGCAAAACTGCAAGATCCGCAGGTTTCTCTGGTAAAACGAGAAATCCACATTTGTCTCTGGTAAAAGGTAAAATCTATGGTTTACTCCATTTTTCCATGGGAAACAGAAAACTTGGATCCCTGGCAATGAGTGGCAAGTGATTAAATGTATGGAGTTATAGATTATGAGGCAGCTCATGGACATGCAGCTCAAAGAATATGACAGCTGTTGGATATAGTAGGTACAGAGGATTAGAACCAAAATAGTGATGGTAAAAGCTGTGCATTTGGTAAGAGCTGAAAACTCTGTTTCAGGAAGGAATTCAAGATTTCAAAATGTGGCTTCTTTTTTAATCAGAGCAAAATTTAAGAACTCCTGCATTCTTTGCAAAGGATTAAAAAAAAACATGTTTCAGATACACCCAAAATACAGGGTATTTCAATGTCACCAGAGCTTTGTTTTGTTTTTCCCTCCAAAACTAAAGATTGGAAAAACTGACATGAGTTTGGCAAAGTGTTTCAATTTTGACAAACCTGAATTTTCCAACAAAAAACGGTTCCATTGAAGCTTCCCCTTCCCAAATGGGGAAGTAATTATTACAATATTAAACCTATTTTCATAAAAGGATAATGTATGAGAGAGAAAATTAAGTTTACTTTTAAGTACTTACTTAAATCAATTTCTATTTAGAAAAGCACATGAGCTTATATTTAAATTTAGTCAAAAGCAGAGCAGAGGACTGCAAAGGCTTGATTTCTTGCTCTAACCAGACCATATTTGGCCTTCCATATTCTAGATCCTAAGTAAAAAAAATCACCTCTCAGGAAATTCTCCAAATCTAACTAAGTCTTTCCATTAATCTCCATGACTTTGAATTTGCCCCTTAGTGGTACCTTCTGCTTATGTGCACTTCCATTCTAAAATCAGTAGGATACTTCTGATACTTCTTAAATCAGCCCTGCCCAAAGTCTTTGGGGAACTTTGTAGACTCACTATCTCTCCAGAATGCAAACCAAGGCTGCCTTTTAATATCAATGGAACAAAAGATTCATATAAAACATAGGAAATACCAAATAGCTAAGATTCATAGTTATCCTTACAATACTGAACCCAGACAGAAGCAAACTGGACAAAAATTAAAACAATATGTGAGATATAAATCTTTAATTAACCTTGTTATATCAACCTAGGCCTAGCATTCCACTCAGTCTTCTGAGGTTACTCAGCATCACTTTGAAAACGGATTACTTTCCATTAAAAACAATGCCAAAAACTGGGGGTTTTTTTCAGATCTCCTGGGGGGAAATTAGAGAAACCTGGATCATCAAATGGGAAAAATTTAGTATCATCAGGAATACTCACAGATGGGTGTGCGGGCCGGGAGCGACCCAAGCCCTTTTCCGTGCTGCACGCGGGCTGTGGCCAGCAGCCCGGGCACGCTGGATCAGAGACGGAGGGCGATGAGCTGGAATTAGGCACAAACGCTTAGCGGTAGTTTTAAAGATTGTTTACTTACGCCGAGATGGCAGTGGTGTAGGGTGGAAAACTTGCTTGAGTTGCGGTTACAGACACAGACAACACGGACGATCACGTGGAGTTTGCTAGGCTCCACGGAACAGAGCTCCGGATGCTCTGGGTGAACGCGCCACCAAAATTGAAATCGGAGATATGTCTTATAAAATTTGCGATCGAAGACGGGAAGAGGTGGGCGATGGATCAGGTCGCCAAACTCCTCTGAATCTCACACAGGGGGCTTCCCTGCCG